>NC_090936.1:1144419995-1144734345 GCF_040938575.1 Ambystoma mexicanum | reverse complement strand
CTAAATCTGCCTGCCTCGACTCTCCGCCCTCTGCAACTCATCCAAAACAGGACTGCAAGACTTGTTCTTGGTCTCAAGCCCAGGGATTGTATCTCTCCAGGACTGAAATCTCTGCACTGGCTCCCAGTTTCGGCAAGGATTAAGTTCAAAACCCTCTGCATTGGCCACAAGATCTTCTGGGGTCTGGGACATCAATGCCTTCAACTCTCTCTTCCTAAATATCTTCCTTCTCGATCTCTTCGATCATCCGCCTACAACTCCCTCAGGGATAGTCGCCTCTCCAAGCAACAAGTTGGTGGTAGATCTCTTTCTTCTGCTGGGGCCTCCCTCTGGAACATCCTACCTGCCTCTCTAAAACTTGAGGAGAACCATCTCTGGTTCCGGAAGCACCTCAAGACCTTCCTCTTTGCTTCTGATTTCTCTCCTCCTCTCCCCTGCTGATCTCCTGGCTGAATCTGAAACTGCACTGGTTACCTAGCTACCCTCTGATCTCGGGCCATTGTCCCCCTCTCCGCCAGTTGCATACCTGCACTGCCTCCCTGGCAACCCTGCACTCGGGGACTGTTTCTGTATCCCTACAGCCCCTACTAGCACTTGACACCTGATGTCTGCACTTACCCTTGCCCTTGCCACCAGCTGGCTGTGCTTTTTGTCTTTATTTATTTTACTGCTATCCTATGTACTGCACTGCCCCCTGTCCTTTCACCCTGCACCTTTCTCCTTCCCCCCTCCCCTGCACTTGCACAATCTCAATGTCACCTGGCCTAGTAGGATAATTGTCTCTGTCTTCCCTCTGTTTCCCCTCCCTTGCCTCGTCGCACCTTGAAACACTTGTGTACAGGCGCGTTATAAATGCCTTATCATATCATAGCCTATCATTCACTAGCTTATCAATACTTAGGTTAGTGAAACATTCAAATTGAATTTACCCTTTACACAATATGGTATCTATTTCGTGCAGAGATCATCATATGTCCCACACCTGATGAAGGGCCTCTATGCCCGAAACACATAGTATGTACACGAGGAGCAGCACTGTAGCTTACTGAACTTTGTTCAGTGCCTAATGCCCCTTGTAGGAGACAGTAGTGTTATCTACTTCTGTAATATTCATTTGTTTAAGTGTCTTTGTCTTTTTACTTGTGTTTGATGACCACTGTATAAACATGTACACATTGCTTTGTTTGTTTAACTTTTGTGGCAATTGATCCAAAGTACTCTATTTCATTTAAGTCATGTTGAATTCATGATTGATACATAATGATTTTGTTTTATTAAATCTATTTTACTTTGCGAAAAACTCTATTTACTTTATTTAAACAAACGGATACTGTCCGCCTACAGGGTGCCCTGCAGTTGTTCCCAGATTCTGGTGGACCTCCCCTTTCTGTTGTATATCTTTCATCTTGTAGCCAAGATTTACTCAGGAGCACCTAATCCATACTTAGAATTCACCTTACTAATTGTTATCATCCACCTACTGAATTTTGGCAATTCATGAGTGCAGCTCTACACCATTTGTTTCCTCTATGGGAGTGGAGACCACAGAAGCATCGCCACCGTTGCAACGGTAGGGTCTTGGCCTGGGATTCTGAAAACACTTCCTGGAACATATCATACTGAGCGGGGAGAATCCAGAGCTTGCTGATTGCCTCAGAGAGGATACTTCAATGGGGTGAACAAGATAAGTGGTCTGATTGGCTCTTTGGAAGCCAAACAATGAGTAACACAATGTTCTGAACCCAGAAATAATGTATTGGCTCGCCAATTGATGTAGGGATTATGTGTCTATAGCCACGGGAGACGTAATATGACTGGATGATGAGCTACTTTGATAAGATCAAAAGACAATTGCTCTTTGTGAGAGGACACTGACATATGGAGGACTTCTGTGTGTTCTAGCATGGAACCAGATATCAAAGGACTACCATCTACTCTTTTCACTGGGACTACCACTTTCTTTATGTGTCTAGGAATATTATGGAACCTACCCCAATCATCGTCAATGAAGCAACCTGCTACCCCACAGTCAATGAGAGCGGGGTATTCTGGAGTTTGAGGTTGGAAAATCTCAGACTTATCTTCACAACCACCATGTTCGACTGTGGGAGTGTTTGCACTGAAGGAATTGTGTTCAGACTCTGGGACCCATGTGATCTTCCCTAGTCGTGGTTTCCCTTACTGCCGGGTTCTGGCATTTCCTGACCTCCTAGGTGGGGCAATAGGACAGTCACAGACCAAATGATCTTTGGAAGCACAGTACATACAGAGGCTGGTTGGTCTACGGTGTCTCCTCTCTTCAGGAGTCAAAAGGCCTTGGGTCAATCTAAGTGCATGAGTTCTTCCTGACTAATGGGTTTAGTAGGATTCCTGATCGGATCCTGGATGACATGTCGTTATCTGGTAAGGGCAATGGCAGCTGTAGAGAGAGAGAGCATGGTAAGGCTCTAAAGTATATGAACTGGATAGAAACCAGTTCAATGCATAGATTGGGCTACTTGTATGCAGGAAGGCAAGGACTGAAGGACCGCAGAAGAGGACGTTCTGCATGCGAGTGAAGGCAAAGGAGTCCTGCATTCAGGATGAAAAGATAGCGGAACAAAGATGATCAGAAAGAAAAGAGAGGTAAGTCGAGTAGAAGGACAGTAAGAGTTTACGAACTTAAGAGCAATGAAAGTACAGAAGCAACGCGCTGTCTCTCTGGCCTCTTCTGCATATAAACACTATGTTTCCTTGAGTCTGAAGCTGAGGTTACCACAATCACGTGACGCTCCTCCTCTCTTGCCGGGACTAGACCATCACACGGACCATGCTGGAGGGACTTCAAATAAACACACAATTCCGCCTCCAACGATGCAGAAAAGAATATCGGCAGAACCTGGATATAACAGTATCACATCTTTGATGCCATTAAAACCTGTCCTTTTTAAGACATATGATTCGAAACTTGTTTATTTTTTTACTAACACAATAGTCTCAGTTAATGATAATGATGTGTTATTTATATAGCGCCTTCAACCAAAGCGCTTTACAGAGCACATATTTACATACAATATCACCCAACCCAAATTGGTACTCATTTATCAATCTCGGAGGGATGAGAGGCTGAGTGGGCCTTGCCGGGATTCGAACCTGCGACCTGCAGATCACGCTCAGATCGCAGCAGCGAGCGCTCAACCTACTGAGCTATTTTACCGGTTCAATATATTTCGATAGAGCATATGGAAAGACTTAGCACGTAGCAATCACGGGACCTTTGTGCTTGTGCAGAACCTTTTGTGGTGATTGAGGAGCATCACCATCCACACACTGTGTGTACGCAGCAAAGTCAGTGTCACTACAAATGATAGCACTTGGCACAGTTAGAGATACGTCGTGGTGCCCTCGTCCATGTGTACAATTAAGATAGATAGTTGGCTGGACCGCGTAGACTGGTCAATCAGAGGATGGCTTATCGGCCCTTCCACTAATGATGATCTGTTGGATGACACAGGCGTGTCCATTCAGCACCGGGAGTCCACTACGCTGGCAACAGGCACAGGATAAATGCCTATTACATCATGTAGCCCTATGACACCTACTTACATACTAAATTGTTTTCGCTAGAAAGAAAGGGTATCCCTACAAAATATCCACACCAAAAACATCACTGTACATATGGCCGTTTGTCTCACCATAGGCAATATTTTTGGGGGTGATAATTTGTGGGAACGGGGGTGTCGCCCGCACATTTTAAAATAATCCAAGGGTTGCAGGGGTGTCCCCCGCAGCGTCCATGGGTCAATATCGCAGCAAAATATGGTGATATTTTTGTATCACAATATTTTTGCGGGGATATTAACACATGGAACCAAAAAAAGGGGCCATTGAATGCTGGATGTCAAACTCCTCTATTTCACTATGACCCATCAGATAACAGTCCAAATCTCTAATAGCTTCTTGTGAATAGACATGTACAGTTCCAGGTTCTTAGATCGCCAGGTTTTTTTTTATAGCATTTTCTTGCAGAATATTTTTCTCTGAAAAAAATCAATGCATTTTTTTTATATTGAGGGGTTCTTCCAAGCCCCCTTCCCTATTATCTAGCCCCTATCCCCCACCTCCTACACCCCTTATGTCCCCTGCCCCCTCGCTATATATTTCAAAGGGTTTTTTCGGCCCAACATTTTCAGAAAAAAACTCTAGGTAAAAAAGGCCTGGTGATGTAACATCGTTGTGCCGACCTGTACTATGTTTTGTTGCATCAGACAAGCATAGGCCCATCCATTTCCTCTTAGAAGCCTTAAGAACATCTTCACAACATATCTTAAGTCTGTTGCTTCCTTTCGGTCCAAAGAAGAGGCAAGCCCGCAGAGGCTTTTTGCACATCAAAGCTTCTCCAGAATTGCCCTCCCGGCTCATGAAAACAGACCAGACTGGGTGCCACTTGCATAGTCGCCTACCAAGCAAACTGCTTCTGCTCAGCTCGCCAATAACACAGAGGTACCATGCTTATGACTGGTGTAAGGGACATCTTCCTTTTTACTTGTGCAATTAATCTACAACTATCACTGTCAAGTAATGCTGTCATCGGACTAAGGACCATGCTCCCATCTGGCACTAATAGCAGAGAGGGTACGCATCCTGCTCTGAATCCTCAGCTATGCAGTGGACGGTGCCTTGCACGAATAATGGATCATTTGCCCACCAGCAGAGATAGCACTGTGTCATATATGTGCTGTGCCTTTGCAAACACTTTGCAAAGCAATAGTGCAGCAAATCTCAGTGCACTAAACATATATGCACCGTATTCAAAGTCAACGTATGTCAACATTCCCAGGCTGCTCATAGAATTCAGATCATGCTGATCAATAATTCTGAATATGATGACAAAAGATACTTTCAAGGCACCTTGGTATGGGCTCCAGGGCGCTAAGAGGCGGCCATCTTGAAAGGAAGAAGTTACAAATGGGTTGTCCTTGTTTTTCCGAATCAGTCGAGAAAACAGTTCCTTTGTGAGGGAAACCACTGATTTTCTTTCTCCAAATACTGCATCAGCAGAATCATATGTCAGGAGCTGAGACTTTCTGCTGTCTTAATGGTTAGAGTTTTAGTCACTGGTGCACACTACGCCTAGTGCGGGTGAAAGGGAAAAGAGGGAATTGAGTCACCACTTAGTGGAAACCTCACCACATTGGCTTTGCGAGGTGATACGTGAACGGGCAAGTCTTGCCCCCCTCATTCTGAAAATGAAAGTAGGGGGAGATTCCTGACAGGTAGGGCCCAATGAGGTGTTCTTCTAACACAGTGGGTCAAATCCTTTACTGGGAACTTCCCCTTGTTTGCTTTCATCAATTTGTTACAAAATGTGGCTTCTGCCAGGTTCTAATTAGGCCAGGTGCTCTGCGAAGTCATACCAAGTGATATCTTCCCGCCTGGTGGTAGTTAGAGGAAATGGCGGCCATTTCTCTCCAACGGATGATGCGGCGGGTCTGTGCAATGCTCAAGCAGGTTGAATAGCGGGGCTTCTACTACTTTTTAGTGTCAAATTTTCAAAGACCAAGAAAAGAGATCAAACTGAGTCACGCGTCGCGAGCATGCCTCGGGTTTCCAAGTAACACTCGATGTATGGTTACGTTTCTGATCTTACAGGAAATGCAATGTGGGTTGAAAAGGAGGTGAGAGGCTGCACTTGTGTTCGCCTTCTGTGCATTGTAGCCATTTCTTTCTGCAGGGCTATCTTTTATCATTTGAGAGCTTGAGTTGGGTACAACAAAGTCATCAATTAAACTTAGCAGAGATCCTAGGCGGGCAATGCTGTCGTTCCCCAGGAAGGAGCAACCAAACTGCCCTATGGCTCTGGGGAATTAGGCCTATCATTTTACCCATACATTCTCTCTGCACCTAGCGACCAACCCTTGAGGGAACTGTGTGGGTAACATATATGTGTATAAAGGGGTCTCCTAGATTTCTGTTGCCTCCCATCTGCTTTTATTTCTGCACCCATGCACTGTAACCTAGTTGCTATTCTATGGGTTATGATTTATGCACTTTTCGTTGTACCTGCTTCCTGTTCATTATGCCTAGGTTTTTGCTCTCTGTAACCCACAAGCAATCCTTCGTACTGTGTAACTAAGACACCTGCTTGCAACAGCGCCTCGATGCCCTTGGGCTGCAGTGCGCTTTACAAATAAAAAATAAAATAAATAAATAATAAAATATACTTTTTAGAGGAGAGTTGAAAGCTCCTGTAATAGGTGGGAAAGTGCCATGCCAGGGCCGGTGCAAGGTTGTATTCCACCCCAGTCAAAGTGCTACTTTGTTATCATAAACCCTTCACATTTGGCCAGATGTGATGATTTTAGTCTCAAAACGGCACCCTTCTGCTGAATGAGCTTGCAGTTGTCTAACCAAGGCACCCACGCTGCCTCACCTGTCTTGTAGAAAATTAGACATATAATTTCAAGTCTAACGCAGTACAGATATAATTAACACAATATAGCACACCTATAATAAGTGTAATATAGAAGAATCAGAATTTCCAGTTCCAAATCATTGTATAATTGGCTAATAATCCTATCAGCTTGAGCACATTATGCTGCAATGCCTAGAGGTGACATCATTGCATTATGCAAGAGAGGCAATGTTTCAAGGACCTTCCTAGTCAAAGTTAGCCTTACAATGATGAACCTCACCCAAGGACCATCTCTGATCCTCTCTCTACTCCCATTCACACTCCGGGGCCCAGCCCAGGAACCATCCATGGTCCAGGGCCTATCTCTGCTACACAAAAGATTGCATGCCAAATGTCAGTGGGTGGGGGCATGGTAGGGGTGCACTGGTATGATACGTTTTGTGCACCCAGCCTCTCCCTTTTGTTCCAAATCTCGGGCTCTGAGCCCCGCTGGCTGGCAGACTGTGGTGGTGGGGGAGGGTGTGGGGTTTGGAGCCTGTGATAAGAAACAAAAGGATATGATACAATATTTTATTTGTATTGCGCTCATACACAAGTGTTTTCAGATGCCGGGTGCACTGAAGGTATGATGCCAGTGTACCCTGGCTCTTCTGTTTCTGAATGAGAGGAGCTAACACCCTGCAGGCAGCCCTTTCACTTAAGGCGCCATGTAGTCAAAGTACTGCCTGTAGGGGTTGCTGACCATTTAACCATACAGCTCCGTGAGTGAAACAGCTGCATGCGGGGGCTCCCAGCCTCTCCTTTTGTTTCTCAGTGAGGAGCCATTTTATTTTTCTCAGAAGCGCTTACACCTGCAGTCAGCCCTTAAACCATGCAGTGCTTTATAATTGGGCTTCCTGAGGGGTTGGCATATCTGGGGCTAGTCAGGGGTGAGCCCTGGCAGGGCCCCGGCTCAGGAGCCCTTTTTGGAGACTGCCGGGGCTCTGCCCCAGCTAGCCCCGGCCCACTTAAAGCCCAGTCAAAGGTTATCCCTGCCCTGAGGCCCACCCCCACCTGAGGCTGAATGCTCAAAGGGGTGTTTCAAAAAGTACAGTAGAAGTGTACCCGTCTGTCCATCTTGGAATTATAACCTTCTTTTATAAAATAATTTCTATTGATATTCAAGGTTTTGATAATGTCCTATGCACAGCAAGTCAAGTGTAATGTCCTTACTATGACTAAAGTATGTATTGACAGTGATCATTACACATGACGATTAGACATTTATTTTAAAAATACATTTTAGAAATATTGCTAGTTGGACCACCAGCAGTTCTAGAAAATCTCAACAACCAATACGCAGCCTTCCATATTGATAACATCCTGATCCCTGTCTCGTCATCGGTAAAGACTCCTGGGGACTACCTTGACTCCAGCCTCGCCATGTCTCGCCAAGTGAACGCTATTGCTTCCTCTTCAGCCTATGCCCCAAACTTCTAAACGCCTCAAGTTCCTTCCTATCCGAAGACCGCTGCCTAACCATCGCCCAAGCAGTCATTGGCTCAAGGCTTGACTACTGTAATGAACTCTTTGCAGGCACTTCTTCCAGAAACCTTTAGAAACTACAAGTCACTCATAGAAATGCCCTCCGAGCAGCACTCAATATTCTGAAAAAAGAACATATCTCAGCAGCCAGAGGAGCTGCTCATTGGCTGCCCATCCACGAACGTATCATCTTCAAATCCCTGTCCATCACCCATAAGTGCCTCTCTACCTCTGCCATGACACCCTATGCTCAGCGTATACTTTTACCTAAAGTCAGACGAACTAAACAGTGATACTAGCTATTCCATAGAGCACTAAAAACACAGTTGTTTGACCAGACTGTCTTCCATTCGTTCCATGTTCCTCATTTATCCTGGCACTTGTATCTGCTCTTCATGTATAATATAGCAGCTTGAATGAAAAGAATGTACATCCCTGGGTGCTGTGTGTGCTTTATAAGTGAAATAAATAAATAAAATGGAATGTTAGTACAAATAAATAGTGTCCTTTCCTTGTTTTAATAGCTACTTGTGTAAAAACACAAACCCCATGCCCCCACCCACACAGATATCCGTTTTTCCCTCTGGTCACGCTGCTGTCAGCAACAACTAGGATGACGCTGGAAAATGTGCACCTGACAACGGGACTGTCACCCACATAGAAAGAGCCAGAGATGTAGAGTGATACAGAGATGGAGGGTGAGAGAGAGAGAGAGAGAGAGAGAGTTAGGGGGAGAGCGACAGAGAGGGAGAGAGAGAGAGTGAGAAAGAGAAAGAGAGAGAGGGAGAGAGAGAGAGAAAGGAACACAGAGAGGGAAAGAGATAAAGAGAGAGAATAGATAGTGGGAGAGAGAGAAATAGAGACATAGAGAAAGAGAGAGAGGGGGAGAGAGAGAACGGAACACAGAGAGGGAAAGAGATAAAGAGAGAGAATAGATAGTGTGAGAGCGAGAAATGGAGACAGAGAAAGAGAGAGAGGGAGAGAGAGAGAAAACGGAACACAGAGAGGGAAAGAGATAAAGAGAGAGAATAGATAGTGGGAGAGAGAGAGGGGGACAGAGAGAGATAGAGATAAAGAGAGAGAATAGTGGGAGCGAGAGAGAGAAATAGAGAAAGAGAGAGAGAAAAAGAGAAAGAGAGAGGGGGAGAGAGAGAGACCGAGAGACAGAGAGAGAGAGAGAGACCTAAAGTTGAGAATCATACACCGGGTAAATCTGGTTTAGACATAAAGAACCTCATTACACGGTATGCGCTATGGTTGCCGCCGGTATTTTACTGTGTCCGCCTTGGTGGATGGCGGAATTACCGCCCTACTCCAAGGTGAGCGAGGGCGGTAATTCCCCATTCACCAAGGCACTTCCCCATTCCCATTTTTGCCCCCATAGGGCTCAATGGGAAAGGGGAAGGAGCTAATTACGGTACCGCAAATTGCGGTACCGTAATTAGCACCAAGGTTTCATTTGCGGGCCCGTTCCTTAATGGCTGCTAAAACCAGCCGTTGAGGTCGGGTCCGGCAAAGGGACCTCGTAGTAAGGCGGTAAGGTGCCCTTCCCGGTACCGGTAAACCCTTACCGCATTCCATGTAGTGAGGCCCATAAATTTCCTTTTTCAGAAACGTATTTAACAATGCTGACTCAGGTTTGACTTATTTCCCCACTAAAGTGCTACTCGCCGTGAGTCCTGCCTTTCTGAACATTCTCGGTCTGCTGACGTTGCCCCCTCCTCCTCATTCTATTTCTTCTTTTACTTTACTTACAGACATGGAAACCTCAATGTTTGCTGCTCCCGCCCATCCTACTGGAGCCCTCCCAGATGCCCTTCCGTCCTCTCTCATCCTTCCAATCATTCTCCTTCCTATTCCTTATCTTACACTTTTCAACTCCCCTTTATCTTCTGCATTTTTCCCTTTGCATTTTAAACATGGAGCTACTATACCCATCTTAAAGATACCGTCACTTAATCCTTTGATTCTATCAAATTTTCGCTGGTCTCTCTTCTTCCTTTTATTTCCAGGATTCTTGAGAGAGCAGTAGACTTTGCACAGATCTCCTCCTTTGTGAACTCACATTCCCTTCTTCCTCTGCTTCAATCTGCTTTTTGCCCCTTTGATTCGACTGTCGCAGATTCCCGCTCATCGGCCCAGTATAATAATCCTCTTGTCTTATTCTACTCATTGGTTTCTTTCTCATTTTTCTGGTTGCACGTATTCTCTTAAATGGGCCGGCCACTCTTCCGCCTCTTACCCTCTTCCCGCTTTGGCGTCCCACAGGGTTCTGTCCTTGGCCCTCTTATCTTTACTCTTTATACTATTCCTCTGTATGCTATTATCTCTTCATTGTTCTTACCACTTCCATGCAGACGCCTCTCAAAGCTTTCTATCATTTTCATCTCTTTCTAGGTCTCTGAACCTTCGCCTCTCAGCCTGTCTTTCTGTTATCGAATCTTGGATGGCGGCTAACTTTCTTCACTTAAAAGTGAGATCTTGTTTTTCCCTCCTTTCGCATTCCCCCGCCTATCCCTCTATATTCCATTTTCTTCCCCATCCTATCTCCCCATCAGCTCACAATCTCAACGCCATCTTCGATCCCCCCTTATCATTTTCTTTTCACAACCCTGTGCTTGCTAGGACCGGTTTCTTTCCCTTATTTAACGTTCCTTCCTTCCTTTTAAGGCCACTAAGATTCTTGTATACAGTTTTATCGCTTCTCATTTGGATCTGTTCGTCTCTTCTTCATGGGCTTCCTGCTTCTCATCTTGCTCCACTTAGAGCTTTTTGAAATGTTTCTACCCATCTCATTTGCTCCCTCTCTACTTGTGAATCTATTAAGGGTGCCCTTTACACTTTACAAGGGTACCTTTTGATGGTCGTTTTAAATTTAATATTCTCTGTCTTGTTTTCAAATCTGTATATGCTATGGCTCCTCCTAATCATGCTTCTGGTACCAGCCTACGCAGTCTTTTACTGGCCAGTCCCTGTGCCCCTAGTGCCTGGCGTCGTACCAATTCTTTTTCGCTGTTGGCTCCTAAACTATGGAATTGAACTCCTTTCTCCATCTGGTCTATTACTTCTTTCTCCTCTGTTCGTATTTAGTTAAAATCCCATTTCCTTTCTTCTTCATAAAGGACCTATGTGGTAACTGCTTCTTTTGATTGTACTGTACCATTTTGGACAGTGGTTTGGTCTTAGGTGCTATACAAATCTAAATAAAATACAAAAACCAACATTGTTTCTACAGCCCTTTTAACTTTACCAAGGACTGGATCAAATTGTTTTGAGAGGATTGTAGCATTATCTATTTTTCCAAGACACAAGACTATGAGCTAGATCTTTGAATACACCTGCTCAGTTCTCATGGCTTCGAGGATCCGAATGGTTTTCTCAAAAGGTGCTTTGTTTAGAAATGAAGGCATTAAAGTGGTTTAAAGAGAATACACATTTTAATGTAAGGATGATAGATGTGCCTGAAAGAGGCTAGGCAGGATATTCCCATTGGTGGAAGCAATTCGTTGGACGAGGAAGATTGCTATAGAGATGCAATGGATAGATCATTAAACCTATAGATGGATCACCAGTAAAGGCCCTAACTTTCTTTATCATTTTAAAGATCTGTCAGATGTGTGTTTGAACTACACCAGTGACATTGTACTTGGGGATTTATCTCTTGCTTGCTGGCAGACTCTGTTAGAGTCACAGGGTCGTGTTTAGACTGTGCCAGTCTGTAAAAATGCCTGACCGGTACATTCCAAGTTTGCCGGTAGCAGTTGTGATCTTCTGGCAGTCCTGACCTGCCCGTAGTTCAGGCCCCTACTGGCAAATAATTGCAGCAATCACCAGCATCAGTATTTTTCAACGCAATCAGAGACACCGGCACTGATTGCAGCAAACCCATTCCATGGAGTCCTATGGCACTCCATGGAATAATATGATTGGTTATTTATAACGTGCTTAATACCCAGAGGTTTCTAAGTGCGGACCCGAGGATCGAACCTGTGTTGCTCTTTGTTGTCTTGCTTCCAAGGTGAGCACGTTGCTGCTGAGCTATCCTCCTGAGACTGGGAACTTACCGCCATTGCTGCCACCCGTAATATCATGGTAATACTGTGTTATCGGTAAAAGGTGGGTTTGCCAATATCCTGGCAGAGTTATCTGCGGGTTACCGGCAACCCCGTAAGGAGCCCCATAGACTATGACTGCAGCATCTTCTATAGAGCGCTGCATACACAATTCATATAATTAAAACAAACTTACCAATGATGACGCTGTATCTGTAAAGTACTTGCCACGGTGTGAGTGCCAAGGTATTTAAACGTTCCTGTCATCTTGAGTGCATGGAAGGACGCTTGCCTGGGAGTGCAACCCCTAGGATTATGTGGATTAGGATAAGGGCTGGACATTGAACTAAGGCTCTAAAGTTATTTCAGTCTAGGTTTTCCCCTTTGCGTTGCCTCTACTTACTGACACTCACTCTTATCCTCATATAAGAAGACATTGTTGGTGCTTACAATCATATTGCCCTCCTAGCCACGCCCTCCTGAACACACACAATCTCATCTCAAATGTATGCACCATACCTCAGTTAAGAGTGCCTTTGAGGTATATCATATGATTGGTTATTTATAACACACTTAATACCCAGAGGTTTCTAAGCACGAACCAGGGGATCGACCCTGTTTTGCACTGTGTCGTCTTGCTTCCAAGGTGTGCATGTTGCCCCTGAGCTATCCTCCCGAGACTATCTAATTTGAATCTACCACCGTTGACTTTAACAGCTCTGTTTTGCATCAGACTCAAGGCGTAACATGCATTTGGAAGCAATTTATGAGACGTCTGAGTCATTGCTTTTTTGTGTACTGTGATTGGTCGTACATATCCGGGTTAAAGTCCAGGCTGCAGATGTGGAATCGATTGGCCTTCAAGTCTCCCAAAACATCTGGGTTTCTAATTTCAAGCTCGTCCATCAGAAATCCACAATGTCGAACCCATTCTCTTATTAAATCAATATTCCTTGGGAATGTATACAGGATTGTGTCCTTACTTTTGACATGGCTCCTAGAACGGCAACCGACAACCATACAAGCAGGCATTCTTCAAAAAGCTGTATAAAAAAAATACACATAATTACAAAAAAAAATCTACTGAATGCATAAGATTGGCGGAATTATATCAAAGTTTTGTATGCAATGTTTGTTTTGGTCAAAGAAGCAAAACCTGTATAGCGCAGTGGAGTATACACTGGGATACATTTCATACAGAGTTGATTGACGCGACAGATACCGTAACGTGCTACTCGTCCGTTGAATGTACTTTAATGCATCAAAAGTAAACCTGCTTATAGACATGGTCCGAGAAAGATGCAATTTTATCACAATTGACACTGATGATATTTGCTATATATCGAGATCAGAACACTTTAAACAGACAATGGGAAAGCCATTGAGATGAATGAACATTGGACTACTGGGTACATTCATTCGAAATAGATAGAAATTTTGAGTTCAGAAAGAGATGATTAGGTGAACTGCCCTTACCTTGACTAACAAACAATTAGATTAAGGAAGCAGGGTAGTTAGTAGCAGGAGAACAGGTAGCACGATCAAGAGTTGACTTCCAGTGCTCACAGATGTTCACAGATAGCACGATCACGAGTTGACTTCCAGTGCTCACAGATGTTCTCAGAATAAATATCAAGGGGTTTATAAAGAATTAGAAAAGTGGGTGTGTATGTGAATGAGTGACATGTTTCTGGCGTGGTCTGCTTTAGGGGTCAAAAAGAAAAGACGAAGGACTAATCCACACACTAAGATACTTGTGTCAAAGCTTCCAGATCAAAAGAATAATACACAAAAATTGGGACCTTATCAAATCCGACAGTACACTATCTGAATTGTTCCCGGACCCACCTATGATGGCCTATAAAAGAGGCAGAAACTTGAGAGACCATTTGATAAAAGCAGAGAAACCCAAACAGACAACTCAGATGACCCTCAGCAAACAAAAAACAGGCACTTTCGCCTGTCTACATTGCCAACATTGTAACAACGTGATCAAAGGTGACAATATTAGACACCCACACAATGGCAAAAAAATAATGCTAAGGAACTTTGCTACATGTGATACAAAGAACGTAATCTATGCAATCCGCTGCCCATGTGGTATGTACTACGTAGGCAAAACAAACAGAAAGGTTAAGGACAGATGGACAGAGCACAAATCTTGTGTGAGGACGGAAAATTGCAAATCCCCTGTGTACAGACACTTCCAAGACGAAAAACACAATGTATCACAGATGAGATTTGTGGTACTCGAAGTCCTACGACCCCTAAGTAGAGGTGGGGCCCT
Organism: Ambystoma mexicanum; assembly: GCF_040938575.1. Taxonomy (NCBI): domain Eukaryota; kingdom Metazoa; phylum Chordata; class Amphibia; order Caudata; family Ambystomatidae; genus Ambystoma; species Ambystoma mexicanum. The sequence continues at coordinate 1,144,720,088 of NC_090936.1, read as the reverse complement.
TCCAAAACTTCTGGCCCAAAGAGAACTTTTTTGGATAAACAAACTTGATTCCATGACTCCACTTGGAATCAATGAAGATTACTATTTAGGACCGTTTTTGTAAATTACCCCTGTAATACTTTGAGCCCAAACATCTCATTCCATGATAGGAGCTCAAATATGAAAATTCAAGATTTGGCCTGACACTCCTTAAAACTTTATTCACTTTTAGCACCTGTTTGTCTAGACAAGGGATCACCTGTACCCGGTTTTTGTATAAAATATAAATGTACAGTTTACTCATGTCATGTAAACTCACAACAATTGTAATTTGGGACTAATATTGTGAAATTTGTGACTGATATTGTGTATTATTTGCTACCTCATTTTCTAAACATAAATTATTCCTACATGTACTAGTCTGTATACCTAGGATATCTATACTGTTGGAATCTCGAGATTTGCGTACATATTCTGCTTTCAAATTGAAATGTAAATGACATTCTCGAGATTTATCTAAACTGTCTGCATTCTGATCATTCCCTTGCCAGACAATTTTTTTTGCCATTTAGACGAACACCAGAAAGTACACCCAATAATCTATGGGACTACTAACATTGTTTTTAAGTGTTCGTTATGTGCCTAACTCTTTCTTTTATACGTACCTTTTGATCGTGATTTACATCACCTAGTCTTTACAAATACTGTTCAACTTCATGACCATCCTTATCACTCATAATTCTTTTATGGCTCAAATCCAACCCGGTCCCCTAAAACGTATTTACTTGGTTTGTTTATGTCTTGGCGCGCGGGTGACGTCACGCTTTTCGTGACGTTGCACGCACTTGCGCGTGATGACCTCACAGCCTCTTTTCAGTGTATAAACAGGGACGCCGAGTGAATACATCACTCTGGTGCGGTTCCCGTTCGTACTCGGACTACTCCTGGACGCAGATGGATACTGAACTTGTAAGTTCCTTTTGAGTTAGAGGCTGGAACCTCTCGTTTGCACTTATTATTCCGCTCAGCTAATTTAATAACCGCTTGGTTATACCGTTATCCCATTTAGATATCCATATCCATCAAGGCTTCACCAAAGTCTTCTTTCCATGAGATGCACTACATAGTGTCCGCTTGACACCTGGATCAGCTCTGCTAATATTGGATCATTCCATGAGCCTAATATATGTTCCTGAGTAAGATGGTTGTCCATTTTTTCACATTCCGAATGCTACTATTTGACCCACCTCTCCTAGCCTGTTTCTCTCATCACTTCCTCCGTATACTCACAGTTGCTTAAAATATTATACCACATTCTCCAATTCTGTGTACCACAACTATGGATAGATAAGGCACATTACCCCACATTCGAAATTTAATAAGAAACTATACGCCCATACTAGACTTAGGTAATTTGCATATCAACCTTAATTGTTGGTTTTTGACAAACTCCTATAGCTTGTAGCCCTGTGGGAGATGGATTTAAAATGAGTACTGAAAAATGGGATGTTGCCCTATAGACTAGGCTGACTGCCTTGTAAACAATTTATTTGTTAAAATTGATCTTAAAGTTTGATATGATGTTTTTCAAAATTGTGTAAAAACTGCTTTAAGTTCAAACTAATTGAAGTATATATGTATTTTCTTTTGTAGACTTTAATTTGTTGAAAAATGCCGCCCCTGATGAAGAGTTTTTTATACTCGAAACGTGTTGGGCTCACCAAAAGACAAATAAAAAGCAAAAATTGTTTTTTATAAAACAAAAAGTTTCAACTGAATCATTTATGGACATTTTCTACAGAATTGATTGAAAGTTATCAATATTGTATTTCAAAAAATTTACAAAAAATGTTCAAAAGGCCTATCTTGGCCGTCTAGAAAGTGTGCAGGGGACGTGGCTATCCACATTGGATTTCTTCTTTGTTTTTAGATTTTTAATGTTTGCCACGTAGGATGGCGTCAGAGCTGACATATGTTTGTGGTCTAAAACCTTTTGTGTAGTTGAAATGCATTGAGAGTGTCTGAGCTACAATGTGTTTGTTCGCCAGGTTTCCCTACTTTACTGAACTGATAATAAAGTCGTATTTTGCCATATTCTTTGAGTCTGTCTGGTTGTTTGGGCCTGAGATCATTTATTGTGGTAATCCCATGCGGCACTTGGAACGCTCAAGGTGCTACGGTTATATCCACATAGACAATGAAGGAGTATGTGGGTTGACATGAGACTTTATTTTGTAGCAGTATTCATTTTTGAATGCTCCCTTATACGTGTTTATTTTCATCTGTTCAGACTGCGCCTAGCGTCAGCAGAGGTTTTGAGGTAAATCCCTTGTTGTGTGACATTAAATACCCTGTTGGGCACATTTTCAGTATAGTGACAGAGTGGGGTAGCCAACCTGCGAACACTCCAGCTTTTTGGCATATAACTCCCATGATCCCTCATCTCTGACTATGCCAGCAGGGGCCTATGGAAGTCCTAGGCCAAAGCATCTGGAGGGTGACAAGGTGGCTACGCCTGAATTTCAACATCTATGAGTAAAGTATGACATGTAATCCGGTGAGACAAAATCCCAACCTTTGTGACTTCAGTGTGTCGAAAAAAGAAATTATCTCTTGACATTGAAAAGTCAATTATGAAGGCCAAAAAACTCAAACCATGAACAGTAGCGCAGTCTGATAGGAGAGGGAAATCGCAGGTACCAACCTTATTGCAGAAACATTGTAGTCCATCCAAGGGGAAGTGGTTTTACGCCATGGATTGGTCGCCTATAGTCAAACCTGAAGTGAGAGGCCGAAAGCGGAACTTCTGCAGGGCAAAACTCCAGCTTCTCATGATCATTTGTATCTTGGTTTTGCTGAACTTGGATTTGTGCTCCCAATACCTCTCGCATCCTAGGTCTCGAATGTTTTAATTGAAACCCTTTCAGAGCTAAACCTAAAAAAAATAATCAATTGAATGGACAAAAGAGTATATCGAGGCATGATAGAATGTATACAGGCTCGTAGTGGCTTATGGGGCAATACGCAATGCCCGAAATGGAGGGCCAACATGCAAGCGTGGCAAGTTGTTTGGGTCAAAAATGACAAGGTATTTGGCCAACGTGGGCCATTTTGAGTTACTTCACTTTGAAACTAGTAGTTTTGACCAGTGTTTACAGAACAAATATTCTTTTTAAATGCTCTGTTTGCAACACATTTGACCAACCCCCTGCACCCTCCCCCATGGCACTACTACTGAAACAGTCTGCCACGAAAGGATGGGATTACAATTTGCGACTGTGGCACTTTTTGGTTTTGCCGAATGTTTGTGGCGCAAGCCACAAATTTACCAAAACCATTGTTACAAAAGAGAGAGGGAAGGAAACGGGGTTCTGAACTGAGAATATCTGGTTGGCATAGCAACCAGTAATGCCCCGGAATGAAATGGCCAAATCACTAAAATGTATTTTCCAGACTCCTTTGCTAAACTACCCAATGTGGAGCTCTGTAACAAGATTTGCTGTAATCCGCAGCTTTGTAAGAAGCAAGTCGGCTGGGCTTTCCATTTCCCAGCTGCATAGTGATTTGCCTTTTTTGAGCAGTTTCACAAACAATTAGGCTATTTTTGGGCTACTTTCAGCAGAAATCTTTTTGATTGAATTTTTTAACAGATGTGGTGCCAGGCTGTCAGAGGACAGGCGTGGCACACGTTTTTAAGGTACGCATTTTACCTGTAAATGTGATTGAACTGAAACAACAGTTTTAGCATGGACATGCGTAAGGTACAATGTTAAAGTGAACTATTTTCCTTTACAAAAATGAAAGCATTGTTACCTGCTTTAGCTTTCACTTTGGTGTGTTAAAGTAGATTGTAGTGTCAAGTTGAAAGAAATCTTGGCAATAATGTTGCCGTTCTTTCAATGCAAAGGGATGTTGTCAGTTGTTTCCCGGGAGGCTTCTAAAGTCTGAATGGCTGGAAAGCAGTCAATCCCCACAGTTATTGACTGCATTCTGAACATTCTAATTGGGTGAGAGGTGGTCAATAATGAGTTCTAATGTACCTTCTGATGTAGGTCGCTGATACATTATTCTGTGTACATTCTATGACTCCTTAAAATCTGTTGTCCATGCAATAGATTGTCTTTCCGGCTCAGCCCTGGCATGGTCTAAATTAACATGTTGTAGACCTGGGATGCAAAGGGAACAGGCGGAATCCAAAATAAGCAAAACCAACATACCATCAATTAAAGAAAACTGAGAAGTTGTTCTGTCGAAATTTCCATCAGTGAATGAAGGCAGTGAAGTTGAGGCTACAAGAGTTGCCATGGAACATTTGAAGCTGTGGATTCAGTAATAATGGTGCTAAGTGAATAAAATGATGGGATTGGTAGAAAGAACCTTTGATAAACTGTGTCAAAGTTCTAAGATGCAGCATATGCCGATGACGCTCTGAAAACCTTCATGTGCATTCTTTTTAGTAGAATCACATTTGAAAGAAACATTTCCTCTGATAAGGCAACTTAACCACCATCCTTTCCACTGACTGTGCACAGCTCTGTGGTTTTTCATTCTTGAAAAGTCCTTCTTACTTATGAAAGATTGGTTTGTCACCAACGTCACCAAATTTGCCATTGGAGTAACATACTAATAAGCACGTACCCGCACGCTCATTTTTGGCATCCTGGAACTTTTTGTTGGAAGGTCCTTTGACTTTTTAGCATGACGGTTGGAAAAAATTAAAATCTAAGAAGCGATATTTTCTACAGGGAGTGTGAGTAGGTCCTTGTGGTTGGAGAGATGGAGCTATGGGCAGAGATCGCCTCTCGGAAAGCAGAAAAACGAAGTCGAAGCAAATGTTGCATTGCCAACTCTTATTTTTACAGTATAGGACTCGAAGGCGCAACATACAAATATAATTACAAAAAATGGGAATAATTCATTTAGGGGTCGCCAGAGGTCGCAACTGCGACCTCTGAGGTCTCCTTTGCCACTTCTGTCTTTAAAAAAAAAAGAGAAAAAAACGGTTTCTTTTTTTTTTTTTTGCTAAATCAAGCTCCCGGGCTGTGGCCAGCACCATGTGGCTCTTTACTTCTGGGGTGGCTGGCTTTCTTCTCCAGGCCCCTTTAAAAAAAGAAGAAAAATAAGAACAGGAGTGCCACAAGTCTAACACTTTCAGCACTGACCCTAAATAAGAAAGAATAGGAATACCAAATAATGTTTCTTTCTGGAATTCTATACAATAATTGCTAAACTCATCAAAGGTTTATTTCAGGCACACTTCGGGGGGCGAGTCATTGATTTAGTCTGTTCTTAAACATCTCAACTCAGTCTTTCATCCTTCTGAGGTCGATAAATGAGTACCAACACAGGTTGGGTGATATTGGGTGTACATTTTTTCTATATAAAGCGCTGAAAGGTCGTGTTCCATCCCTTCCAGCGATATCATTTCGGGACGGGGTCAAATGACATCACTTCTTGTGATGTCATTGGGGGTCAAGGGTCATGTGATGTCACTTCCGCTACCCCTGGCATTTTGGTGAAATGACGTCCCTGCTTGTTGTAATATCGAAGCCAAGATAACAAAATGCAAACGCTGAGAGTATGTATTATACATGGAGCTGGAAGCGTCCAACCCCTGAAAAGTGCAATCTCATCAGGCATCCAACAACCTAAATATTTAAATATAATTCACTGAAAAAACCTTAGTTAAGGTGCAGTGAAGTTGCACAGATTTAAATATGAAAAATGTATGGTATAACAAAACCTTCGAAATTCACTAAAAAAACCTGAGTTAAGGTGCATTTAAGTTGCGAAGATTTAACACAACAAAACCCTTGAAATTCAGCAGATGTGGGAATGTCCTGCTGCCACTACAAGAGGATTTCCTTTGTGAGCTTCAGGGGTTGTTCGTACAACATCGGGTGGACCGCTGGCTGGTGGGCGGGAATTGTAACGATGTGGTGGAAGGCGGCTGGGATCACGTTCCAGGTCCAAAGGGGTTAACTCAGGGTTGCACAAAACTCAGCCCCATTTGTGAATGCAAATGGCTGGTGGATGCATGACATGGGTGGCATCCACAGTAGACAGGTGATTCCTTTCATTCGAGTGTACATTGCTCCCTATCTAGTATAGATTCCTTTTTTGGGCATGGATCAGGCTCATACAGGGTTAGCGACGCGCGTCTCCTGCCAAGAGGAATTTCTGATCACGCTCCACTGTTGATTACCATGGACAAGGCACTGGAATTGGATCACTCTTCCTAGAGACTGACTGTGTATTATCTGGGATTCCCAGAGGTGGTGGACCAGCTGCAGGATTAAACAATGGAACATTTTGAAGTGAATACCTCTTCTGTGAATAGTGCTGGGACACTTTGGGAGGGATACAAGGCAGTGCTGAGCGGGGAGGTAATCTCGACCCTGGCTGCCAGAGAAAACGAAAGGCTTGCGAAGATGACAGACACTGAATTTCATCTGCAGCGTCTGGAACAGCTGTTTCTTCGTGACCGCTCCCAGATGAACCAACAGCAGTTGTTACAAGCAAGGTACTCGTATGGTACCCTTGCCATTGAAACAGCGAAGCAGGCTTATTTGGCTTCCTGCACCACAGTATATGAAGTCAGGGACAAAACAGGCAAACTGCGGGCATGGCTGGAACAACGGGTACGCCCACCGACATGTGCACAGTGTAACCACAGGGGAGGGGGGGATCAAGGAAGGAGATATGATCTTTGAGGTGTTCACTGAATATCATAGATGACTGTATGCGGTCCCGACTGGGGGAACAGGGTTGGTGTGTGCTGATCTCCTGGAAGAGATCCTCCTTCATCAGCTAACAGCACAGCAACCACAGGCCCTGAAAGCAGAGATCAGGAGAGAGGAGTTGGCTGCTGAGATATCCTCCCTACAGTCAGGGAGGGTGCCAGGACCCAATGGTTTCCCAGTCGAGTTGTGGTAAAGGCTAAGCAAGGTGGTGGTCAATGCCATGTTGTCAATGTTCCAGAGTGGTAAGGACAAGGGAAGACTGCTGCAGGATTTGTGTCAAGCGACGGTCATAGCCAAGAAGGACAAGCTGCCGAATTAATGTGCTTCCTATCGCCCCATCTCGCTCCTCAATATGGAGTCCAAAATACTAAGTTTTTGCAACAAGATTCATCAAGTGTTGGCCTGGTCTGATCCTCCTGGATCAACATGTTTTTATTTGCCTGACAGGGTGACTCACGTGAATATACAGAGGCTACATGTGGCCTTGAATAAGGCTAGTGAAATTTCAGATCCGCTGGACATAGTGGCCATCGATTTTGAAATGGATTTGATTGTGTGGGTGGTGCTGGAGGGCATGGTCTACTGGCTAACCTTCCTGCAATGGGTCAGACTGTTGAAAGAATGCCCTCTGGTAAAGGTCCGAGTAAGACATCTCAGTTTTAGCTGCTGGAGATAGATAGGTGTCAGGGTTGCCCTCTCTCTCCATTACTGTTTATCCTGGCAATCGAACCTCTGTCAATCTGGCTCAGGTGCGACAGCCTCATGAAGGGATTTGTGTGGTCATCAGGGCAGGAAGACCATGGGCCTCATTACGAGGTGGGTGGTTAGGGATTACCGGCACCGGCTAGGGCACCGGTGCCGGTAATCCCTTACCGCCCTACTATGAGTTCCCTTTGCGGGTCCTCCCTTAACGCCTGGTTTTTCCAATTTGCAGTACCGTTATTAGAGCCTTCCCCATTCCCATTGAGCCCTATGGGGGCTCAAATGGGAATGGGGAATGGCCCTGGTGAATGGGGAATTACCGGTCCCGCCAACCTTGGAATGGACCGGTAATTGCTCCTTTCACCAGGGCGGAGTCAGAACGAGTTTGGAGACAGCCATGGCGCTAATAGCACAATGGCTACCTCCAACCTCGCAATGAGGCCCCATGTTTGATTAAATGTGGATGACCTATTCTTGTATGTGGGAGAACCCAAGAGATTGATCCCTAGGATAATGTAGATATTACAACTATACGGACAAAGCAGTGGTCTCCAAGTCAACTGGAGCAAGTCAATCCTATTTCCAGTACAAGGGGGGGGGCCTCTGTCAATCCCTAATGACTGCCCACTTAGGATAGCTACTGGTTCGTCCACGTACCTGGACATTCCGATCTGTCGGGAGTCTGCAATCTTCCTAGAACTCAACTTGATGCCTATAAAACACCGGTTTACTGCTGACACCAAGTTTTAGTCGACCCCGCCCTTATCCCTGATGGGAATAGCAGCGGTGTTCAAAATGATGATGCTGCACAGGTTTTTGTGCATCCTCCACAACGCTCCAGCTGGGGTCGAGGCCTACGAAAAAGTCAGTCTAGCTGGACACGTAATGTTTTTAAGCCAATTTACACCAGACTTGCCTCAGCACCTCTGCCGCTGGGAAACAGCGACAACCTACCACAACATTCGGTCTAGCTGGACACATAACGAGTCTCTTGCACTCACACCCACTCGTGACCTCCCTAAGCACCCTCCCACTGCCTGACCTCTTGGGTAGCTTACTGGAGCCTAGCCAGCCCACCCTAATTTTGGCCAAATGCACACAAGCATTCTAAGCCTTTTGAGAATTTTCCCAGAACTAGGCGTTCCCACCACAAGCATGTTTCAGCCATATAATAATGGGAGAAGGCACTATATAAATGACAACTGCTACTACTACTACTTGCGGCAAGCATTTGCAATGGATTCCCATGGAATCTGCCAGCTTTTACCAGGTACAGAAATTAGTGGATTCCATAGCAATCCCATGCATTAATGCCATCATGCAAATGGTGCGGTCGGGGTCGGAAATTATGGTCCTTGCTCTTGCTCCACCCCCCCAAAATAACAAAAATACCCTTGAGTGTAGCAAACAGATGCCATCCCTGGTGTAAACTGTTTACACTAGGATTTGACACGGTTGTTTGCACTAGAGGGGCTTCACGAATGAACCTCTGGCAGTTGTTTGCTTCAGATTGTCTTTGTAACTTGTCCCACAGGTGGCCGGTCTTCTCCTTTCATGGAGGGTCCTTTTGTAGATGTGCCACCTAGTGGTACACTTTCTTTAATTGTGTGGATATTTTTGGTAGGAATTAGCAGATTCTTTGCTGCTACTCTTCATTTATTATAAAACCACCCTTTGGCAGCTATGCTATTTCTCGCCACGGAGAGTATTACCTCAAAAGCCAACAACTTTATTGCATCTCACGTCACAGAATTTACATACAGAAATGCACTTTGCGCACTTGCAGAAATGCTGTTGGTGCTAAGTGGCGGAAGATCATGGACCGTTTATGTTAGAGTAGACCCCAACTTCGGCCATGGGGATTTTTGAATGGTCCAGGCAGATGGACAGTTCTACTAGCTTATGGTCAATGTCAGGGCTTTAGGGCTAGGCCATAGACTCTAGCAGCAAAAAAGTCAATGGTGCATTGTGACCTCTGATTTTGAAATGCGGCCCCACCTGCTATATTCGGGTACAATATCTGGTTTTGCCGTCCTCTACTCCTTATCCATCAAAAAATGGTAAATGTACTTGGTCCAACATATTCGGTCTTGGAATGTTAAAGGCTCTGACTTTTACCTCATTTTCATTGTTGTTGAAATTCTGCCCCTGCTTGATGCTAAAGTGGCGCTCTTTTATCTTAGTGTTCTCCCTATTGGGAGTCCCTAAGTTCTTTTGTGATTCTCTGTGTGCTTACTTTCACCATGCCCAAAATAAGGATTGCAAAAAAACATACATTGAATAACATAACGCTCACAATTCTTGAGTGTAAAGTGTTGAACATTCCTATATTTCGAGTCATGGGGAAGAACCCTGAGATCTCATCGAAGGGAGATACAAATCCTCAGACCATCTGCGCAATAATTCCTTTTGGCCCAAGGAGCACTTTTGAGGAACATTAAGATATCATGCCTTGAAATGATGAACTCCTAAATAATAACCCCCTTTTCAAGTTTGGGTCTGCAATATTCCGACCAAGGACCCTCCATCTCCTCTTATCTCGCTGTCTTATTTCTACTCACCAACCTTTCTGCATCCGGGTGACTTGCTATGCTTTACCTTGGGGCATTGGGCCATGGAAACATTAAGCCACCAGGCGCTATGCTCTTTGTACTCCAACTAGGGGCAATGGGTCGGAGATAACTGGAGTGCCCAAAACAGTCAAGCCAACTGCTGGCATAGTTGGTTGCTTTTTGACGGACATATGTATTGTTGAGTGACCAAGCGTCCTTGGTTGGCAACCATTGTGCTGTAAAATTACTATACTCCTCGATACCTCCAGCTATGCTATGGGATTTCTCGAGCTTGGATGATGCCAGAGCCTCCTCCAGGCATTATTTGTGTATTTATTTATTCATATTTGTAAAGCACGCAACAGCCCATAGGCATCGTGGCGCTAGTTACTGAGAATGAGCAAAACTTAGTTACATGAAAGAGCATTATACAATTTTTACATTAGTTTACATCACCCATAACCCATTTATATGCAGGTTTTCTGGATGTGTCATGATTAGTTTTACTACTGAATGTGAGTAAAGTGCATTTTGATGCTGTCACCCCAGTTCTTGACTGACTGGTTGTGGGGAACATGAAAAGGACTTATGGGCCTGATTACGGGTTTGGTGGTATCTGGACGGTAAATCCACCCAGTTTCCACCAAACCTTATCACCGTTACCGCCACTGGGTCTGACGATATTACCGCCTGCTTACAAGTGGCGGTGATAGTGTGAATCCCAATTTACTTTTAGTCCATAGTACTCAATGTTACCACACCAGTAATTTTGTCGCTGTAATCCTGGCGAAATGTGGCAGAAAACTGTCGGATTTACCTCCAGTTAATAGCTGGAGGTGAATATTCCAACTTTCCACAAACGTTATAGTTGTGAGGTGAGGTAAAGCAGTGGTATGCGGTAATACTGTTGCCTTTTACCCGCACCGCCTAACTTGTAATGAGCCTTCAAATTTCACCACCCTAACCTGATGTTTGTAGATTCCTCAACATTATACAGCCTTGAGTAAGGTGTCTGCACAATTGAACAATTGGGATTATAAAGGGAATAGGAGAAAGTGTGATAAGAAATGTGATCTCAGAAAAAAAGAACAACATTTCTGGGGTTATTAATCACTCTGCAATGCACTTCATAAAAATATGGATCACATTGTGAACAAGTGGAACCCTTATAATCACACTTGGGTCGACACATATCAGGGTATACTAATAAATAAAAATGAATTGGAAAAATTGGTGAAGTCCTTTGTTGGAATACAGATAAGGTTAATTTGATACAGCAAATCCTATAGCCCTTGGCTATCTATTCATACAGTGACACGCATATGCAGGCTTTAGCTTTGAAATGTACGCGGAGAACGTAGAACTGGGGAACGCCAAAGTCTTTGTTTCTGCTGGTTTTGCGTATGAGCCATTGAGACGACACATTTCTGCCATCAGATTTTCCACCAGAGAAAGTGCTGCTACTTACTGGAAACCCCACTGACCACAGCTGCCTTCTGAGAGTTAGCCAGCAAATTCCAGCCGTGAAAGGTTATTCTACAGTAGATCGCTCTCCAAAACCCATTTGGCAAAGACGTTTCTCTCCATGGAGGAGGAAGTGGTGCCATGCCCTTGCCTGCCCGGTCACGAGTCAAGACATGTGGTGAGCGGTGTAAAGTGAAACTTCTGCAGGGCAAAACTCCAGTTTCCATTGATGGTTCGTATGTTATTTCTGCTTCAAAGGGATTCCACTACTTGTGCCCCTGCCAGGTAGGGCCAGAATTGTGTAATTCTAATAAGTGGAACAGATCAATTCTGTTGAATGGTCAATAGAGTATAATGCATCATAGCATAGAATAGATTCGAATGGAGTAGAACAAAATAGGTATATTTAATATGCCCAAGACTGTACATTGTGAGGAAATGATGAATCGCTGGAAAGGTCTTTGCTCTTTGAAGCACAATGCTGCAGGGAATATAGTCTCAGGCATCCTACAATCATTGAAAGGTACTTGATAGGAGTACATTAGTTTATATAACAATAAAACTGCCATGGCATTCTCCTTCTGAAGGAGTCAATAGGTGTCTTCAAGTTAGGTAAAAACTAGGAGTCTTTTGAAATATGCTGGGCCACAAGCATGGACTGGTTTTGTGTTTTTTGAGCTGATTTTACAAATGCACACCCAACACCCACAATGATGCACAGCAACAGTGCAAACCATGACTACCATTGTGAATTGCGCAATGCATCTTGCCATCACATGTCAGTTGCAAGAGGGCGTGGGTGGGGCAGGATGCTCCCTTTCTTTTTGGCTCACAAGGAAGTTCTAAACCTTTTTTGTCTTGGCTCATGCCTGGACAAGCCATTGATTGGCTAACAATTGACCAATGATGGAGGTGACCGTGCAACGCAAAGTGTAAGCGGTCCACTGAGGCTGCTTCCCCTGATGGAAGTGGAGCTACTGAATTCAGAGGAAATGGGAACATCCCCCCAAGACCTCTGTCTATATCACCAAAATGAATGTCACACTGCGACATTGTTTGCATCTTTTTGCAGTACGGTCACATGTGCAGTTTTCACTCAGTCTAAGCCCTCTCATCTGTTGCCCTCAGGAGCACTTTGTCATGATTGGCTACCCAAGGAACCGCGGCATACAGTGTCCATGGATTTCATAGTGGATCTACCCCCCTATAATGGCTTCACTGCCAATATGGTTAAAATTGGCTCATATTCTAAATTGGCCCATTTGTCTGCCCTACATTAATAACCAACTGCTTCTGAAACCACTCATGTCTTCCTAAAGGACATATTCCGACTTCCTGATCTCCGTTGGGAGGTTATTTCAAATCATGGTCAAAATTAGTATCTACGTTTTGGATCCATGTGTGCAAATCCTTAAAGAATGAAAGAGCTATGTCATCTGGTTACCATCCGCAGACTAGCAGCCAGCTCGTACGGTTAAACCAGTCCTTAGAACAGTATTATTCTGTTTTACTTTAGCGGTTCAAGACAACTTGTTCTGCTATAAGAGTTTGCATCATTCAGCAATTTGCATGAATCCTTCAAATTTATTAGTATCTTATGTATACCTCTGGGCCATGGGTATCTTCAATTTCGACCACTTCAGTAGTACATTCCTTAAACATAATAATGTTAACGAAAATTATTAGATTGTGATACATCGTAATATAATAATCATTGATCTCACAAATTACATCTTCAGACAGTTCTTATGATTTTCCACCTAAAAATATCAGTTTATAATTTATAAAAACACACAGCTACTCAGATGATTACAATGATTGCATTAGTATGGACATATACTAGAACACTGTGTGTTTAACATTTTAAAAAGACAGATTCGAAAGTGGTTACTCCAGTTGTTCCATGACAACCCAGTGGCAGACATCGTGGCGCATTAGCCACAAAAACATAACTGACAAAGTACTTTTGGTGGCCCGCATTGGGTTTAGGATGCAATCCAATACATATCCACATGGGCCAGGTTTGTGATCAGGGGGGTCTCTGCTTGGAGTGCATTCCCTGGAAAGTTGTGAAGTTGAAGTAATAAATATCCTTTTGTTTTGGGCTGCATCTCATGTCTAGGAGTTTCCTGGGTAATCTCATTATTTTCTTTTCAACTATGAACCACACTTCTTTTAAATCTGATCCATTGTTCCTTTGCAGGTGGCAATCCATCATTGAAAAATAAACCACGTGTTTCTATCTCCTCCAAATGATCTACACCATGGGGAAGGGGGAAACACCCATGTATGGTGCCTGGGTAGATTTATCTAAGGCTTTCAACCAGGTTGATAGGGCACTGCTTTGGAGCAAATTGAGGGGCCGGGAACATTATTGTCAATGCTGGTCAATGCTGGTGTAATTACATAGGGAAACACTCTTAAGGGTGCGCTTAGACAACCTGACAACCAGGGGCACTTTCTGAGCTAATCAAGGCTGCGAGGGGAGTCAGACAGGGGTGTCTGGGGGCTCCCCTCTTTTTCAATCTGTTCCAATCTGTTCCTGGCAGATATGGGTGTTTTTGTGGAATCGTCTGCATTGGCCAGCCCAGAGTTAAATGGTGAGAAGAGCCACTGGCTGGCCTATGCAGACGATATCGTACTGCTGGACAAGACGGCCATAGGACTGTAGGGACTCCTATCCAAGCTGGGCGAATATGCCAAGTTAAATGAACTGTAGATTGTAGTCTTTCAAACACCCACGGAAAAAAATCCACTACTCAAATTGGTTTTCCAGAGGGTCAAACCATTCCAAGGGTAGAGGAATGAATGTATTTGGGTTATAAAATCTATGCCTCACCTGCACTCCAGACATAGCCGAGAAAGTTTCACAAATTGCATCACAGATGTTGAAGCTAAATTCCAAATTCTGCATATTTTCTATCATACCATTCGTAGAATTATATATGGCAAAGGCAGTGCCGGTGATTTTACATGGCCTGGAGGCAAAGCAAATAAAATGGAGTGCCCTGGAGGGACGGCTATGGAAGAAGGCTCTTGGCCTCCCAGTAAGCACTCCAAGCTGGAGCCTGCGAGCAGAGCAATGGACCAAGGGATGAGAGCAGTGGACCTAAAACCCCAAGGGTTCCCTACTGGAGGTCATTGCCTCCAACAGTCCAAGAAAAACACGTGGAGAAGGCCAGATGCCACAAGTGAAGATTGCATTGTGTTTCAAGGACGCCAGCGACCCTCTCAAGTGAACGGCAGAGTTGGGGAGGCAAGGCCAAGCCTGTCGTACTAGCCTTGACTCGTGATTTGGAAATAGCAAAGCTAGAAAGAAACACGCACAGACGGTGAGCTGGCACGTGAACTGAGAGACTGGTGTGTGTTAAAGCGAATGAAGTGGCAACATTATATCACAAGTCAAGGTTGCATGCGTGTGGATGAGACGTGAGGAAAGGCAAACCTGTGAATGAACTTTGAAGTAAAAGGCAGCTTTAAGATCAGCGATACTAAGTAACCAAGAGGTCCTGCGAAAGAAAGTAGCCCATTCGAAAGTCTCTGTGAAAGGTACACTGTTTGAAGCTAAAAAGTGAAAAAACACCAAAAGTGAATTAAGGGAGAGTAAACATGACCTTTGAGTCCACGTGGTCATGCGGTGTTCCGTAAAAAGAACCATGCACATTTGAAATTCTTCGACATCCGAAAGGGGTCCAAGCCTGATTGAGGGAGACCCGAAGAACAAGAAGCTTGGGGAAGGGAGACCCCTCCCCAAGTTTGTGTTGAACTGTTATATGATAGGTCTGAGCCTCACAGAGGTGGACCTTTGTGAACTGTGTGCTCTAAGGTCTGAGCCCTGCAGACGGGGAACTTTATAAACTTTACCTAGGAATATAATTTTGAAAGTCAAGAAAGAGACTTTAACGTGGAAGGCCAGATGGGCCTCAATCCACGGTTTGGAACTGCTTAAAGTGTTAGAAACCAAGCCAGAGTGTGTCATCCTGCATACAAGTACAGACTTACTGTTTGAGGTTTTACGTGAGTAGGAGAGCTGGTTCAATTATCTTTATTCTTTTGAACACTGATTTTTCCTTTGCATATATTTCTCCTTTTCTACCCTTTTTTGTACAGGAGATAGGGCAGGCATTAGGTTTTGTTAGCATCAGCCATTTTGATTTGACTGACTCCACTAGGACTGTTTTGTTTATCGTTTGATGATCGAGACTACTCTCATCTTAGTTACAGGGCAAAATAGGATTTTCTCCAACGCCAACATTTTCAATAAAGGTTTTACAAATTGCATCCATTGTGTCAGTGTCATACTTGTGATACCATGCTTTCCCTACACAGCCTTGCAACTTACATGTTGTCTCCTAAACATGCTCCATCACACTTCATCCCCTTGGGTTCCCCTATCAATTCACCCCCACCTTTTTATTTTCCCTCCCTCTATGTACTTGCATGTTCCAAATGTCACAAGGAGTAGAAGGAGCATTGTTGCCTTGTTTAATTTATTGTCAATTTCCTTCACTGACTTGTGGCGCTTTGAAACACTATTCTATCTGTATAAGCACCTTACAAATGCCCAATAAATAAATAGTATGACTAAGATTGTATATTTAGAGTTTTTGACATTGTTGTTCTTATTTCCCCTGTTCGCATTCCCGTTTGTCCTTGTAGCGCTTTCAATCACAATTTTGTTGTTTAAAGCATCCTACAAATGATAAATAAACATGAATGCAAATATCGATGGTGGTGCAAGCCGTCTTTTCGGATACAGAGTCTGACTTTGCTGGCAAATAGAATCTTGCAAAGACGCTGCTGATTGAAACAGAACAAAGGTCTATGTGTGAACGGATGTTCTCCTTCTGTACTCATTTCCAGCACTATACTGATGACATACAGTTTTCCTTCAAGCTTCCCTCTAGTACCTCCTCTTCCACCTCTCTATTGCCGCTATTTGTGCTTGGTGTGCAACCAATGCTCTGTGTCTTTATTGCCAGTAAAACAGCGATCCTTCTAATTGGGGACCCTGCATCATGTTGGCCTCCAGCACTCTGTCCGCCCTACTTGGTCACTCTACCATCACAATCTAGTGAGGCCAAAAGTCTTTCGGTGATCTTAGACTCCTCTCATTCAATTTTGATATTTTGGACATTTCCAAGAAGACATGGTTTTAGCTTCGCCTCCTTCATTGCAGTCTGCCTTTCCCCATCTTTACCCAGTAGGTCAGTGTATTCATAGCTCTGGCCCTTTCCAGGATGGACTAGTGCAAGAGCCTCTTCCACAATCTTGCTGTTTACTCCCTTCACCCCTGTCAACTATTTAAGCAATAGAACCCGAGCGGCGGGGGCATTACCGGCATTACAGAGTCAGTAATGCCCCCGCCGCGAGGGTGCTATTGCTATTGGTATCCCGGCCTGCAAAATTTGCGTGACCGGGGTACTAAAAGCAATTTTTTTCTGTCCCGAAACGCTGCGGCGTTTTAATGCTGCAGCGTTTTGGGACAGAAAAAAAAACGACCAAGAAAATGGGCGCTGCCATGGAAAGGGAAAACAGAGTCCGTTTTCCCTTTCCATGCCAGCCAACGGGAGTGGAAGCGCTGGGAACACAATTGTTCCCAGCGCGTCCGCTCCCGAAAAAGGATAAAAAAAAGGTAAGTGGGGTTGGGAGGGCGGGAATGGGACGGCGGGAGAAAAAAAAAAAAAAAGGTACCTGCGTCCCCGGCGGGGGACGAGGGAAGCCCCCAGCCGTGTGGAGGCGCAGAGCGGGGATGGCCCCGCTTCGATCCTCCTCATTGGCTGAGGGGCTGCCACGCCCCCGCCGGGGACAAAGGCCGTGGAATCCCGACGGAGGGATTCCCGGCCGGGTGGGGACCTGGCGAGAGCCAATCAGAATGCTTGTTGCATTCTGATTGTCTCTCGCCGGGGTACTAATGCAGAATAGGGCTGCAAGACTTATCCGTGGCTTGAAGCCCACGGACCGCATATCTACCGCTATAAAATCCCTCCTCTGGCTTTTGGTCGCCCACAGTAGCTGTGACTAGCAGTTTGGTCCTTCATGACTCTTACAGGCTACCAAGCCCTCTACGCAGCACCCACCGGCATCAATGCTTGCATCTGGTCCCCCCGCATTACTTCAGGTCGGCTGGGCATCCACCCCTTGAGACACCACAGGACAAGCACTTAGCCATTAGCCCCCTCCCATGGAAAACCATGGCACTTACCATACTGGTCTCCCACCTGAACTTGCCCATACATTGGTCCAACACCCTCCACCCACCCCCTTCACTGCTAACTTAACTTGGACGATCTGAATTGGAAAGGGCCTAGTAGTACAGTTTGCGTTTATTTATTGCTATTGTTTAGTTACGCCACTTGTTTACATACCCATTTAGTTTTTGGCACCACTATTTGTTGTTTAGGCGCATTCCAAATACTCATCAAATGAAAGTCAAATCGATGCAGAAATGAAGATGATTGCTGTAATAGATGCACACATAAGCCAAGTAAGCCATTCAAAACTGAACTCACACTAGACATGCAATAATTATAGTGATGTAATATATTATTATTCAACTTACTGATTGCACGTGTGGCCCTGGGTGCAGCATTCCAATAAGCATCCTGGTGTGAAAGAGCACATTTGTCTAACCTGTCACACCCTTTGTGCCCCCTTCCAGGGCCACCGTGTCCTGTCTGCACCTGGACTCGGCGTATCTGTGAAACGATCCATAAATGTTGTGTCACCAGGTGCGTTCTTACCGTTTAAAGTTTAAAATGCTAGTAAATATTTTTGTATGCGGAATACTGGAAATATTTCATTGCATTTCAGCGCACAGCTTTCCAAGAAAATGTTTCATTTTTGTGGGATGCGCATCTGCATAAACAAAATTGGCTATAAACACTGCATGCAGGGTCTTATTATAATTTTGGTCTTATTATAATTTTGGCCTTGAATCCACCACACTAGCAACTTCAAGGACACAATGGGCCTCATTACGAGGTAGGTGGTAAGGGACATCGGTGCCGGTAATCCCTTACGACCCTATTCCGAGGTCCCTTAGTGGGTCCCTTTTACCAGGCGTTATGGAAGGGAGCCATCAAGGGACTTCAGAGCTAATAACGGTACCAGAAATTGTGGTACTGTTATTAGCTCCATCCCCATTCCCATTCAGCACTATGGGGGCTCGAATGGGAATGGGGAATGGTTCCCGGACTGGGGACTTACCGGGTCCTCCAAGGTTGGAATGACCCGGTAAATCCCTATTTCGGGAACACGGAATGCGGTAAGGGGGTAGCCATGGTGCTAATAGCATCATGGCTACCTCCTACCTCGTAATGAGGCCCAATGTTGTGAATATCCAAATAGAATTGATAAGATTCACTATATTAAAAGCAGACACAGCAAAGTTCGGTTTCTATTTCTGAAACCTGTATTTTGAAGAATTTGTCTCCCGTGACAGGGAGAATGGACGCTCAAAGCACAATGTAAGTAATTTTGCAATTGAGGATGGGAAGTCTGCTGTATGTTACATGATTAACCACATCACAGATGAATGTTCAATTTGACGCAAAGAATCGACATCATACGTGTTAACTGAACTTGCTGCTTTCCCCTTCACCACCCAAGAACTGTGTTTCCTACCACGTCGCGAACACGCAGCTCCCAGACTTTATAAGTGCCCACAGCACTATCTCCTACGGTCTTTATTAGCCTTTGCCGGTTCTGCCGACGTAGCCCCCTGTCATACAGGGCGAGGCTTTCCAATTTATGCTCATTCACTCATTGCACCACCGTTCCTATTTATCTCCTAAGCACCATGCACGCCGGCCTGCCACATATGTGTAAGGGCTGTGTGCCTCCATCTGGGAGCTCTCTCTGGTCAGTGAAGCCAGCAAACACTTGCACCGGTTTGGATTCAAATGCCTGTCTGCATGCCTTATATAGCTCCCATACCATGAGGTGTGGCTTTGCCAGTCTGTGTACTTGCACCTATTCTGTTTGTAACCATATATGTAGTCATGCACTTCACTGATGTTCTATGCACTTTGTGTAACAAGCGCCTAGATACCTCTGGGCTTTGTCTGCTGAAATAAATGCAAAGAAATAAATGCGATCTAAACCCCTCTCCTTCCCTCGAGCTCTGAGCAGTACCATAACCAAGTTGTCTTTCCTCCACGGAGGCCCCGACCACACCGAATGCAGACCACTCTTTTAATCCTCCCTTCTACCACCCTCACTGCCCATACTTGTCGAAGAAGGGGAGCCACAGACCATCAATGGTAGACCTGGACTCATCCAATAGATGATTAAGAATTTCCATATCATAAATGGCTCAGGTCTTTGCAATCCATTCCTTTCCCACAGGCATTCTGGGATTTCTCCATAGTTGGGCCAGACAACATCTTGCAGCAACCATCATGATCTGAAACATGTGTCCCTGGTCCAATATCTGGTCCTCCCCTACACCTACCCCATAAATGAGAAGCCGTGGTGAAAATTCCTTGTGAATCCCGTCAACCCCTTTTATCCATGAGAGATCCTCCCTCCAGTATGTCTGGACCCTTGGGCAGCCCCACCACATGTGCATATAAACCCCTTTTTCCCTGCGACATTTCCAACAACGCAGGCTGTACCCCTCTTTCATCCGTGCGATCCTCACAGGGGAGTAACGCCATCTGTGTAACAGCTTTAAGGCCTGGTGTCTATATTGGAGTGACGCAGTGGAACGATTAGCCACCCTACACATCCGAGCCCATAGGCCATCATCAATTTTTCTTCCCAGGTCCTGCTCTCACTTGCATCTAGACCGGAGGGGGTCCCTGGGACACGGCAAGAGCATCCTCCTGTATAATCCCGGTATAAGTCCCTTGGATCCCTTCTGGGTGGTAAAAAGCTTTCAAAACTTGTCAGTTCCCTTCTTAAATTCACCCCCCACCGAGCCCGAGTGAAGGACCCCTTCAGTTGCAAGAAGCGAAAAGGAGACAGTTTATAAAGTCCCAAGGCCTCCTCTAACCCACCCATGGAGATTAAGTTGTCCCCCTCCCATAGCTGTCCCGCTCTACTCAGTCCCGCCTCCTACCAAGATTGGAAGGCCAGTGGTTCTTCGATCCCATCCCTCAGCGGGGGTGCCCATATACAGCTCAGGGGTGATGGCCACGTCGTGTGCCATCTTTTGTCCCCTCCCTCCCTCCATAGAGACCACAAGACCTCCGAGACCAGGTGGTATAATACCCTGCTAGGTATACAGGCTTGGGGCACCCAGAGCCACTTATCCAGTGTAACAGGGGCCAGTACTGCATTATCCATCACCACCCATTGTTTATCTGAGAGTGAATCAAAGTGGTCCACAAGGACCCTCAATTGGGTTGCCTTATAATACATTGCCAGGTCAGGAAAACCCATTCCCCCTTCCTCTTTGGGGAGAATCAGCATCTTATAGGCTATCCGATGTCTGGCCCCTGCCCAAAGAAACCTCACCATGGCAATTTTCACCTCAGAGAAAAACGATTCTGGGATCATTACAGACAACATCTAGACTAGAAACAGGAATTTAGGTAGCACCACCATCTCGATACAGTTTAACCTTGCAATCCATGACAATCTCAAGGTTGACCATCTCGCCATATCCCTTTTTGCATTTAACCACAGAGGGAGGACATTTCTGGAGAACAGGTCCCCAGGGCTTTGTGTGACCTGGACTTCAAGGTAACGAAAGTTGTTTTCCCGCTCCTCAAATGGCAGGCCCCTAATATATTCCCTGTCCCCATCCGCCAAATTCCCTGTCATGAATGCCACAGACTTCCCGAGGTTGACTTTGAACGCCGATAGTCTTCCATATTGCCCCAGATCAGTCAGCAGGAGGGGAACCGAGCGGAACGGCCTGGTAACATAAAGCAGGGCATCATCAGCGAAGAGACTGATCTTACAATGAACCCCTCAACCATTACCCTCCTAATCCCCTCATTGTGCCTAACCGCTGCCGCCCATGGTTCCATAACCAATGCATAGATCAGCAGTGACAACTAACACCCCTGGCGCGTGCCATCCTGTAGGGGAAAAGCCTGTGATTCCACCCCATTAACCACCACCCCGGCTGTCAGGTTTCAGTACAGGGCCACCACCCACCCAGCCCATCACCAGTGTTGCAGAAATCTCCCCCATAAAGGCCCAGCTCACCCGGTCAAATGCCTTTTTCGGCATCAAGGGCCAGCAAAAGCGCCCCTTCTTCTTGTATCCCCCGTACACTGAAGATGTGGAGCGTCTTGCGCATGTTACAGGCCCCTTGTCTATGGAGTACGAAGCCAGCCTGGTCCGCATGGACCAATCAGGGAACGCAGGACTCCAAACGGGACTCAAGGACTCGAGCAAAAATCTTAGCATCCACAGAGATAGGCCTGTATGAGGCATAGTGAGCTTGATCTTTAGCTGGCTTCGGAATAACCACTATAAGGGCCTGAAGAAACGGTGGTGGTATCGTGTCCCCCCGCCGACTATAGAGTTGAACAGTCTAGCCATGGTTGCCACCAGTAAGACCTCATATTGTTAATAAAAATTAGTTGTGAAGCCGTCCACTTCAGGGGCTTTCCCTGTTTTCAATCTCTGAATGGCCCCAATAACCTCCTTCCGGGTTATCTCCCCCTCCAAGGCCTCTCTTTCCACCCTCAAAAGCCTGGGGAGGTTGCGCTCCTCCCAGTATTGGTGGGTTGTCCCCACTTCTGGCTCCACTGGCTTCGTAGACAATTCTCTATAGTAGTC
Source organism: Ambystoma mexicanum (assembly GCF_040938575.1). NCBI lineage: Eukaryota > Metazoa > Chordata > Amphibia > Caudata > Ambystomatidae > Ambystoma > Ambystoma mexicanum. The sequence goes on along the minus strand of NC_090936.1, from coordinate 1,144,697,908 downwards.
AGCGAAGCATGCCCTGATGTCCTTTCCCTTCTTCATAACACTTCCCCTGCCATCCCTTACCCCGTCTATCCATATTTCCACCCTACAACCCCTGACACTGTTCGCAAGGAGAGTCCCCATCTCAACCCCCTTTTCATAGTATCTCTGCCTGGCGTATCTCAACCTCTTCACCACCTCCCCTATCAGGGCCATCTGTCTCTTCTCCCTCATCTCCCCTTGGAGCTCTTCCCTGTCCGTTCCGCCTTGGATCAGCTACGAACGCAGAGTTCTCAGTTCTCCACATATCCTGTTTTCATTGAGTCCCCTTTCCATTTTTTTCTGCAATCCCTCAGAGATAAGTAGCACCCTAAAAGTGGCCTTAGCTGCTTCCATACCATTGCCGTCGCTGTTACCCCTTTGTCATTGGTTTCAAAATACGCCTGTATCTCCTTCCTCATGTATTCACTAAACACCTGGTCCCTCAGCAGGGTATCATTACACCACCGTCAGTGATTCCGACACCGGCCTTGGGAGTTGCCATTTTGCCACCACCAGCTCATGATCCGAGCATGTGATCGCCTCCACCCTGGGCTCCCCAACCTCATCCACTATTTCTCTCGGATCAAGAGGAGATCTACCCTTGTATATGTTTGATTCAGGGGAGAAAATAATGTGTACCCCCCCTGGTCCTGGAGAGTGACTCTGCCATACATTCACCCAATAATGGTCCTGCAGGAGGTGCTTGAAGGCCAGATTGTCCTTAGTCACAACTTTGGCACCCACCCCCTTCGCTGACCACCAATCCTGGGATTGGTCCTGTACCAGGTTAAAGTCTCCCCCCCAAGAACATTGCACCTTCTGCCCAGCCATCAAGCATATAAAACCCCTTACGTATGAACCCCAATTGCCCCACTTTGGGCGCATACAGTGTGGCCAACATGACCTGCACCCCCTCATGAGTGCCCTTTACTCCCAAGAATCTCCCTCCAAACCCCCTCTTTGCCTGAATCCCCATCAATCGGAAGTATTTACCCAGCAGGATCCCCACCACCTCCTTCATGGATGTCCAATGAGAGGCCCAAAAGTTCTTTTCAACCCCTCCACCCTTCACTGCCAACTCTGCCCCATGCATATAGTGGGTCTCCTGTAGGAAGAACATTGCCAATTTCTGCTTATAGAACATGTTACTAGGGAGGGATCTCTTGTTTGGGGAGTTCAGAGCCTTCACATTGAGTGTGCCCACCGAAACCGAAACCATACCCCTTTTGTATTCAACGCTGGTGGACCCTCGCAGTTCCCATAAGGTACCCGTCCCTGGATGCCTGTGTGTCTCTTTGCCTGTGAGTCACATCCATGCATTCCCCCATCGCCTCCCCACACCTCTACCGACGCCCCACCTCCCTTCCCTCCCACTCCTAACCCTGTCTGAGGCATCCGATCACGCACCCTTGTTATGTTGGCAATGTCCATCGAACCACCAGGGGTGTCTTCCCCGCCCTAAGCATTATTTCTAGCAACTTTCCCTTTCCCATTACTCATTGACACACCACAGGTGGGGGGTGGGGGAGTTAGGGGCCTCCACCCCCGGCTCCGGTTCCAACCAAAGAACCCAATTCCCCACAATATCCGCCCGCATCTCAATTAACAATTAACAGTAACGTAGAACCTTAACTAATAAACCAGTAATCACACTTGGCCTCATGCCAGGCCCAGTCAGTTCCCGGTGTTGCACCCGATAGGGGTTACCAAGTTGCCTTCCCCGACAATCTCGGGGCCCTTAAGCAGAAGATCTAGTCCCCCTTTATTCAAGTACCTTCATCGTGCGAGGGAGGGGTGTTGAGCTTCAGGAACTTCCGGTTGCTCCTTGTCCTGCGCTTCCCTCTCATTGACTCTGGGCCAGGGGGGGTCCAGTTAGGGTCCGGCCCTTGATTACTGCAGCCCACTGTGGGACCTTCACGCCGGCCCACTAAGTCTTCTGTGACACGTTGTATCTCCTCCTCTGCCACAAGATGGTATCTTTCACATTCCCATTCAAACACCAATGCAAAGGGGTAACCCCAGTGATACTGCACCCCTTTTTCTAGAAGCCGTCTAGTGAGTTCCCCACATTTCTTCCATCTGAGCAGAGTATGAGCTGAGAGGTCCTGAAAGAGAGCCACCTTCGAGTCCCAACAAACCACCTCCTTCATGCGCTTCGCCTTTTCAAGGACCTCCATCTTGTCTCCATAGTAGTGCATGCGTGCCAGGACTGAGCGAGGGCCGCAGGCACCTCCACCAGCTCGGTGCACCCTGTCCATGGTGAGTGTTTTTCCAGCCGTCATGTCCAGAATCAACCCTATTATATACTGTATCTTGTGTTCAAGGGGCGCCGGTGTAAAGACTGGAGGGGGGTGTCGGTACTCCTGCTCTCTATATGGCAGAGGAGGGGCACAGAGGACCCCAGCCAAGATTCTCTATTATTGGTATCGTGGACGAGCAATCAAGGCTTGGCTCTCAGGAGGTGATGCAGGCTGGTTCTTAAGTACAGTGTAGTACCCAAGCACCCACAAAAGAATGTCCACACACTGTATTAGTTAAAAAACAGTCTTTATATAATTAAAGTTCAAGGTTATATACACAATCACAATAACTAACTTTGTACTCAGTTAATCTACAATGGCAAATATAAACACAGTTCTACGTGGTACCACAATTAAAGTGCATCAACTGGACTTAGTTTAAATGTCACACAAATCAAGTAATAAAGGGAACCAACAATAGACATAGGAGGAAAGCAGTTAGTTAGAACAAATGGCAGAACACTGTCCTCTACCACCAGGCACAGTTCTGTATGAGGTTCCCCCCACCTGGGCAACCTGCAAATAAAGATATTTTGCCCAGCAAGGGCATCGGGTCATCAGCATCTGGCGTCGGCGAACGGGACTTGACCACGGCTGGCTTCAGTAGCTCCGTCAGCGTCTCTGAGGTCTTCGGGTGGTGGGAAACCCACCGGCGGATTCTCCTCGGTCATCAGCGGCCTTGACTTTCTCTGGCTTTCTATACGATCGAAAGCACATGCCCGATCGATTGGGACATTAACATTTCTGAGCAAACTATCCCTTTAAAAGATCAGCGTATACTGACTCAATTCAAGAGATGATATTTGATGGCTATAAATCTCATCAAATCTTGGCCATGAATATTAAACAGGGCAGACACTTTAGAGGGCAACTAATTTGTAGAGGAGCAGCTGCATGCCTCTGCAGGAAATCCCACCCCCCTACCTCCTATATGTTGAAAGCCTGAGATCGTGCCATTTTTGACACCAGCAGTTGTGCCAATACTGCAGCGTATGTTCGAAAGAAGATACCTACTGAGACAACCCTATTAAATGTATCCCCAAAGAGACGATAATCTGAGGGAGGAACTCCCTGAGGAAATTTGAAAAAGGAAAAAGAAAGAAGCCTGTGATGTCATAAGAGAGTATGAATGACGTCTCAAAATATTGGCTGAAGAGGATGTATGGATCCTACAGAAACTAATTATGAAAAAGAAGATTGCAGTGCACAAAGTGTTGCAGAGAATTTACTGATCAATAATTGTACATACGCTGAAACGCAAGGTAGACTAAGTCATCATAGAAGCTGGCTATACGTAATGAATAGAATGCCTGCAGGCGCCGCCATTGTATAGGAGCTGGACATTGGTATGATGAATTTTAGTAAGCCAGGACCCATGACGAAGAAAGGGATAATTATGTCGCAGCAAGAATAAGCTGAAATCGTGGAGCTGCATGGTGAGGTTATCTGGCCTGAAGTCAAGGCTGAAGCAGCCATGGTCGGCTATCTATTCTGGAAAAGAGTGAACGTGCGAAGATGAATCATCCCTTGTTAAGGTCCAAAGAAAGAACACCAAGAGTGAGAAGTTTTATTCGTTTAAGACATTTGAAACCTACAAAATGGATCAAATCGTGGTCTCCTGTCATGTGAACCAAGGATGAAAATGGAGTCGATCTTGAAGTCCTAGAAAACGATAGTGAATGACTGCACTCCCATGTATTCCCAAGGATACTTTGAAAGCCCAAGTTCAAAGACAATCTTCGTGGCAGAAGGCTTGGTTGATGAGAGATGCTGGGCTAATTGTGTGGATAGGTAGAGTCAGGCTAATACCCTTGCACCTGGGTCTGGGTTTACGTGCTGCTAAATGAACAGAATATTCCAATTGTAGTGGTCCATATAACGAAGGACCTTATAGTTTGAGAAGCCAATAAGAAACTGTATATCTAATATTTTTGAAGATGACATGTTTTAGAGGTAGGCATATATTGCCCACCTGACAGTGGGCAGCCAATCACAATCCTAGTTCCTATATGATGTGTACTTAGATGTTCCTCTTAAGCCTATCCCAATCGCCAGTAGGATTTTTTTTATTATTTACCACGTAGAATGACGTCACCTCTGACGTGTTTTTAGTATAAAGTCTATGTGAAAAAGTCGTTCAGAGAAATCGAGCGTACGTCCGTTGATGTTCATTGTAACTTCCTGTTTTAGATAATTGTTAATAAAACATGACTTTGCTATCCTCCTTCAGTTATTCTGTGAACCCATCCATTGTATGCACATTCCTAAAGGGCCATAAGGTCATGTGGTAGCGGTGCGGATGGTTCAAAAAGATCAAAACTATTTTGTCTCCAGTATTTCGGATGATCGGGTATCCTCCGACATTAGCTGGAAGATTGCAGGGTTTCCTGTGGAGAGAGGCTGATAGAAATAAACTTGCAAGAAGAACCGAGACCGTGGGCAGGTCCCCCTTTAACGAAATCCCTGCCCGTTTTCCACGTGCGTTTTGCGGACAGAAGGCGAAGTGGTCGGATTGGAGGAGGAGTCGATACCCAAGGCCTCATGTCAATTAACGAATGGTGAGTAGACTAAGGGGAATGGTAAATAACGGGGATGGGATTGTGATCATTTTTGGGTAAAGGGAAATATTGTGAAGGGAAGAGGTAGCGCCTAGAAGTCCTGACTCAAAGGAGTTAGAAGGAGACATCTCAGATCCCAGCACGGGTAGAGTGAAATATAAAACACCTAATAAGGATTACGTAAGGTGATGTCTCAAACCCTGTTTAGGGTATAAAGTAAAGGGGAGAGAAAAGGTGATTGCAGCGTTTATAATGTGTAAATGTTTGACTAGTCTGAATGTTGTTTGTTGAGTAGAACTATCGAAGAGCGATAGAGATTGTGAAAATTTAAAAAGTTGAGGAGCAACAGTGCTTGAGTATAGCAAAGTGATTGGCGCCAATCAAGAGAATAGATACGCAATTCAAGAGAATAGAAAGACTATTGAAATAAAAGGCTTGAGCAGCAATTGATTGTGCTTGCTCATATTTGTTGTTTTAAAATGTTGAAAAGTGGTGATTTAAGGCAAAGTACAAAGTCTAATTAATAAACTGGTAAGTGTTGAGAGTCAAGCTGGACTTGTCATTATGGGGGATACTCCTCTCATGCCCCTATGCAAGACACTGCCAAAGCATATGCCCAAGCTCAAACAATATAGTGTGTAATGGGTAACGACACCCAGATCCTCACTACCCTCACCGGTTGCAACAAGAAAGATGTTGTAAAACTCAATGAAGTCTGCCTGGAAATCCAAGCCTGGATGGCTACCCATAGCCTTTGTTTAAACAATGACAAGACGGAACTGCTGATAGTGGGTTCACAAACTCGACCCCAGGTACCAGTCCTTCACCATTGACGGCAACATCATAAAAGTCTCTAAAGAAGTCAAAACGTTGGGTGTATATCTAGATTCAACACTCTCCCTTAAAAACCAAATAAATGCCACCATCTCATCCATGGCACAAACCAATAAACTTATCAATGCCTGTAAACCATTTTTATCCTCCAGCAGTTGCCTCATCCTGGCCAGGGCTCTGATGCTGTCTAGATTAGATTACTGCAACACACTCTTTCTTGGTACCACTAATCACAATCTGAACAGACTACAGATTCTCCAGAACAACGTCCTCTGATGCGCCCTCAATATCCCTGGCAAAGTACATATTTCCTCCTTCAGAAAGGAAGTCCACTGGCTCCTCATTCGTGGCAGAATTCAATTACGCTCACTTGTCATCAGAGGCGTTGCTAGGGCGGGGGTTAGGGGGCTATAGCCCCAGGTCTTTTGCTTTTAGCCCCGGATAGAAGCTCAGGGATTACCACCAAAAAGGCTAGCTAGCCCCCAGTACCGACAGTCCCAGAATTAGCATAGCCCCGGATCTTTTCCAGACCTAGCAACACCCCTGCTCGTCATTACTCATAAATGCCTTTCCCTGACAGCACCACGTTACGTATCTGACAAATTTACTAGACGAAGTTCTTCCAGACGGACCAGATCCCCCTATCTGCACCGATTAAACATTCCCAAATTCAACTTGAAAACAGCTGGTGGGGCTAGCTTCCCTGTGCTAGCAGCAAAATGCTGGAACTCACTCCCCACGGACCTCAGAGCTGACTCTTCGTTCTGGTCGTTCAGAGCCAAGGTGAAAACCCTGCTTGCGAGTCAGTAACACTACTTTTGTGCAAAGGCACTATGGCAGTTAGAGGTATGCTTACCCTAACTACCTCCTCCTGTATAACCTATGCTTTCCTAGATTCGGACTACAGTGTAACCTTATCTTCTGTGTTAACAACAACTGCTATCTACTGACTCGGACCATTCTGTAACCTGGTCCCACACGTTATTTATTGTATTTATCATTGTCCTCTGTTTCTCACTGCTGTGTAACCTTCTGTAATTTGCTGCTCAATAAGTTCAATGCGCCCAGTTAACCCAGGGTTTGGTTGTGCTATACAAATAAATAAACTAAACTAAGCTAAACTAAAGGCACGGCAGATAAACTGTTCATGCCGTGGCCACAAGGGGGATCATTGTCAAAAGTGGTATTGCAACACAAGACCACATACGTGCACGCTGCATACAAAAGGAAGAAATTAGATAAAAGATTAGCAATTTTAGAGCTCTGGAAGATGTAGCAAGATGAAATAGAATACCCACCACCTGAGGAGTGGATGCTTAATCAGCATAAGGAGAAAGGCATCGACCCCTCAGCTCCCTTTACCTCACCTGAAGGAAAAGGTGTTGCAATGGAAGAAATTTGGGGGTATCCTTTAAAAGAACTGAGAGGAGTGACGGAGTATAGTAATCCGATATATGAACCCTCCGCTTATAGTAGTGACGATAGTCCGGAGGCGAATAAGAGAAAGGAAGAGATTTATAAGATCATACAAGACAAGGAAGAAAAGAGTGAGCAGTCGAATTTGTCAACAGAAATAGACAGGAAGATTAAGAGATGGAAAGGAGAGAAGGATAAGGCTGATGAGGTAGCACTCGTACAGAACTAATGGATGCGAGGACATATATTATGGGAAAAGTATTGAGGAAGTTAGGCAAAGAGAAGATAAGGACGAACATGAAAGAAAAGATAAGGAACAACAGAAGAGATTAAAAGAAGATGAGCAGAAAAGGAAAAGCAGGGAGCGAAGAGAGCAGATATATCAGGAGGAGCAAGATACAATAGAACGGGCAGAAGAGCAAAGAATGTACGATAATAGACAGGGAATGATAGAAGAAAGGGATAGAAAGGAAAGAAAGAGAGAGGAGGAAGAAGCACAATGATTAAGAGACAAAATATTACAGAGAAGAATTGAAGAAGAGGAAAGAAGGGAAGGAGGGAAGGAGTAAGCAGAGGAGAAGAACAAAGGCAAGAGGAAGAAAGAATTAGAAGGGATGCGAGAAAGCAAAGGGAAGTAGATGAAGAAATAGATTGGGAACAGGTCCCTGGGTAACAGGAGGTGATAGTTTAGGTAGTTCTAGGTGGTGGTTGAAGTTGTTGCTGCTAGGGAGGGTTTGGTTGAGATTCCAATTCTTCCTTAACCATCTTATTAGTCAGCTACCATTGTCCCATCCCAGGATGGGGAACTTCCTGCTCAGCAGTAATTGGCTAAAGACTATTGTGATGCAGTTTGGAACCTCAGGAGAGGTTCTAAACTGCCTTTCATTCAAGACCTGTTTAGGTGTGGTCACAGCGCTCAAGAGCTCCAGAGAAGACTATAGAAACTAAAGTAAAGAAACCACTCATCCAAGAATAAATACACCAGAAAGTGCCTGAGACTCAATTAAGATAAGTGACTGATAAATGAACTTGTTTTAAGCAGTTTGATTAAAAGGAAATTGCTTGATCAGAATTGTTATGAAAATTTGTTTATGAGAAGTCAGAAGAAATGTATCTGAATACTGTTGTTTATTTCAGGTTTACCAATTAGAGTTGTAAATAACATATTTACTATTGAATTTGATTTCCTATGTGTGCGCCAGCATTTGAAGTGAAAAGGTAAACGTGTTCCGGATTGCGCGCGAGTTTTAAAAGCATTGCAATGTTATTCCTTTTCGTGTCATGAATCGAGTCACGTTAGAAGAAAGGACCTAACAGTGTGGGTCAACATGTCAGGGAAAGCTAGGAACGAGCCGCGTCAAGAGTTTGCGAAATCAGCTGTGTTCCGCAGAAGGAAGGAACAGCTGACACTGTCGGTTTTTCGTGTGTGTGGTACATATGAGGAGAAGCTGACTACCACAGGAGTTCTGGCATGGCGAGTCAGTTATTACAGGTGCACGTTCCTAAACGGCTGTCAGGAACAAGGCTGTGAGTAAACAGTGCATTTTAAGCGCAAGCAGCTAAATGAAGAGTTGACAGGTGAAGAGCAGAAAAGTAAATTTTTTGAAGTGAAAGCAAAACAGTTTAATATAGAAGCAACATGGCCTAGTAGGTAATGAGTGACAGCAAGGCAAACAAGGAAAACGTGACAAAGGCTACGTTACCAAATAAGAGCAAAGCAGCAAACAGAAACATTGTCAAGTAAGGTTTTAAAGGTGAAAGCAAGCACTCATGAGAAGCAGTATTAAGTCACATAATGCAAGTGATAAGGAACTTTGAAAGAATAGAGAATAGATCCAAGCCAGGGGTGTGGGGTAGGCGCTAAGGATAGCCTCCTGGAACATAAGGGGGGTTTGTTTCCTTTTTGCAGAGAGGATCTCGTATTTAGAGAGATTTGATGTGCTGTGTCTCCAGGAGACATGGCTGAGTCAAACGCCACTATGTGATGGCTATGCAGCCTTTCTAAACCCGGCCCCAAAGGGGCTAACTGGACGTCCTTATGCAAGTTTATTAACCCTTGTTAAATTGGATTCGGGCTAGAATATTACAAAAGTGGAATGTCCTAATCCATATGTACAGATCATGACATTGGGACAAACTAGACTGACACAGCTAACTTCGCTCCTTATGATTAATATTTACTGGTGAGTTAACATGAATAAAGAAATCAAGCTAATAGAGTCAATTGGAAAGGCGATGGATGAAGCATTCGGGAAAGGGAGGATGCAAAAATAATCATATGCGGTGATTTGAATATCAAATTACTGAGTAAAAAGGGGTATCCACTGAAAGAGAGTGAATGGAATACAAGAGAATTGGAATGGATGAGTAATATGGGTTAAAGGGATATGCTCATGCTTAATGGCCAAACATTGGGTGATATGCCAGGGAAGTGCACATGGAAACGCGGGGAGCAGGAATCATGTATCGACTATTGTTTCGTCTCTGGGAATATAAGAGAGAAGGTGGAGTCTTTTACTATACCACAGCAGGAATTTAGTGATCATGATCTGTTGTCCATCTCCGTAAGAAATGAAACAAGGGTGGAAGTGAGGAAAAAAATGGGTGAGGTAGAATTAGATGGGGTGGAAATCGCTTACGATTAAAACAGTGTGATGTGGCGCTGATTGCAAGTTGATACATAGATTCTGCCCAAGCTGATCCTTTGTGTGTAGAGTATCAGGGTATCCTTCAAGAGTATGGCCAGCAAGGAGCGTGTAAAGCTAAAGATCAAGGAGCACAGAAACTTAGATATGATTTGGCCTTGGTAAAGAGGAGATAACTGCTGTAAAAGTCTATTAGGCTGATAAACAAAGAAGAGAACAGGATAAAAAGAGAGGAGGGAATACGACTAGTTAAACAGAATTATAGAAAACTGGTGTATTAGCACTAGGGTTGTTAGAGCGCAGAATGACTCAGAGCACATGCTAAAAGGTGTCTGTGCAAAAAGCACTAGAAATATGTGGGAGCTAATTAACTATGGGGGCTCCTTTAGACCAGGTAATATTGCTAGCATGGTTTCGGAATTGGACTGGGTTGTGCATTACAAAACTCTGTTTGCTGACCCGGGAGAGGCTGTAATTAAGGTAGAAGATATGTCGCTCAGAACTTGGAAATGTGCCTTTGACGAACTGGATGCAGAGATGATGATACATAACCTTAGTTCATCTGGAGCCACGGGACCTGATGGTCTATCCAACCAGGAATTTAAAAACAAATTGAAGCCAATGGAGTACATTTTTGGTAATCTTATTCTACCAGATTATGGCTAATAAAAGATTCCATCATCCTGGAGAGAGGCAAACATAGTGCCCATCTTCAAAAAAGGGAATAGGGCGGTGCCAAAAAATTATCATCCTGTTGCCCTCCTAGACTCCTTAGGAAACTATTTGCGAGCGTCCTATTACGAGATTGTAGATTCTGGGCTGAGAAGAGTGGTATTCTTGATCAGAGACAAATGGGGTTTGCCAAAGGGGTGGGCACCACGCTAAACCTCTTTATCATTAATATTCTGAAAGAGAGGGCCCTAGAAACAGGAACGTGCCTGTACTTAGGCTTTATAGATCTCAAACAGGTGTTCGATGGTGTCATCAGGGAGAAGGTCTGGACCAAGTTGAAAGTGTGGAACTGCCCTAAAGATCTGGTAGAGGCCATAGAGGCGCTTTATACAAACACTTCAGTCAGGATCTGATTCTCAGGAAAAGGCCACCAGTCACAAAAGATCCCCACATTCCAAGGTCTTAAACAAGGTTGTGCTTTGGCCCTCTCCTTTTCTGTCTGTATATTGTAGATTTGGGCGACTCTCAAAAGGAAGTTAGTGCATTACCCCCAAAAATCAGTGGTGTTGCAGTGCCTTGGATATTATTTGCTGATGAGCTGGTCTTCTTAGACTTAACAACATGATCTATTTGGGGATTATCATCAATAGAAAGGTAAATGACCAGGGCCATAACATACATTTAAGATCAAGATTGACCACTTTAATTAATCAAGGAAGAGCCTTCCATAGGAAGTTTGGGAGATACACAATGATCCACATTCGTTCCTTTTATAAACAGAAAATTGTGCAGGTTCTAACATATGGATCCGAGGCCATTTTGCATTTGCCTTGGGAAATATGGGAGAAATTAGAGGGCTATTTCTGGTGGACGTTGTTGAGGCTCCCCAATGCTGTACCAATGGTTACTATTAGACAAGAGCTGAAGCTACAATCCCTAGAATCCCTGGTATTGTGGAAGTCAATTTCATTATATAGGAAGTGTATGTATGAAACAGCTTCAGCCCACTTTGCGATCCTCGATCCCACGAAAGAAGTACAAGATAAACATGTAACTGAGAGGAAATTGAAGGTGGAAAAGATCTTAGAACAGAAAGATATTAGGGTGAGTGATCTAGCTACTAATACTTCCAAAGTTAAACAAAGATTGCAAGAATTGGATTGGATAAGTACGCTGGACAAATATGACTAAGTAAAATTGAGCTGTTCGAGGACTATGGAAAGGAATGGTCTAAACTCACCCCATACCTACCTGCAGAGGTTTCCGTCCCAGCACTATTGTGACATGTTACTTTGATGTAGATTAAATATTCTACCTACAGGAGAAGTGCAGTGGGTGAGGAAAATGTCAGGCATTATAAATTCCCAATGTAAGGGGAAAGATACAGTGGAGACATTATGCCACTGGTTAACTACTTGCGACTCCCTAAAAGAAATCAGGAAACTCTATTTAGCAGATTGTGGAATAGATGAAACAACTATTGAGTACGTCTGATTCGTGGGCTTGGGTACTCATGGGAGAAAAGACCAGTTTTGTGATTGAGGTACTGAAAATGATTGAAGCAGTTTTAAAGATGAAAAGGGAATTGAGTGAAAATGAATAATGGAAATAATCATGTATTCCATCTGCTGTTTTACTATGAAATGTATGAAGTGTGAATGTATGAAAGATATTAGGATAAATGTGATAGGATGATGTAATAATGTTAAAGGTTTATGTGTTTGTGGCCACAGTGTCGTCTTTCTTTTTCCTGTTTAAAAAACCTGTTTAAAATAATAAAAAAAAAATTTTTAAATCAAAAAAAGAAAGTAAATTCCAGTCTGAAGGAAGTCAAGCTCACAAAAACTAACTGACTAGGAAACTTGTTTAATAAAGAAATAGGTTTAAAAGTAAGTGAACAAACAGTAGCAGAAGAAGACTTAGCAGCCACTGAGGGCACAACTGTTACAAGTTATTGCAAAGTTAAAAGAACTCTTACATCTTTTAAATTGCCTCTAGGCAATACGCAGAGGTAGTCAGGTGATAGAGGGTTCTGGGGGAAGAACATTTCTATTTTTAAATGCTAGTGTGTTGTGGTTAAATTTTAAATCGATGCTGTATTATTTACAGATTTTCCAGTGTTCAGAGTCGTCTAGGGGTTTAAGGGAACCAGAGGAATCCTGACCATTTGTTATTTCATCCACTTCCCCATTCCCCCAGTCTGGTCAACTCAATAGTTGTTCCAATTAACTGTTGGGTGTACTGGTTTGGGGGATCTCATGGGCTATTTGTCTGCTCCTGCAGGATTTCAGTGCTGGGACCAGATAAGAAGACAGCGAGGTCTTCATGCCAGTCTCATTCGTAAAGAACGAATGAGGCCTAGCCCAGAAATACGATGGGACAGAGTGGAAGAGATTCTTCCGATAAAAGAAGTAACACCAGCAGTATCTAGAGTAGCGTTAGAAGAAGAAAGATTTGATGAGGAAAGCATTGGAGAAAGGATCAATAAGGTCTATCAACAGTTAAGGTGAAGCAGCGAGTATGGAACTCGAGGGAACGGTGATCGATCCCAGTACCTCAGTCACGAATTGAGGAGGGAAATCTGTTCAGTGATGAACGTCGAGCATTGTCTTCGAGCAGACTGAACTTGGATAAGAGTAAAGGGGATGATAGTCACACTAGTTGGGGACTAGACATATCAGACGAGGAAAGAGAGAGTGTGTGCACCCCTGAAGGAAATGCAAATGGATCAGAAAGTGAGATGGTCGGATTTGGAACAACCTAAAGATAGAATGCCAGATCCCATAGCATATCCTGAGCGTCCCCGAGGACGATCACATAGTGAGAAGAGAGAGTCGCCACCATATGTAAGCAGGTTAAGGTCATTACTCACAAGGAGACAGACAGGGGTGATTATCCCTGCCATGGATAGACTAATAGTGGGATCCGACTATGGGACCGGGTTTATACAGTTTCCTTTGTTAGAAAAAGGGGGAGCAAGACCGCAATATATTCCATGGCCACAGATGGACAAGGATAGCTTAAAACACAAGCTCCCTAATTTGACTTTGGGTGCTGGGAAATGGATATACGAATTAGAAATAATGACAAGAGGAAATACGTTGGCCATAAGGGGACATAAAAGGTCTCCTGTCAGCCATTCTTGGAGAGAAGGCTGATGACATATGGAGGAGAGTGGGATATTCAAGTGTGACGGCACCAAACACAGCGCTTTATGGGGTGCCATTTAATAATTGTAGAGTGTATGTTTGGAGGGCACTCAGGGTACAGTATCCTGAAACATCAGATATGGGTACAATTATGGCACGTAAGTTGAAGGAAGATGAAGACCCTATTGCTTAAATGCAGGATATTCACGAGAAATTGCAACTTGAAACTCCCGAGACGTGGGAAAAGCCAGTGGCATTATTTTACCACCTTTTATGTCAGAGGTTACCTGAGCCAGTACAGAGGCAAATGAAGAAACAAGTAGGGATGGAAGCGAAGCCATGGGCTGAGATACAGCTGATGATAGTGCACCATTGTCGGTTATTACAAGAGAAAAACAAAATGAAGGGTGAGTATCGAAAAATAGAGGAAGCCAAATTAGTTCCGAAACAATTTGCGAAATTTGCCATAGAAGGAGCGGTATTGACAAGCATAGAAGGATTGGGAATGCAGGAAGCAATGGGTGCATCGCAGGTGAATAATCTGCACCGTTGGACCAAGGTGGATATGGGTTTATACCATGAGGCAGAGGTATGGGTCATAGAGGAAGAGGAGGCGGATTTCCAAATAATCAAGGTGGGTTTCAAGGTACACAGAATGAGAGTCAGAATGCTCATGGAGGATGTAACCAAGGAGGGACTACTAGGAGAGTTCCTCCAGTATGTTGGAATTGTGGAATGATAGGACATATTGCACGCGAATGTGGGAGTCAAGGGAATGTACAGAATGGACAGTTCTCTAGAGGGGGGGGCAGTTTACCCTCCACCATATAACATACAGACCAGAGAAGGCTTTTCCCAGGATCACACATCTTATCAGACACAAGCGCTGCAAATACAATAGGTATAACAACAGGGACAAGCACGAATCAATCCGCCACAAGGGCAGTCGCAAAAAGCAGACACAGCAATATGCAAACACAGGACAAGTATTGACACCCAGAATAGGAGGTGTCACTGTGATAGGAGAAATTCCTTTCACAGGGACGGGGATGCGCCTGTATCCACAATAGGACAGCACACAGGGTGACTTTATGTGCTCAGTACTATATGTGAAACCAGACCCCCAAGAGGAGCCAAGGTTCGATGTGACGATATGAAGCAAATCCTTTTCTTTTCTTGTAGACACTGGAGCAACTTGTTTGTGTGCACGAGAGGGAAAATATCCAATGTCAGGTATTGCCATGAATGCTCAACGGTTCTCTGGAGCTATGAGTCGAGTTCCTTTTACTGAAAAAGTACCAGTTTCCATAGGAGAATGTGACATGTCTGTTACCTTGTTATATTCACGACCGACACCAGTTCATATTTTGGGAAGAGATTTAATGATGAAACTTGATGATTTCATTTACTGATCAAGGAATAGTGTGCTCCACTCCAGGAATACACTATTTAAATGTGGGAGAGTTTATATTGGCATTTACAGTAGCTCTGTCAGGCATTCCATTAGATCCATTAGATCCAGAGAATTCTCTATATGGAGTGAACATTTTGTTGACATGGCTACCTGGGCTGGTGGGAAAGAGTTTAAGAATATCTGATATTTCTGATTAGACCACGAAAACCTATGGATGAGGAGGGTGGACAAAGTATTCCTATAGAGTTGGAAGTGCAAAAAGAAATGGCAATGCTCGAAGGAGTATGTGATGAGGGTAGACCATGGAGAACAGTGATGGCCCTTGAGGAGGGGTACAGATTGACTGTCATAACTGATGACGATATGTTTGGGGAGGACTGAAGCGATGATGAAGTAGTGCGCTTCATGAGAATTACGTAATGGATAAGGATGGAGAAAAGGTCCCACAGAGAATGGCGCTAATGCGGCAACAACCAGCATTTTTTCAGGAGGATCTTGAAAAGGTGAAATGTGCCTTATGGACCACAGGCCCTTATGAGGTTGGTTTATTGAAGGGGATAGAGGAGGTTAAAATAAAGATCAAGCCAGGAGCAATTTTACCCCGAGCAAAGCAGTACCCCATGTCTCGAGAAGCTGATGTGGGTATATGTCAGACTATTTCAGCACTGATGAATCAAGGGATTTTGGTGCCATCAGAGTCATTGGGCCTCATTACACAGATGGCGGTAATCCCTTACCGCCTTACTGCGCGATCCCTTTGCGGGTTAAGGACGGGACCCGCAAAAGGACCTTGGAGGTAATTACAGTACTGCAATTTGCGGTACCGTAATTACCGCCTTCCCCATTCCCATTGAGCCCTATGGGGGCTGAAATGGAAATGGGGAAGGGCCAATGGTGAATGGGGAATTACTGCCCCACCAACCTTGGAATGGGGCGGTAATTCCGCCATCCACCATGGCGGAATCGGTAAATTACCAGTGGCAACCATGGCGCTAATAGCGCCATGGTTACTGCCTTCCGTGTAATGAGGCCCATTGTGTAATACCGCAGTGTATCCGATTAAGAAATCTAAAGGGGGGTTGTGGAGAATTATCAATGATATGAGTCCTCTTAACCAGATTGTAGACACTGAGTTTCCTTTAGTTCCTAATCCGGTGACAATATTGTGCAGTATCCCAGTGGAAGCCCGATATTTTACGTGATCGATTTGAAAAATGCATTTTTCTCAATCCTGTTGCACAAGGACTCACAAGACTTGACTTTGTTTACATTTCACCAAAAAAGACTGAAACATACTAGGCTGCCTCAAGGGTACTGTGAGTCCCCATCGATCTTTAACAGAGTCCTTCAGATGGATCTAGGTAATATTGATCTCAAAAGTGCGGTGATACAAAACGTAGATGACATCTTGATTTGCAGCACCACAGAAGATGAGTGCAGACAGGATTCTGTTCAGTTGATGACTATTCTAGCAGACTTGATTTTGCATGAAGGAAAGAAAATGACACCTGAGAGAGCTGAGGCAATTATGAAAACCTCCAAATCAAACACAGTGAGACAGATGCAACAGTTTTTGGGTTTATGCAATTATGTTAGAGCCTGGGTGTTTGATTATAGCACATACATAAGACCACTCCTGCAAGCATTAAAGAAAGTGCAAGTTGGTAAAACAAAACTAGAATGGACTAAAGAAATGGAGGAAGGATTTGAAGAGTTGCAAAAAGCAATTAGCACAGCCCCTGTTTTAAGAATTCCCAATTGTGCTGAGGAATTTTATTTGTTTCGCACACAAATGGGACAGTCATGACAGAAGTGCTTGCACGGAGAACCACATTGGGGTACAAACCTTTGGCATATTACAGTGGGATTTTAGACACAGTTATGAGAGGACACTTCCCTTGCAAACAATCTTTGGCAGCTTCCACGTTCGCCATAGAGAAGTCTACAAGTTATGTCATGGGCTGCTCTATGACCGACTTTGTGGAGCATGCTCTATTTGCCATTTTAGAGAAACCCAAAGGCACATTGATTTCTAACCACGCTAATTTTTCAGCACAAGCAGCAGAATGGTGCAGCTTATAGTCGCACTTGAGAAACATGAAGGGCAGGAAGTGACACTGAACAGTGACTCCGCCTCCGTGACGTCAACCGTACACGCAGAGTTAGCACATTGGAAAAGGCGGGGGACCTCCACGCAGATGGCTCCCAAGTGCAGCAAGCATCCTTATTGGATAGGATCATTAATGTGCTACAATGCCCATTGGCCATAGCGGTCAATAAATGCGCAGTACATAGTAAGAGAAAATATTTGATCTCTTGCGGAAACAAAGCCGCAGACGAAGAAGCCAAAAGGGTTGCATAATTCCCAGAACTTTCGAGTTTTGATACTGAGAGTATTAAAGAAAATTCAGTTACAATGATGTTAGTGCAAGAGGGGTTTAATAAGTTTTCAATGACCCAATTAATGGAGATTCAAGGAAGTGTGTCACAGGAAGAGCAAGAATTGAAGGGGGTGTTCTTTATCCCCCACAAAAGCATTATGGTGACAGGACAGCACTGGAAAGCCAGTGATGCCAGTAACTTTATTGAAAGTCGCACTCGAACAGCTGCATTACCCCATGCATGTAGCTAGAGAGAGCCTTGCTGCTACGATTGCAGAAGACTGGTTAATTCCTAATTTGTTGGAACACATTGCACTATTTATGGTGAACTGCATCGTGTGTCAAAAGTTTACTGCTGGGCATACACTGAGAATGGTCAGAGGGGTAACTTAAACCTCGATCGAATGGTCCATTTCAGCATTTACATATCGACTATGTCAATATGCTGCAGGTATGTAATGGATATAGGTGTCACGCTTACCTCTGGTGCCATGCAGAAGTGCCAGGTCCAGATGGTGCTGCAGAGTGGTCTCTGTGCTGATCCCCTTTTCACCCGGTCGTATGTCTAAAACCACACCTTCCCCCACCTGTCTCACGGAGAAAAGACCTCCAAGGGGGCAGTGAGGTTGGGAGGGGTTTGGGTGTGTTCGGGACTTGCGTTCTGGTGTCCGGGGGTGTGGTGGAACCTAAGGGGCGAACAAAGGGTAAGTGTACTGTGGGAAAGTACTGTAGTGTTCACCCCCTCCCGTCTCCCTTCCTCTAATCCCTTTAAGCTAAGAGGCTTGCTGGAGCATGTGGATGCAGCTCACCTGTCGTTCTGTGTCTGCAATCGCGGCTCCGGAGATGGGTCTCGAAGAGGGGTTGAAGCTGGTAACAGTCTCTGTCCCAGTTGTGCTGTCTCTGTTAATTGTCTTATATTCTTTTTCTCCCTCCAGGTGTGGGAGCGCGGGCGTTAAACTGGTGAAGGAGCCTTGCAAGGGACTCGCTCATTCCGGGATACAGGTAAGTTCTCGAGTTCTTAAGAGGGGGGTGGTTCTGATGGACGAAGGAGGGAAGATGGACGCTAACCCTGTTGCTTGGTTTCGAACAGGGCGTCGGATACCAAGAGCCGAGGGTGCCTGGAAGGCCAAGGGCGAATAGCAGGTCCACGCAGATGCGAGGACGACAGAGCCCACCATGGAGCGTCATTAAACAGGATGCTGAAAGCCAAAGACAACGATGAAAGATCAAAGTACTGAAGGTCGCTGGAGGATGTCGAAGCACCGAAGGATGCTGAAGGACCGAAGGATGCTGAAGGACTGAAGGGTACAGAAGTACCGAAGGATGCTGAAGGACCAAAGGATGCTGAAGGAGTCCCAACTGGATGCAGAAGAATGCTCTTGATCGAGGAGCTCAACGCAAGAAGATGCTTGAGCGTAGGAGCTGTAAGCGAAACACTACTCTGGTTAGGAGCAGAAACAACACTAAGCACAGGGTGCGGTTCGGGGCGTGGCTTTATAGTCCTGCACCACACTCTGCCAACGCTAGATGCGTGAGGGCGTTGGCTTCATGCACGTGCCAGGTGAATTGCTGCATGTGATGGGCTCGCACGTGCCCTGTGCATCTCGGCTGGTGATGGGCGGTGCCCTTGCCTTCCGCTCTTTCCTGCGGGCCGCAACCAGACCTCGCCCACCCACATGCTCATGCCAGCCAGCCACCACCCCTGTCCACCTTTTACCTATTGTATAAGAGGGGGGTTCCCTCCCCCTGTTAGCCCGCCACCCCTGGGCCTATAACGCGATCGTGACAGCAGTCCCCTCCAAGACCCCCCCAAGGAGTGTCCCTCACGGTCCTGGTTTGTGGGGATAGTTACGGTGGAAGCGGGCAATCAATCGGGGAGCGTGAATGTTTTCCTTGGGGTCCATGTCCTATCTTGAGCACTGTACCCCTTCCAGTCTACCAAATAGTGTAAACGTTTCCTACATATTTGGGAGTCCAGAATTTCTTGTACTTCGTATTATTTTTCTCCTTCTTGGATCTCTATCAGGGGAGGCTTGTTGAAGGAATCCCGAGTTCTGGGGTTGTCATGATTCCTGCCCCTCATGTCCCCAGCCCTCCAAAATGTCAGTCTGGAGCCAGGCGACGATCACCTATATGGCCCTCAAGGGCCTCTCCATTCCTCCAAAGACCTACTTGGAGTCAGACTTGGCGCTTGTGGCACCAGACTCACTCACTCCCATAGGATATCATTGGGGATTGGGTTTGTAGTGCATTGATGGGGACAAGATGGATGCCCCCACATATTTCAGTTGCCAGAACAGCATGTGCAATCTAGTCTTTTGGGTGTGGCTCAGCCCAGAGACATCTGGGATACCCAGAGACTATTTAAGCCACGCCCAGGCTGAGAAACATGCTTTGTGTTTTCTGCACCTGTAGGCTGACACTCACCGTGTTCGGATCGGCCTTCAGTAGGCCTGCATCTTTCTTCTGCGCTCAGCTCCTGCAAGAACAAGAACACCATTAGGAACAGCCTTACCTTGCAGCGCTTCTGCCCGTCATTCATCGCTCCTTCTGTTCTGCGGGCATCTTTGACGGTGTCATTCCCATCCCGGCCCGCCGCTTCCTAAGGAAAAGGGAAAAGAACAGAAAAAAGGCATTAATAAGCATTCAGCAAATCTTCGCTTATTTTTAAAGACTGTACAAGCTTCAAACGCTTACCTGAATCCCAGCCGCTCTGGGAGAACTTTGTCTCCGGAACTTGTCATCCATCTGCAAGAGGGAAAAGACACTCCAGGTTAGCGTGGAAACATCTAGAGGTGCCGCATACCGCGCTTAATCACCGCATTTCTTCTTCATAACCGGCATCCACACTGAAAACGTCACGCCACCTAAAAGACACAGAAAAAGAACTCAGTTCAATACAAATTCGAAAGGGTCGCATCGCGCATCGCGCTCTCACTCACCTTCAGCGCTACTCATCTCAGCAGCATGTCGCCATCCCCGGACTCCGGCCATCATCTAAGGAAGGAAAGGAACGAAGTTAGAGAACTGTTCAAAAGATTCATTATACTTACCTGTCGAACTCTTGCCAGTGAAGTAACTAGGCAACAATGAGCCCGCATCAATCAACGCGCCCCTGCGCTGAAAGCAGGACGGAATGCACACTTTCCAAGAAAACAAGGTGAGCTGTGGATCTAAGGGAAGGATTGGACCCCGGGGAAGAAGGGGTTCAAGCACACAGAGACAATAGGGAGTTAAACTCTACCAATCCTGTGTTTCAGACGCAGTCTCCAGTCCAGGGAAGGGTTCGAGATCGTAAGAGGTCAGAACAGGCTGAGTGACGTCCCCGTGGATACCAGATGAGCGTTACAGGGGTGTACAGGTTTGAGGAGAGATACGTGGAAGACTGGGTGGATCTTTAGATTTGGGGGGAGTTCGAGTTTCACCGCCACTGGATTAATAATGGTGCATATAAAGTAGGGTCCTATAAATTTAGGGTGGAACCTCTTGGAACCTTTTAATCGAATATGTCTGGTGGAGAGCCATACCTTGTCCCCAACCCTATATTCGGGGGCCTCCCTTCTTCTCCTGTCTGCAAATATCTTTTGTGTATTCTTGGTTTCCTGAAGTGTTGTACGGGTTCTTAGTAATGTTTCTGTAATGTTGGTATGAAGGGATGTGACTGCAGGCATCTCCAGGGTGGCGGGTGGATCGACCTCGGTGATCTTTGGATGTCGCCCATAGAGAAAATAGAAAGGGGTGAACCCAGTAGCGCTATGTATGTTATTATTGTACGCAAATTCGACCACCCACAAGAGTTCGACCCAACTGCCTTTGGTTTGGGGAAACATGCACCGCAAATACTGTTCCAGTGTCTGATTGGTTCTCTCGGCCTGCCCATCTGTTTGTGGGTGATTGCTTGTAGATAGTCAGACGTTGATATGGGCTTGTTCGCAGCAGTGCCTCCAAAACTTGGACACAAACTGACTTCCTCTATCAGAGATGATGACTGACGGAAAGCCGTGTAACCTTACAATGTTTGTCAAGAAGGCATGTGCTAATCTTTCAGCATTTGGCAACCCTTTAAGGGCAATGAAGTGCACCATCTTTGTAAGTAGGTCCACTACTACCATAATGGTATTAGTGGAAACTCTGTTATGAAGTCCATTGAGATGGTGTGCTAAGGGGCGGGTGGTATTGGTAAAGGGTGAAGTAACCCGGAGGGTCTTGTCTTAGGTGTCTTACTAAGCGCACACACATCACATGCTTTGACGTATTGTATTACATCTTTTTGCCAAGTGGGCCACCAGTAATATTGGTGGATTTTCCCTAAGATTTTCGGGATTCCGGGGTGGCCCGCAAGGAGAGTATCGTGGTAGTTGTGCATCAGTTTGGTTTGCAGACGGGGCACAGGAACATAGAGCCGTCCTAGATGAAACGGAAGACCATTTTCTATGGAGCGGCGCTCATCTTGGGTTATCTATTCTTGCCATTGCTGCAGGGTTAGGGCCTGCATAATATCCTGGTGGAACTGGTCTAGTGGTGACACTCTTGGGCCAATTAGCCCCAGCAATTTGTTTCCTGGTATAATGGCCACGGGTGCAGAGGGTGCGTAAGTGTATCTTTCTTCCTGTTTCCACCCGATGCGCGACAAGGCGTCCGCTTTTCATTTCTTGACCCCAGGGCGGAACGTGATTATAAAGTCATAATCAGAAGAGAACTGGGCCCAACGGAGCTGACGGGGCGATTGGGCGTGTGCGGTCCGTAAATACTGCAAGTTCCGATGATCTGTGTAGACCATAATAGTGTGTCGTGCCCCCAGTAGATGATGACGCCACTCCTTAAATGCTGCTTTAATAGCCAAAAGTTCCTTGTCAGTTATGAAGTAATTAATTTCGGTAGGTGAAATTTTTTTCGACCAGAAGGTGATTGGGTGTAGATGAGTGGTAACAGGATCCCTCTGTGATAGCACCGCCCCCATCGCGACACTGGACGCATCTGTTTCGACTACGAAAGGCAGGTCAGGATTTGGATGTTTTAAGATAGGGGCCGTTGTGAATTGTGTCTTGAGTTGCCCAAATGACCGTTCTGCTTCAGATAACCACTTGAAGGTTTTGCGTTTTCGTAGTAAGGAGGTGATGGGATGTGCTATGTCCGAAAACCCTGGTATAAACCATCGATAGAAGTACGCAAAACCAAGGAAGCTCTGTACTGATTTTATGGACGTGGGAGTAGACCAGTTTAAGCTTGCTTCCACCTTTCGGTTGTCCATCTGGATCCCATGCATGGTTAATATGAATCCCAAAAATTCTACTGTCTCGACGTGGAAATAGCACTACTCTAATTTGGCATACAAGTGGTGTTGACAACGTTTTCTCAGGACTGCGGTTACGTGTTGCATGTGTTCCTCTTCCGATGCTGAGTAGATAAGTATATTGTCAATGTAAACCATGACGCACACATCGAGTAGCTCCCGTAACACATCTGTCATAAAAAACTGGAAGGCCGCTGGGGCGTTGCACAACCCGAAGGGCATTACGGTGTATTCAAATAGCCCATATTTCGTGCGGAAGGCCGTTTTCCAATTGTCTCCTTCTTTTATACGGACAAGGTTGTACGCTCCGCGTAGATCTAATTTGGTATATATTTTTGTGACCTTAAGCTGATCCAAGAGTGTGGGAATGAGTGGTAAGGGATATGTATTTGTTACTGTAATCTTGTTGAGTCCTCTGTTATCAATGCCGGTCCGGAACTCGGCTCCCTTCTTCAGGATAAAAAACAGCACTAAAGATGCAGGAGACTTGGATGGTTGCATGAGCCCATTGGCGAGGTACTGATCTAAATACCCCTGCAGGTGTTGATTTTTCTTTTCTGTTAGCGTGTAGATACGGCTTCATGGGGTTGTGTTCCGGGCATCAGGTCGATCTGGCAATCGTATGGCCTGTGCTATGGCAAGGTCTCTGCAGCCTACTTCTAAAAAACGGCCTTGAACTCTTGATACCAGTGAGGTACGAGCCCCGACGCACTAGGGGATGACGCGGCTCCCAGTTTGAGCGCTCAGTGGACTGGGGGCAGATACGGATAGTAGGTACGGAGGCAATCTGATGGGAACATGACTGTGTGGTTTCTCCAATTGATTACTGGGTTATGACGTTCAAGCCAAGGCATACCTAGGATTAACTGAAATTGCGGAGCAGTGATTAGGTTGAAGGTTATGCTTACTCTATGGCTGTCTTTACACAACATCTCTACCTTCTCGGCACATAGGGAGACAGGTCCTGATACCAGTGTTGATCCATTCACCGAAACGATATGATCGGTCTTCCCCCGTTGCTTTCCTTGAAGGCCTATTCTTCACGCTATGCCCATATCAATGTAGTTGCTGATGTCTCCGCAGTCAATGTAGGCCTCTAACGCATGCATCTGATTGGGGCATCTGGACTTAATCAAAATGACTGGCATAGTAAGATGTGAGACCGTGTTTCCTTTAACCGCCCTCAACAAGCCAATCCCTGCTCTTGTCGAGTTCAACAGTTTTCCGTCGGCTGTTCAGGCTTCTATGGATCGTTCACTATCTGTCCCGTGAATCCCAAGGTCTTTTTCTTTGGTTTGTTTGTGCAATCTTTTAAGAATTGACCTGCCTTGCCACAATATAAACATAACTGATGTTGCCGCCATCTCTCCCTTTCTTCTTTTAAGAGGGGCCCTCGGGCACTACCTAGCTGCAAAGGTTCTGGGGCACTCTCTGAGGGACGTCCTGCCCCTTCCCGTGAACGAATATAAACAGGCCGGGCTTCCACCTTACTCCGGTCAGCCCTTCTTTCTTGTAAGCGCTGGTTCAACTGGATTATTAGGTCTATGTAGTCTGCGCAGCACGCATGCGGATTAACCACCTGAGCCAGCACATCTTTTAAATCTCCCCTGAGACCCTGATAGAACAGAGTGGTTCTTTTTTTCTTAGGCCAGTTAGTTTCAGCCACTAGCCGGTTAAAGGCAGTAATATACAACAATATGTCTTGTGACCCCTGCCATAACGCCAGTAGTTCGGCGTCCAGAGGTACCCCTTGATTGTTACGGACAAACAGTTTGTCTAATTCCTGCTGGAAGGCGCCAAAGTCATGCAGAATAGGATCATCCCTATTAACCAAGGGCACTGACCAATTGGGCGCGTGGCCCCCCAAGTAAGACAGGACAAAGGCTACTTTAGTATGGTCAGAGGGGAAGGCCCTGGCCCGGCATGGGAAATGCAATCTGCATTGATTCATAAACACAGAATATTGTTGGGGGTCTCCTAGGAATCGTTCCGGCGGGGCCAAGGGAACTGAATGTGGGGTGGTGACCTGGATATGGGGCACCCTCTCAGCTCCCATTTCAACGTGTACCGGAACTTTCAAGACTAGTAACCATTTGGCCAAATCCTCTGTCTTTTCCCAATTGACTACTATGTCCCTTTTTATGGCATTGGTCTCGGAGCGGGCCACATGCACCTTGGCCCATAATTCTCCCAAAAGGGTGGACAACTGATCTAATCCTGGGTCCATGGCACCCGGGCAGGGATTACCACGTGGGTTTAGCGTTTTGTCACGCTTACCTCTGGTGCCCTGCAGGAGTGCCAGGTCCGGATGGTGCTGCAGAGTGGTCCCCGTGCTGATCCCCTTTTCACCCGGTCGTATGTCCAAAACCGCGCCTTCCTGCACCTGTCTGGTGTCTGGGGGTGTGGAGGAACCGAAGGGGCGAACAAAGGGTAAGTGTACTGTGGGAAAGTACTGTAGTGTTCACCCCCTCCCTTCTCCCTTCCTCTAATCCCCTTAAACTGCGAGGCAGGCTGGAGCGCGTGCATGCGGCTCATCTGTGGTTCTGTGTCTGCAATCGCGGCTCCGGAGATGGGTCCCGAAGAGGGGTTGAAGCTGATAACAGTCTCTGTCCCAGTTGTGCTGTCTCCGTTAATTGTCTTATGTTCTTTCTCTCCCTCCAGGTGTGGGAGAGCGGGCGTTGAACTGGTGGAGGAGCCTTGCAGGAGACTCCCTCATTCCGGGATACAGGTAAGTTCTCGAGTTCATAGGAGGGGGGTGGTTCTGATGGGTGAAGGACGGAAGATGGACGCTAACCTTGTTGCTTGCTTTCGAACAGGGCGTCGGACACCAAGAGCTGAGTGGGCCTGGAAGGCCAAGGGCGAATAGCAGGTCCACGCAGATGCGAGGAGGACGTAGCACACCGCAGAGCGACATTAAACAGGATGCTGAAGGCCGAAGACCACGATGAAAGACCAAAGTCCTTAAGGTCACTGGAGGATGCCGAAGGACCGAAGGATACAGAAGTACCGAAGGATGCTGAAGGACCGAAGGATGCTGAAGGACCGAAGGATGCTGAAGGAGTCCCAACTTGATGCAGAAGAATGCTCTTGATGGAGGAGCTAAGCGCAGGAAGATGCTTGAGCGCAGGAACGATAAGCAAAATACTACTCTTGTTAGGAGCAGAAACAACGCTAAGCACAGGGTGCGGTTCGGGGGAATGGCTTTATAGTCCTGTGCCACACCCTGCCAGTACTAGATGCATAAGGGCGTTGGCTTCATGCATGTGCCAGGTGAATTGCTGCACGTGCCGGGCTCGCAAGTGCCCCGTGCTTTTTGGCTGGTGATGGGCGGTGCCCTTGCCTTACGCTCTTTCCTGCGGGCTGCAACAAGACCGCGCCCACCCTCACGCTTGTGCCAGCCAGCCAGCATCCCTGTCCACCTTTTCCCTATTGTATGAGAGGGGGGTTTCCTCACCCTGTTAGCCTGCCACCCATGGGCCTGTAACGGGATCGTGACTATAGATTAGTGGTGGTGTGTCCCTTTTCTAGGTAGATTCAGGCAGGTCAATGTGCACACCCTGAGGCCACTTGGGCAACAATGGTTTTAGTGCATGAATATGCAAGGAACTGGCCAATCCTGCTGCAGTCTCTACCTCTCATGTCCCTTCCTAGGCCCTCTGCAAGGCTGTAGCTTCTCATTTTATCTCTAAAACCCAAGACATCATGTCTTCTCTCTCTTCCTCTCCCCCTGCCCCCTCTACTCCCTCGCTCCTCCTCTGGCACTTCTTTGGCCACCTTGCCTCCCTCCTTCTCTGCCTTTCCCCTGTTCTTCCCAGATGAGGTTTCTAGACAAGTCTGATCTATGAAAGTCTCATCAAAACAGGTTCATTCCTGTTCCCCTAAAACCATCAAGGACCACATTGACTCCCTGACTCTTGCTCTGGCTGACTTCTGTAACCACTCCTTCACCACTGGAGTCTTCCCATCCCCCCTAAAGCACTCCCTTGTGCACCCTCTTCTTAAGAAACCCTCTGCCGACCTGTCCTGCCCGGTTAACTATCGCCCAATCTCCATCACTCCCTTCTTGGGCAAACTTCTAGAAAAGCTGCCATCTCCCAGCTTAATCTTCACACTGAATCTGTTGGTTGTCTTCTTGAACATCAGTCTGGCTTCAGAGCTGCCAGAAGCACGGAAACTTGTTTCCTGAACATCCATGAAGACCTGCTCTCCAACTTTGACTCCAACACCCTGTGTCCTCATCTTACCTGATCTCTCTTCTGCCTTTGACACAGTCAACCATGCCCTCCTGCTCAACCATCTATGCGATAACCTGGGTATCACCGGTCAGGCCCTGGCTTGGCTGACTTCTTTCCTCTCTGAACGACCCTCCCAGGTCCAACTTGGGTCCTTCCTCTCCTCTATCTCTATCTCTACTTGTGGTGTCCCCCAAGGGTCTAACCTCTCTCCCTGGCTTTTCAACCAATAACTGGAACTTCTTGCCCACCTCATTGCCACTCTCTGCCCCAACATTCAGTGCTATGCAGATGACACTCAGCTCATTTTCAGGCTACCTTCGGCCACCTCCTCTCTGTCTCTCATATCTGACTGTCTGCTATCCAGGAATGGTGTGCCGCCAAAGATCTCTGCCTTAATGCCAGTAAGACTGAGATCCTCCTCATTGGCACACCAGCTCCCTCCTTTCCTGTCACTCTCTGGCTTGCCTCTCTTGGCCCTCTTCCTGCTCTGACCTACGAGGCTAAACACCTCAGGGTCATCTTCGACCGCACACTCTCCTTCTCTCCTCACATCTCTGACATCTCTAAGAAGTCACATTACCAGCTGCACCTCCTCAGAGGTATTCTTCCTTTACCCTCCTTTCCCCAGAAGTTCACTGTCTCCAGACCTCCGGTTCTCTCTAGGCGGGACTATTGCAAAAGCCTCTTTCTAAATCTGCCTGCTTCTACTCTCCGCCCACTGCAACTCATCCAGAACAGGACTGCGAGACTTGTCCTTGGCCTCAATCCCAGGGATCGTATCTCTCCAGGACTGAAATCTCTGCACTCATTGCGAGTGGCTGCGAGGATTAAGTACAAAACCCTCTGCATTGTCCACAAGACCTTCTGGGGCCTGGGGCCTCAATACCTTCAACTCTATCTTCCTAAATATCTTCCTTTTCCAGCTCTTTGCTCATCCGCGTCCAACTCCCTCAGGGTCAGTCGCTTCTCCAAGCAACGAGTTGGTGGTAGATCTCTTTCTTTGCCTGGGGTCTCCCTCTGGAACAGCCTCCATGCCTCCCTGAAACTTGAGGAGAACCACCCCCGGTTCCGGAAGTACCTCAAAACCTTCCTCTTTGCTTCTGCTTTCACTCCTCCTCTCCCATGCTGAATTCCTGGTTGAAACTGTACTTGTTACCAGGTCCCCTCTCCCACCAGCTACACACTTACACTGCCTCCTTGGCAACCCCTGCACTTGGAGACTGTTTTCTGTATCCCTACAGTCCCCCACCAGCACTTGACACCTGATGTCTGCACTTACCCTTGCACTTACCACCAGCTGTGTAAAAATAACATCAGTAAGATTTTAAAAAATGTAATTCTTTGCTGCAGAATAATCAATCATCCCTTTCATTTAATCTCTAAAAATTCGTTTTTCTGACTTTACTGTTTAAAAAGTGATACTCATTTGCTGTTACCAGTGGCAGCTGTTGAATTTTTTGATTCAAGGGGTGTAATAAATGTTTCCCACAACTATGCGGAAGCGACTGATCATAGTGAGGGAGTCCGACCCAACCAAAGAGAGTTTTGGTGAAATCACCACCCAAAACCTTTTTGGAAAATATTGGATTAAAATTGTGCCTTTTTAGCATTTTCTGCGAAATAATTGGGTAAAACAGACACAGTTTGCAGTCGGATTTTTAAGGTAAGACATGAAATAATCCAATAGATGCAAGTCACCAATAGTGCACAGGAGCATTGTCCAACTCATTTTTATGATGCCTGTCCCCACAATATTTGCCAGTATAAAAAATATTTTCATGCTGGATTTGCCCATACATGTCTATGGAGGATGCACCTGTACATGGGAGTATTACCACATAAGAACATTCTACTGTTGGCTTTACCAGTACAAAATGCCATGCCGCAGTAAGAAAATATGTAGAGGTTGGCTGCACCAATGTAGGGATGTCTAACCAGCTAATAACGCTTATCATGTTTGATTTACCCTTCATGTTTAGTAGACAATAAGAAAATATATCCAGACTGGCTGCACTTCAATAGGCCTGTCTAGCCACATAATGAAACGCATCATGTTGCCTTCACCATTGATGCCCAGTAAAAAAATGCTATGCCACAGTAAAGAAATACATCCAGATTGGCCCACCAGTTTGGATCAGTACCAAGTAGGAACACTTATCATGCTGCCTTTACTCTAGATTCCCAGTAAAAAATGGCATACCACAGTAAACAAATATACCCAGACTGGTACCACCAAAGTAGATCAGTACCACGTAGCACCATTTATCATGCTGCCTTCACCCTTGATGTCCACTGATAAATGCCATTGACAGCAAAGAAATATGTCCAGATTACCCCCACTAATGTGGGCCAGTAAGAGGTAGGAATACTCATCTTGCTGCTTGCACCCTTGATGCACAGAAGAAATGCCATGTCACAGAAAAGAAATACGTCCAGATTGTCCCACCAATGTGGGTCAGTACCACATAGGAACACTCATCATGCTGCATCAACCCTTAATGCCCAGTAAAATAAATGCCATACCACAGTAAAGAAATATGACCAGCCTGGTCCCACAAATGTTGGCCAGTACCACGTAGCAACATGCATGATGCTGTCTTCACCCATGATGCCCAGCAAAAATGTCTAAGCTCCAGCAAAGAAATATAGCCAGATTGGCCCCATCAATGTGGGTCTGTATCACCTAGGAACACTCTTCACGATTCCTTCACCCTTGATGCCCAATAAAAAAAATGCCATGCCACAGTAAATAAATATATTCAGACAGGTCCCACCAATGTGGACCAGTACCACTTAGGAACACTCATCATGCTCCCTTCTCCATGAATGCCCAGTAAAAGAATGCATGCCACAGTAAAGAAATATATCCAGGCTGGCACACCAATATGGGCCAGTAGAATGTAAGAACACTCATCATGGTACTTTCACCCTTGATGCCCAGAAAAAATGTGTTGCTTCTGTAAAGTAATTGGTGGGAGGGAGGATACGGAAGGAAGGAAAGATAGGGGGATGACTGAGGGGAGGTATGGAGGCAGAAAGGAAGGAGGAAAGGAATGGAAGGATGGGAGGGAAACAAGGAAGGAATTAAGGGAAGGAGGAAGGAAGGAAGGAAGGAAGGAAGGAAGGGAGGAAGGAAGGAAGGAAGGAAGGAAGGAAGGAAGGAAGGAAGGAAGGAAGGAAGGAAGGAAGGAGGAAGGAAGGAAGGAAGGAAGGAAGGAAGGAAGGAAGGAAGGAAGGAAGGAAGGAAGGAAGGAAGGAAGGAAGGAAGGAAGGAAGGAAGGAAGGAAGGAAGGAAGGAAGGAAGGAAGGAAGGAAGGAAGGAAGGAAGGAAGGAAGGGAGGGAGGGAGGGAGGGAGGGAGGGAGGGAGGGAGGGAGGGAGGGAGGGAGGAAGGAAAGCAGGGACAGACGCGTAGGTTACCTACAGTGACGTTGAGCGTTGAAGACGAACACTGCCTTATCTGTAGCTATGGGTGAAATGAGGGCTTCAGATCAGATATTGAAGTGGTAGTATTTTACTCCATATTTTTGAAGTTGGGAGCAACATTATTTTTTAGAACGCACAAAAAAATTAGTTTCCCAGTGGAAGTATTTTTTACAAAGTAAAACTATGTTTTAACTCTGAAATGTATATCATTTTCAGATCCATATTTCTCTGCATCTAGTAATTCATACATGTTTACATTGCATTTCCTCTTCAAATCAGGCAGTAATATTAGAGCTCCTCACTAGAGTAGCACTGATCAGAACATATTGTGGAGCTGTTTGGTTGCAAATAGGGAGCAGGCTTCTGTGTCTCTGTTTCCTAATTTCTGTTAAGAGTAGTTTTAGTAACTTGTTGTTGTTGTTGGTATTTGCCTGATTTTAGGGAATAAAAGTTGCTGATGCGCTTTTTATCTCTAGGTTTGTCAATACGTGGATGGGTAGGACCAGTTACAGACCTTTTGAAACTCTCTGCAATGTTTTAAGAAGCGACTTCTGCCGATTCCTCATTTGAAATCTTCACTTGTCGCCCTTCCACTAGTGTGACATTTGAAAGCAACATTTCCTATGATGCCCCGGCTTAAACCAGCATCCTTTCCGCTGACTAAGCCCCGCACTGTGGTTTCTCATTCTTCAAAGTGATTTTCTTTTATGAAAAATGGGTATGCCACCAACGTCACCAATATTGCCATGCGGGTAACACTCAAAGATCTTTGTGCAGCTGGACTGTGCGACAATTTGCATGATGGAAAAAGGGGGTCCATGTCAAAGAAATATAGTACTCGCTGCACTTCCTGAGCTCTGTGGGGGTGGTGGGGGGTGAGGTAGTCGGCGGGTAAATTGGTATGTGTGTTTCTTTATAAAACATGAAACAACCAACATATCTGAAATTGAAACACTGGATTTATTGAGTTTGCTTAGTGCCTGGAGGTGGGACTGGACATGAGGTGCCACTTCTTGTCTATCTAGAAGACGAGTTACAGGACTATAGCAAAACAAAAGAGGTGATGGCTGGAAGGTTTAGAATTAATCTTAACCTCTGGCATTGCTCTGGGCCACCCTCCAGACCATCATTCCTCGCCTGCCAAGCCATTACAGAAAAGGGAAAGACCATATGCAAATCAGGCTTAATGTCACCCGAAAAGTGGCAGTCCAGCTCCAACTGCTTGGTTTCATCCCTTCTGCACGGGAACACATGCATCCCCAGACATGTTTCAGCATGATTGGGCCTCATCAGCGAGGAGTAGCTTTGGTCTCTAGGCCCAGCAGGCATAGGACCCATGTCTGGGCATACCCGTCCCACTGGGGGTGACCATAGCAAAACAAAAGAGGTGATGGCTGGAAGGTTTAGAATTAATCTTAACCTCTGGCATTGCTCTGAGCAGCCCTCCAGACCATTGCTCATCACCTGCCAAGCCATTAAAGAACGTGGAAAGAACATATGCAAATCCAGCTTGGTCCCACTCCAAATGTGGCAGTCCAACCCGAACTGCTTGGCCTCACCCCTTCTGCATGAGACCACAAGCATCCCCAGACATGTTTCAGCCTCATTGGGCCTCATCAGTGAGGAGAAGTATGGGTCTCTACAGGACTATGCCCCCCCTAGATTCTTCAGTACCCCAATGCCATGCATGTATGGAGCAACTCTGGTGTTGCACAGGGCATAGACGTAGCAGTGCCTCCACCTCTCCCTTAGGGTGGACAGGGACCCTTAGCAAAGGATGTGAACTGCTTTGGTCCAGGAATTCCTATTTACCTAAATACATTGGTTAACCAATAACTATAAAAAGCCACTCAACAAAAATCATACTCTTAAATATGTTTGAAGTCAGTTTACCATCAAAAACAAAGCTCAGGCTTAGAATTTGCTTTACACAACAAGAAGTAATTATACACCGATGATGAAGATCCATTGGTTTACATGTTTGAAATGTGTTATGACATGTTATGTTATGGTATTCAGTATTTATACTGCATCCATTGCTACCGTAGTGGTCTCACGGATCCTGACCTTGTCTGAGATGTACATTGTGATCCGGCCAGAGTGCCATCAGACCTTGGTCTGTTGGTGCAAACGAAGGGTTGAGGGATCGGAGGAGGTAGGAAAGGGAGATTAGCCACTCAACTATTTGATGGGGGTGAAACACATGAAGTGATGCGGAGGTATCATGGCTATGTTGGCGGGCATGCGTGTGTTTCTTGTGATTAGTTATTGGTTAGAATGATAGAAAGATTCAGCAAAGTGCAGCCCGTTTTACATTTAAGATGTGGCTGTGATGGCAGTATCTAGAGAAGATGATGCCAAGTGGTAAATATGTTCGGTGTGGTTGCATGAAGGACTTGGGATGTGCTCAAGCGTGCTCTAGTAGTGTGAAGGAATGCAACCAGCTTCGTTTGTAAGAAATAGTCCCTGTAACAAGGAACAGAACTGGGTTTGTCAAGCCAATGTGAACTTTATATATGATATGATATGGCATTTATAACGCGCCTATACAGAAGTGTTTCAAGGCGCGAAAAAAGGCAAGGGAGGGGGAACAGAGGGAAGACAGAGTCAACGATCTTACTAGGCCAAGTGACATTGAGATTGTGCAAGTGCAGGGGAAGGTGGAAGGGGACAAGTGCGGGGGGAGGAGGCAGTGCAGTACATCAGCCTAGATCTTTGGCGGACACCATCAATATTATGGCGGGTTTCAGAAATGCATGGAAGACCTCTCCTAACTGTAATGTGAGGAGAGAACATGCCATTACAGTTCGCAAGCAAAAGAAACTACACCGCTACCTAGTAGTCATCCCTAGAAGTGGACCACCATTTCCGAGCAACAGTGGAATGCACTTCAGGTATGCAAATTAACTGGAAATATTGTATGTTACTTCATGTGAGATAACTACAATAGTTATATAAGGCAGCACAATTTTCTCCATAGCTATATCAGCCCATGATAGCTCACCAGGGTGCAACACCCACACATGCGTGGAGTTTGTTCACTGAAATGACATATTCTACTAGTAGGTCTCTAATTAAAATCTTTAATTTAGTATCACATCACATACACCCAAAAGGAAATTGTTCCAAGATCCAGGAATTCCAATATCAGGTCAATCTCTGCCCTTCCTTTGGGGAAAACCTAGCTATGTAGGCCGACGTCTGTGGGAGATCATAACAACTGATTTGAACTCGGCGCGGCCCAGCCACACGTAGACCTCATTCAGGGTGAACAGTCTGGCCTTGAGAAAAGTGATATGGGTGCGGCCGATAACCCTTGGAAAATATGGGGAGAACTATGATATATAGGTCTAAAAAATAGGCATTTTAGGTTCAGCCACATCTAAATCTCTTGGAAGCACATATGGTGGACTGGCCTGTGGGGATTGTGTATTGTAAGCTACATGCTGTCATCTGTCCAGTCCTTACTCCCTTTACCCCTCTGGGCACCCATGTCCTTCCAGAGGCTCGGGCAGTAGTAATCCCTGTCCATCGCCCTCTCAGGGGGCTCTTGAGTGAAGATCAGGTAATGCTACCTTATGGAGATGGGGTGGATGAGTGACTCCTCTCTGCAGTAGCAGAGAGGGGACCTGGCTACTCCTAAACACTCAGGCCCTCTGCCACAGGCTGCTCATCCGAGCCGCATCCACCCTTTAGAGCTATGGAACATGTCTTGAAGTCATCCTTATGAGTAATGCACACCAATTGTTGTGTCGCCTTCTCAGCTCTGGCCCCAGTGGGCATGTCTCCTAGCTTGCCATGACTGCCAGTGTGTGTGGTTGACTCAGAGGCCAGGCCATGCCCCACCACCCAGGTGGGCTACAGAGGTAGTATGTGTAGGAACTCCTGATGCCCCCAGTGCCCAAATAAGGTGATGGGCTGGGAAGGGGTCTTCACATCGTCGTCATTACACCTAATGTTTCTCTGAAAGAACTGTTCCAAATAGTTATAAAGGGGTCTGCTGGCCTCTTTAAGGCAGTACCAGTGATGCCAGAGCCATCGAAATAATACAGCAGAAGGTTCACCTGTAGCAGGCACAAAATGGACGCTCGCTGCTACTGACAGGATTGGAAAACTACTAGGATAAACTTCACACACCCACCGCTTACTGCTACTGATGTCGCATATAGAAAATATAGCCCAGAGGCAGCCGTAGAGGTCCGACTTCAGGGCTCGGTACTCCCTCTGGAACAGCCTCCCTGCCTCCCTGAAACTAGAGGAGAACCATCTTCGGTTCTGGGAAGCACCTGAAAACCTTCCTCTTTGCATTCTGCCTTCTCTCCCCCTCTCCCCAGCTGAAGTCCTGACTGATGCTGAGACTGCACTGGTTACCTGGCCACCCATCTGATCTCAGGCCCAAGCCCTGCCAGTTGCCCGCCTGCACTGCCGCCCTGGCAACCCTTGCACCTGGGGACTGTTTTCTGTATCCCTATAGTCCTCCCACCAGCACTTATGTCTGCACTCACCCTGCACTTTTCACCAGCTGGCCCTTCTTTTATTTATATAATTATTTTATTTCCCATGTATTGCACTCTTCCCCGCACTTTTTCTTTTTTCCCCCTTCCCTTGCACTTATGCGATCTGAATGTCACCTGGCCTAGTAAGATCGTTGTCTATCTTCCCTCTGTTCCCCCTCCATTGCCTCGTCGCGCCTTGAAACACTTTTGTATAGGCGCGTTATAAATGTCATATCATATCATATCATATCACTGCAAAGTTGTGGTTTGGGAAATCAAAGATGGTGGACCAACCTTTTGAAAGATCAGTCCATGACCAAGGCAAGGCAACCATAAACAAGCTAACAACAAATGATTAGGGAAATCCATTATACGTACACCTATCCATCAGAAGCAACAATCGTTTAC
This sequence comes from Ambystoma mexicanum, assembly GCF_040938575.1. Taxonomy (NCBI): domain Eukaryota; kingdom Metazoa; phylum Chordata; class Amphibia; order Caudata; family Ambystomatidae; genus Ambystoma; species Ambystoma mexicanum. Next base: position 1,144,662,664 of record NC_090936.1, on the reverse strand, counting down.
CCCACTACAGACCCATAGGGAAACCCCAGCCCAGAGGAATGACCCAGGTATAAGAACCCACTGGAGGAGAGAAGCAATGTTGGAGTTGTAATAGCAGAGTGGCAGGTGGTGCCGATTTGGAGAAGGAGCTTAAGGCTTGTAGGTGGTGAGGGGGCAGAAAGAGATGCATTTGCTGGAGTAGATGAAGGGAGTGGCAGCTGCAGAAGATGGTGGCGATGCAGAGTGAACCAGAGTAGCAGGTGTGGGGGATGGTAACATTGAGAAAGGGGCGGGGAAAGAACGGAGGTTAGAGGCAGAGAGAAGACAGTGGCGGCTGGAGGAGGTGAGTAGCAAGCTAGAGGAGGGGAGAGAGGAGAAAAGATAGGATGTGGTGAAGACCCTGAAGGGGAGGAGAGAGGTGCAGATCAAGGAAGGGGGATCGGGGAGAAATGCAACAATGGGAGAGAAGATATAGAAGGAGCGGGAATTGCCCTGGGAGCGAAGGGAGGTTGACAGTCAGAGAGGATGACGATGCAGACCTATCAGTAGTCTGCAAGGAGTGGGAGAGGGAAGGAGCATGTGGTGGAACTTCAAGGCTTTGAGTCAACACGCAATTCGAGGGGCAGAGTCTTGGTCTAATGCAAAGGCTTGAGGCAGGAATGAGTGTAAGTACTGTGAAGAGGAAAGCAAGGCGGGTTGGGTGGCAGCAGGATCTGGACTCAATGGTAGAAAGTGGATTTGAGAACCAATTAGACACATGGTGACCCTCCTAGCCACCCTCACTTCTGGGAGACACTGCACATTTTGCTACAACAGACTTTGGAAGTTCAACACGGTCACCTGCAAATCCTGAGCTTTGCTGCTTGGCCTCCCGGGACAGACCCACCAGCAAACCTGACATCACCTGTCAGAGCAGCACTGTATCTAAAGACTGTGAGTGACCCCAGGGAAAGACCTGCAGAGACCTTTGAAGAATCCTTGAGTTGTGACCCTGTGTATGTAATATGGCTTTCACCCCCACTGTGGGAGGCTGGGGTGGCCGATAACGGCCCATGAGCCCGAACCAAGGTAGGCCTGAGCGAAGCGAGAACCTTAGCGAAGACTGTGGCTCTTTACCTGCCATGGCAGCCCCCGACAGCGGGGCTGAAAGCCATTCGCACCCTGGGGTTTCTGCAAATGTTTATTTTTTCTTTTTCTCCAGAAATATTAGCTCCGTAGGAAAGAAAAAAAGATGCCCGCCGCCAGTGGGAAAATGGACTAAGTCTCTTTTCCATTTCTATGGCAGAGCATCGGGACTGGAGAACAAAGCTCCCATCCAGCAGCTGAGTGGGGAGAGAGGGAGGAAAAGAAAATAGCACAAACCGGGGAAGGGCCTCAGGTGGCTGGAACAGCAGTCAAAGAATGTGTATTCTCCCAGTCTACTCCAACCACCTGATTGGCTAAGCACGGTAGCGAATCATGAATAAACCTGTTTATATCCCACCTATGAGATGTGTCCTCTGTTGAGTCCACTTAGCTTCTTGACACCGACATTTCTGTGTATTTTCATTGAGGTACTGTCTTGAACCATAGCAATAACAGAATAACCAACCCTCGATTTTAATTTGCTCTGTTTCTGCATTATATAAGTCTAACCTCTCCCTCACCTCACTCCTCTCATCCCTTTACCCTGATGACCTCTGTCACTTAACCCCATGGCCAGCTACATATACTCTATCCCCCTTCTCCACTCATGTTTCCCCTCAGCGACCACCACTTCCCTCTTGCACCCACACCTGTTACCCCTTCCACTATGATTCCTTCTGTACTGCATCATCCCCCTTCTCCCTGATGGAGTGAGCCCCCAATGATTGTGGCAGGAATGTAGATAGAAGTGCGCATTTGGTTCTCTCCTCTGTGTAAGAGAGATGGGTGAGGATTATGGTGTCATTGTGCTTCTGCTGTATCCTGGGCTTTCTGCACTCCTGCCTTGTTCCTAGTTCCCAGGCCCATCTGAGTTTGTCTTTCCCTGCCTCGTCAAGGTCCTTTTGCCGGAGTTCATGTGCAGGGAAGTATGACATTGGAACTTTCCTTATCTCGCCATTTTCTTGAGCCACTTGGATGGTGCCACCGAGGATGCTGGGATGGAGGAAGGCCTCTGTCCCACCTCTTTGTCTAGTATTTGTGGGGACAGTTAGGATTCCACATCCTGCTCTACACCACCTGCCTGTGGCCCCGTCCCAAACTGAGTCTATGCCATGTCTTCCTTTATTGGGACTCCTTGAAGGCCCTGAGCCAAGCCCTGCATCAGCCATCTGTCTGGGGGAGTGCTGGTTCTTGGTCAGGCAAGTTGATGGACACCCTGCTGGTTGCTGGGTATTGGGGGGAGGGTTTGAGAGATTCATGGATAGGCAGAACTACATGCGTGTGTTCGCCTCTCTCCAGAATGTGATCATGAGCTGACATGTGGAAAGCAGTAGAGCAGCTATGAAACAGCTGAGTAAAGCAATACATGGTGAAGAATGTAAAGGTGATGTCTGGGGTTCAACACATTCAACTCTGTTAATGCCTGAGTAGATTTGCTAAGGTGTTAAGTGTTCTGTTTCTCTGTTCACTGCCTCTTTCAGCTAGAACAGTCTCACTGATGTTTGACAATGTAGCTATTTAGCAAGCACATTGGATGCCCTGCGATGATATGCTATGCTACCCTTTGTTGTGTCAGGCATTCAGCACTTGCAACTGGAACAAACTATCCTACAACATACCACCCTACAACTGTACACAATACAACTCTCAGAATAACTTTTTTGTAAAAGGCATGTGTACAGGATTGATTTGTACACCTATATAACTATATGCAACATCTTTATGCGATGGGCTATGAAAGAGGGCAGATTACAACGTGAGTTGTAAAAAGTATTCCAAAATGTGTTCCCCCAGACACCCGTTTCATACTGAACCCCCCTAACTAGCAAATTACAATCTTCATACGAGGAATGCACGAAAAAGTTATTCTTTAAAGAGCCTAATGTGGGAAGATGTTATCCCATAGCAAGACAACTCTCTGTTGACCGAACAGTCGACAGTATATCATACATGAATGAACCCAACTTGGCACAAATGGGCTCATTAAGAGTTGGCCGGTACGTTACTGCTGTGGTCTCCGGCAGGATTACCACTGTATTATAAGTATTACAAGTTACAGCCAAAATTGAATCCCACACTGGAATTCGACACGGAAATGGCAGAATTACCATTACCACCACTTTTACCGTATACCGCCAAACCCATAATGAACCCCTGTCTTCCCACCAGTTTTCCATGTTTTACATTTACACCTCTTGTAACGTGATCCTTGTAATTTCGTTTGTGTCTGTGTTGATTCTGTTGTTGTACCTTCTAGTCTTCATATCTGATTGTACCTCCCAATAATATGGTATCGGACAAAGTTTGCTGTCAAAAGTTATGTCTTCAGTTGTTGATCATCTGGACTTTTGTCATAATGATTGGCTGCATAATACGTAGGCCATGCCTCTTCTCCACCCAACACCAGTACTTTCACTTTTCCTTCATTATTATATTTTTTGGGAATATTTACTAGGACACTGTTTTTCTACTGTTTCTGAATTGCACATCATAATTCGTCACCTATCTTCCATTCTATTCCTTTAATTTTATATTTGTGGCCAGGCTCTGGCTTGTACGCTGCCATAATCATCTAAAGAAAAACTCATGTCCACAGCCATATCCTCTGATCAATCCTGGATTAAACATTGTTCCTTGTCTCTGTGTGAAAAAAGGTGCTATATTCCTGTTACACTATTGGGTGAAGTGGTCCACATCATGCATCTTAAAACATTCTTCGATTTTGATCCATTTGCCAAACCCAATTGTGTACAGTTCCTTAATCGACCCTTGGCTCACTCTACTGACCTATTCTTCTGAGGATGATACACTCCAGGTAGAGTATGCTTTATTGAACATTTAGTCAGAAGATAATTAATCTCAACTGAAACAAATTGCACACTGTCATTCATGACCATTTCCTTGGGCAAACCTTAAGGAAGGTTATTATCACTTCCCATGTTGTATAAAGCTCTAACAATTTCAAAAGATTAGCTATCAAGACAAAAATATATTTAGAAATGTCCTACTAACATAGGGTACGGACTCACGATGGATGAAGCATGTTTGCATCATGGAATCTTTGCGATTCACAGTGGAGACAGAGAAATGTTCTTTATTGATTTTTTCATATCAATGTCAACAAAAATAGAACACCCCCTAGCCACTCCCTGCGACTGCCGCTGCAATCACGGCCACAATATGGCTGTCTAATTCATTCTCCTTTGTACCCAGCAGTCCATCATACATCAGTATAACATGTTCTCTAACTCCAAGTGGCAGAAGTAAGTTGTGACTTCACACACGCTTTCCTCCTACAATGCTCATCTTAACCTTCACTTCAAGCCAACATTTCAATTTTTCCCCAAAAACATTTTAGGTAGCCTCCCTTTCACCATCCTGTCCTTGACCTTACCCATACAGTAACAGTACTGTCCTATTCTTTGGCTATCTACTCACTGTGCAACGTAGCTGACACACTTGCACATTTGCGCTCTGTATCATTTCGTTCACACTTTTGCATTTTATTTTCCTGATTAGGTAGACAGGATTTATTCATTTGCTTAATTAAGTCATTTAACAAGACATTCTGACATAGACCATCTGAAGTTACGTCACTGATGTCATCAATTATGTCATTTGCAAGCAGCAATCAATACCTCAATTTCTCCTACCAACATTGGCATTACAGTGGATTTCATTTTGGAATGAGCCAGAATGATAAAGGAAGAATGTGAGAATTATATTAGCAGGGCATCCATGATGGTACTTGTTTTTTGTCAATTACAATTTTGTAGTGGCTTTGTAATCACTTATGTGTCAACCTGAGTTGGCAATAGGGATAATGCCATACCTTGCATGGATGTTTTCTGTTTCCCTTTTTCAAAATCATGCAAATATGATCCACTGTGGATTAAATGTCACCCAGTTGTTCAGATGACTACTGTGGCATCAGAAGTTCTAATCCCACCTACACTCCTTGAAGGAATTGTCCGATGATAGGTAGGTCATCTTACTTCCAAGGCCTCCAGGTGGATTGTCCGTCATAATTAAATGTGGTTTACATCCTTGTTTTCTATTAAATGTCGATTGCATGCTAAGGCCCACCAGCATTTGCACTCACGTGCTGTCAGGCCCCTTGCATGCAATAGTAAAAGTTTGCAAGGCAGAAGGGAAACGCAACGAGTAAAAGTGAGGCAAACCCGTCCTTGCTCTTTCATTTTCCTCCCCAGCTTGTGAAAAAAGTCACTTCTGCCTGTAAACTACGCTTTGCAGGCGACCTTTACCTGGGGACACCTGTGAGATCATTTGAAAAAATATGCCACCTGCATGCGGGATGCCCCCAACATTAGCATGTAGCCGCTGTTGTAGCCCCTGCATGCAATTTTCGACACTTACAGGATGGAGAGCAAAGATGAAGAGTAGAACTGCCTTTGCTCGCCACTTTTGCTCTCCGTCTTGTAAAAATGTAAATGCTGCTTGCAAATTCCGCTTTGCTAATGGATTCCTATGGAATCCGCCGACTTTTAGCAGGTGCCAATTGCTGGCATATTGCATAGGAATCTGTCAGTTTTACACCAGCATGAAAATCTCATGCTCGCGTAAAAAGGAGAGGTTTTAGAGATCGAGCGGAAAATTCAAGCAGAAATGTACTAGCCCTCGCGTCTCACCACTCCAAAGCCTTACCAAATCTCCTGGAGCAGTATCTGCATCCTGCGCTTTGCCATGCCGCACCAGGGGGTTTAGAATGACCCCCCTGGTTTGGAGCAGATGCAAAACAGGCGTGAATTCCGTAGGAATCCATTTATATTACGCCTGCATGAAAGTCTCATTACAGGCGAACATCGAATCACACTGACAAGACAGAGGTCAGCGCGTTGGAGATGTTATCTCCGATCCATTGCCCTCTCCGACTTGTCACTGTGTGCAAATAGAGCACAGCAAGAAATGGGGGCATAATGCATAACACATCACCTTGGTATGTCCACTGCCCGACCCGCCCAATTCAAAATGAGGGGGCCAGTGTGCAATGACTAATTTGTTTGTCACTAGGTGAGATTATGCTCTTGCCTATAAATTATGAATTTGTCTTTTTTTCTTCACTGATTATGGCGGGAATTGCAAGAAACTATGGGGTTCATTACGAGTATGGAGGTGCGGGAAAAAAGTGGCGGTAATGCAATTACCGCAATTTTTCCCACTCCACCATACTACGAGTGTGGCCCTGGAATGGGGAATTTACCTGCTGCATCATGCTGGTGGTAAATCCTCCCAATTTCTGCTGAAATATTGGCAAAAATTACAGAATTACTGCATTGGTAATTCCACTGGCGGCAATTCAGCCGAAATCCCCAATGGAGACTTATTAATGGGATTTTACACCGCCACCACCACTTGTAATCCGGCCGTAAATCTGACAGACTAAGTGGTGGTAACAGTGATTCCATTGGGCGTTATTCTAGCAGATTTACCGCCAGAATATTTGCCACCTCGTAACATGCCCTAACATTCTGATCACTTGATTTTTTGCCAGTCTTTGTGCTGTGATCCTGGGTCCATAAAGCTGGTGGTCAGACATATGAAAAACTGTGAAATGAAGCAATGCACACAAGTCCATCAGCTTCTCAGAATCAAATCTTGCTATTGGTTGTTCCAGTCTTACAGACCATCAGTGCAGTCATTATTGCAGGATAATTGATTTCTCCCAGTTACAGCCGATGGCCATTAGATTAAAAAGAGCAATTATCACAGGAAATAATTGGGCGTAGACAGGGTAGGGCCTGAGCGGGCAAGAACCACCCAAAATCTGTAGATGCCCACTCAGCAGCGCCACGTGGGCATTTACAGATGTCAATGTCACTGTGATGGGCCCAACTACATTAGCTTCAGACCCCACTTGTTAGACAATCCTGGCTACGCCTCTCTCTACAAGGCGTGTTGGCCTACAATGTGGCTCGTGACTGCACGGTGCTGAGAATGGGTTTATTCGCAGTGTAAGTGCTGTGCATTGAGGGGGAGCAAACAGGGCTGAGGGAATGCAGACAAACAGCACAGAGTGCCTGGACTCACCCATGCTGTTCGCCCTTTCTCCTCTGTGGAGTTCCGCACCCATTCCTCCCACCCCCATGGCACATCTACACTGACAGCTGTCAGTGTGCGAAGTGGAGGGTAAGCAGCGCGAGGTGTCTGAATGACTAACCATGACACAGTACCCTTCAGTGGAGAAAGCAGAAAAAGAGCAGGAAGAGTGCAGACGCACGGTGCAGTTTAGGGTCTCACCCTTCCACTCATTGGCACAGAGGAGTTCCAAAAGCAGAAACAGAGCAGCAAGAGTGCAGACGCACGGTGCAGTTTAGGGTCTCACCCTTCCGCTCATTGGCACAGAGGAGTTCCCAAAGCAGAAACAGAACAGCAAGAGTGTAGACTCACGGTGCAGTTTAGGGTCTCACCCTTCCGCTCATTGGCACAGAGGAGTTCCCAAAGCAGAAACAGAACAGCAAGAGTGTAGACTCACGGTGCAGTTTAGGCTCTCAGCCTTCCGCTCATTGGCACAGATAGTTCCCAAAGCAGAAACAGAACAGCAAGAGTGTAGACTCACGGTGCAGTTTAGGCTCTGACCCTACCACTCATTGGCACAGTCAGAGGAGTTCCAAAAGCAGAAACAGAGCAGCAAGAGTGCAGACTCACAGTGCAGTTTAGGCTCTGACCCTACCGCTCATTGGCACAGAGGAGTTCACAAAGCAGAAACAGAACAGCAAGAGTGCAGACTCATGGTGCAGTTTAGGCTCTCAGCCTTCCGCTCATTGGCACAGAGGAGTTCCCAAAGCAGAAACAGAACAGCAAGAGTGCAGACTCACGTTGCAGTTTAGGCTCTCACCCTTCTGCTCATTGGCACAGACAGAGGAGTTCCAAAAGCAGAAACAGAGCAGCGAGAGTGCAGACTTGCGGTGCAGTTTAGGCTCTCAGCCTTCCGCTCATTGGCACAGAGGAGTTCACAAAGCAGAAACAGAACAGCAAGAGTGTAGACTCACGGTGCAGTTTAGGCTCTGACCCTACCGCTCATTGGCACAGACAGAGGAGTTCCAAAAGCAGAAACAGAGCAGCAAGAGTGCAGACTCACAGTGCAGTTTAGGCTCTGACCCTACCGCTCATTGGCACAGAGGAGTTCCCAAAGCAGAGACAGAACAGCAAGAGTGCAGTCTCACGGTGCAGTTTAGGCTCTCACCCTTCCACTCATTGGCACAGACAGAGGAGTTCCAAAAGCAGAAACAGAGCAGCAAGAGTGCAGACTCACAGTGCAGTTTAGGCTCTGACCCTACCGCTCATTGGCACAGAGGAGTTCCCAAAGCAGAGACAGAACAGCAAGAGTGCAGTCTCACGGTGCAGTTTAGGCTCTCACCCTTCCACTCATTGGCACAGACAGAGGAGTTCCAAAAGCAGAAACAGAGCAGCAAGAGTGCAGACTCACAGTGCAGTTTAGGCTCTCACCCTTCCACTCATTGGCACAGACAGAGGACTTCCAAAAGCAGAAACAGAGCAGCAAGAGTGCAGACGCATGGTGCAGTTTAGGGTCTCACCCTTCCACTCATTGGCACAGACAGAGGAGTTCCAAAAGCAGAAACAGAGCAGCGAGAGTGCAGACTTGCGGTGCAGTTTAGGCTCTCAGCCTTCCGCTCATTGGCACAGAGGAGTTCACAAAGCAGAAACAGAACAGCAAGAGTGTAGACTCACGGTGCAGTTTAGGCTCTGACCCTACCGCTCATTGGCACAGACAGAGGAGTTCCAAAAGCAGAAACAGAGCAGCAAGAGTGCAGACTCACAGTGCAGTTTAGGCTCTGACCCTACCGCTCATTGGCACAGAGGAGTTCCCAAAGCAGAGACAGAACAGCAAGAGTGCAGTCTCACGGTGCAGTTTAGGCTCTCACCCTTCCACTCATTGGCACAGACAGAGGAGTTCCAAAAGCAGAAACAGAGCAGCAAGAGTGCAGACTCACAGTGCAGTTTAGGCTCTCACCCTTCCACTCATTGGCACAGACAGAGGACTTCCAAAAGCAGAAACAGAGCAGCAAGAGTGCAGACGCATGGTGCAGTTTAGGGTCTCACCCTTCCACTCATTGGCACAGAGGAGTTCCCAAAGCAGAAACGGAACAGCAAGAGTGCAGACTCACGGTGCAGTTTAGGCTCTCAGCCTTCCGCTCATTGGCACAGAGGAGTTCCCAAAGCAGAAACAGAACAGCAAGAGTGTAGACTCGCGGTGCAGTTTAGGCTCTGACCCTACCGCTCATTGGCACAGACAGAGGAGTTCCAAAAGCAGAAACAGAGTTGCAAGAGTGCAGACTCACGGTGCAGTTTAGGCTCTGACCCTACCGCTCATTGGCACAGAGGAGTTCCCAAAGCAGAGACAGAACAGGGAAGAGTGCAGACTCACGGTGCAGTTCAGGCTCTCACCCTTCCACTCATTGGCACAGACAGAGGAGTTCCAAAAGCAGAAACAGAGCAGCAAGAGTGCAGACTCACAGTGCAGTTTAGGCTCTCACCCTTCCACTCATTGGCACAGACAGAGGAGTTCCAAAAGCAGAAACAGAGCAGCAAGAGTGCAGACTCACAGTGCAGTTTAGGCTCTCACCCTTCCACTCATTGGCACAGACAGAGGAGTTCCAAAAGCAGAAACAGAGCAGCAAGAGTGCAGACTCACGTTGCAGTTTAGGCTCTCACCCTTCCGCTCATTGGCACAGACAGAGGACTTCCAAAAGCAGAAACAGAGCAGCAAGAGTGCAGACTCACAGTGCAGTTTAGGCTCTCTCCCTTCCGCTCATTGGCACAGACAGAGGAGTTCCAAAAGCAGAAACAGAGCAGCAAGAGTGCAGACTCACGTTGCAGTTTAGGCTCTCACCCTTCCGCTCATTGGCACAGACAGAGGAGTTCAAAAAGCAGAAACAGAGCAGCAAGAGTGCAGACTCACGGTGCAGTTTAGGCTCTGAACCTTCCGCTCATTGGCACAGATAGTTCCCAAAGCACAAACAGAACAGCAAGAGAGCAGACTCACAGTGCAGTTTAGGCTCTGACCCTTCCGCTCATTGGCACAGATAGTTCCCAAAGCAGAAACAGAACAGGCAAGAGAGCAGACTCACAGTGCAGTTTAGGCTCTGACCCTTCCGCTCATTGGCACAGATAGTTCCCAAAGGAGAAACAGAACAGCAAGAGTGCAGACTCACAGTGCAGTTTAGGCTCTGACCCTTCCGCTCATTGGCACAGAGGAGTTCCCCATAACAATGACCCTGATTATTGGTGTGCTGGTATCCCGCCAACATTACCGGCAGGATACCGGCAAACTGCACTTAGCATCTACGACGCCGAATATCCTGGTATTACCAGGATATAATGGGCGGTGGAGTGCTGGTAAGTTCCCATTTCCATGGAATCACTGGCACGGTTAGTAACGGTGCCGGTTATTCAGGCATTTGTTTGCCTCTAGGGGCCTGAGCTGCGGTCAGGTCAGGCCTGCTGGGAGATCTGGGCCCCCACCAGCAAACGTGAAGTGTGCCAGTTTGGTGAAAATGCTGGTGCCAAAATTACTGTCATTTTTACCAGACCAGCACGCTTGTAATGAGGCCCAATGAGGGAAGGTTATCTGCCAAGCACATGTCCATGGATGAAATATCTGCATGGGGAAGCACCCCTTTCTCAAGAGGAGACAAAACCTGCTGATCTGTACACTCCTCAAACAGGGATTTTGGCAGTGGGAGCGGGTTGACGGCAGCACTCCATGACCGTCCCATGGGCATTCCCCAGTGGGGCAGACTGCACATACTATGGCATGCAGACCCAACGTTGGCAACAAGATCTATTCCAATCTGAAGGTTCTTATCCAGTCCTGGTTTCCTCTTTGCATTCTGAGACTTGCAGTTCGGCTTTTCCTATTATAAAACACAAACTACAAGTCCCATCATTCTAAGAAAATAGCAGGACTGGATTAGCACCTACAGACGAGCGTGGATCGTGTGGGCAACTATGCAGGCCTATATTAACGTATGGGAGGAGTTGGTCTTTCTGAGGTGTCAGCTCCCTTCCCCATTCCTTTGAGGAACAGCGAGGGAGGCTGAGAGAGGCCCCAGACCTGCCCAGCCAGAAAATCCAATGGGGCTTAAAGCTGCACTGTGGCAGATTGGTTGAGCACACCTTTGCCAGTGTGCAGCCAGTAATACAGGCTACCTGGCGGGATAGCGCACAGAAGCTCAGAACGGGCATGCACATTTCATAACGGGATTCCTCACTCCTGAAGATGTTGTGCAGCACAACTTGTGCAATGCCAGCTGAAAACATGTAAAGGGTGCTCCTAATGTAAAATCCTACAATCCTGCTCAAAACCCCATAGAAAACGATTGCTAACTTGTTCTTCCGAAATCTGAATGCATTACAAAATGGCACCATCTTCAAAACCTTTCCTAACCAAGAATCTGTTTTTTTGCTAATTAGAAGACACCACACCCTGCAGGACTGAGCAATGCATTTGGTTATTCTAAAACACGCTCTCCAAGTCCGGTCTTCAAGAGCTCAGTCCACTCCATGTTTTTAGGAGATCCACACAGAAACCACTTGAATACAGTGATTCTAAATGAGAGGTGTTTACGTAGTTTGTGGTTATCCTGAAAACCTGGTGTGGTTGTCAGCCCTTGAGGACCAGATGTGCAGACCCCCTGCTCTCCTTCATGGTCAGACTGATCCATTTCATTCCCCATGATTCCCCTTTGAAGCAAACATAAGAGTGAGTCAGCATCGAATGAGATCAATAACCCCCACCCAGTGACAGGAACCACGCGGAGATCATGCAAGGCCTTTTTGAGTAGGTTTTTGCAGGATGCTGTTAGCTCGGTGGTTTACCACACACTGGAAAAGATTCAAAGCGATGCCCTGGTAGGCTAGTGCTCTGACCACTGAGACAGGAAGTGACTGCAGCTGACCACTGAGACAGGAAGTGACTGCAGAGTGGCACCTGTTATGCCTCTTACTGCGCAACAGCGACACCTAGAGTTCTACTTGAGTTGTAGAAAGATTAAACTTGAAATCAAATAGAACGAAAAACATTGTGGTACCAATGAAACAAGAAGTAAATTAAATATTAACAAAATGTGGTTCGCCTCAACTGAGATACGGTGTGGTCAAATAACGGTTATATCGACAGGGTCCTACTGAGGAGGGTATACAATCATGTTTTAGCTCACTGTATCTTTCACAGAGTAAAAATATCCATTCGCCTATTAGACTGGTCCGACCCGTTTGGGCAGTTCAGCACTGAAATGCGAGGCAACTCTCCGCTTTAAGCAGAGGCTTAGCCTCACATCCATGCTGAATCTGTTGGTAGTCTTCATGACCATCAATCTGGCTTCAGAGCTGCCAGAAGCACGGAAACTGCTCTCCTGAACATCCGTGAGGACCTGCTCTCAAACCTCGACTCCAACACTCCGTGTGTTCTCATTCTGCTCGATCTCTCTTCTGCCTTTGACACTGTCAACCATGCCATCCTGCTCAACCGTCTCCGTGATAACCTGGGTATCACTGGTCAGGCTCTGGCGTGGCTGACCTCTTTCCTTTCCAACCGACCCTCCCAGGTCCAACTGGGGTCCTTCCTCTCTGACATCTTCTTCTCTACCTGTGGTGTCCCCCAGGGATCTAATCTCTCTCCCTGGCTGTTCAACCAGTATCTGGTACTCCTTGCCCACCGCATCGCCACTCTCTGCCCCAACTTTCAGTGCTATGCGGATGATACCCAGCTCATTTTCAGGCTACCCTCGGCCTCCTCCTCTCCTTCCCTCATCTCCGACTGTCTGTCTGCCATCCAGGAATGGTGTGCCGCCAATGACCTCTGCCTTAATGCCAGTAAGACTGAGATTCTACTCATCGGCACACCCACTCCCTCCTTCCCTGCAGCGCTCTGGCCAGCCTCGCTTGGCCCGCTTCCTGCTCCTACTTGCAAGGCAAAAACCTTGGGGTCATCTTCGACTCCACACTCTCCTTCTCTCCTCTTATTACTGACGTCTCTAAGAAGTCTCACTACCAGCTGCACCTCCTCAGAGGTATTCTTCCCTTCCTCTCCTTCCCCCAGAAGCTCACGGTCTCCAGAGCCCTGGTTCTCTCGAAGCTGGACTACTGTAACAGCCTCTATCTTAATCTGCCTGCCTCTACTCTCCGCCCTCTGCAACTCATCCAGAACAGGACTGCGAGACTTGTCCTTGGCCTCAAGCCCAGGGACTGTATCTCTCCAGGACTGAAATCTCTACACTGGCTCCCTGTGGCTGCGAGGATTAAGTTCAAAACCCTCTGCATTGTCCACAAGGCCTTCTGGGGCCTGGGGCCTATATACCTTCAACTCTCTCTTCCTAAATATCTTCCTTCCCGAGCCCTTCGCTCATCTGTCTCCAACTCCCTCAGGGTCAGCCGCTTCTCGAAGCAACGAGCTGGGGGTAGATCTCTCTCTGCGGCAGGGGCCTCCCTCTGGAACAGCCTTCCTGCCTCCCTGAAACTTGAGGAGAACCATCTTCGGGTCCGGAAGCACCTCAAAACCTTCCTCTTTGCTTCTGCTTTCTCTCTCCCTCTCCCCTGCTAATTCTTCACTGAAACTGCACTGAACCTGCACCTGGGCCACTCTCACCGACCTCGGTCCTTGGCCCAGCCACTCTCCACTTGCGCTGCCTCCCTGGCAACCCCAGCACTGCGGGACTGTCTCTGCATCCCTTACAGCCCCCCCCTCACAGCACTTGTCTGCACTTACCTTGCACTTGCCACCAGCTGGCTCTATTTATTATTTATTTCTTATCCTACTTACCCTGTTCAGCACTTCCCCCTCTCCCCTTCCCCTTGCACTTTTTCCCTTCCACCTACCCCTGCACTTGCGCGATCTGAATGACACCTGGCCTAGTAGGATCGTTGTCTGTCTTCCCCCTGTTCCCTCCTCCCTGCCTCGTCGCGCCTTGAAACACTTGTGTATAGGCGCGTTACAAATGCCATATCATATCATATCATATCATGAGGCCCAAGGAGGATGAAACACGTCTAGGGTTGCCCGTAGCTCTCTTCATCATAGGAGAATTACCTGCCATTTCACTGCTGGACCGTCCTTGAGGGCGGGCCCAGACTGAAATTAACATTTCTATTTCTCCTCTGTGAAAGGTATAGTGAGCTGAACTGTGTTTGTAGACCTTCGCGAGTGGGAAGCATCCTTTGGAACAAATGATTGAAGCCACCAATCTTCAGTGTAATATATAGAATGTGAGGTAGTGAAGTAGTCATTTACTGGGCTCCAGTTCCCACCATAATATGACGTTAGCCACCCGTCCCAAGAGCTGGAAAAAGTAAAAGGCCAGAGTGAAGCCAGGCCTTTAAAACAAAGGTCTTGGGACGTTACCACCCATTCCAGACCATGTAACGGGTGGTTAATCCATTAGCACCCGTCCCATGGGCTAGGACGGGGCTAATTTAAAGTATTTTCGTTCTGTGAACGGGTCGCCTCGCAGTGTCCCATTCATGGAACGAAAAGACTGTTCAAAGATGGCCGCCATGGAAATGGAAGAGGGGCTCTGTACGGAGCCCCTCTTCCCTTTCCATGGCAGCCTCACGCATGAAGAAGTCGAAAAGGAAGCAGCAGCTGTGTCCGCGATGAGGTAAGTGGGGAAGGGGGATTAGTTAAAAAGGGATCCGGGGTGGGGGGGAGATGGCAGATGGGGAAAGCAGCCATCGGGCAGCTTGAAACGCAGGCTAACATCAGGAGATTCAGCCCGTGTTCCTAGCCCCCTGATTGTTTGGCTCATCCGCCAAGGGTGCTAATATTAGAACGATAGCAATTTGGTGTTTTATTTAGTGCTATACACAGGATTCTTCCAGTATCTAAGCACTGTAATAATAATAACCAGTGTCACTATTATTACCCCTCTCCAGTACCACTCATGGAACTCAATTTGTCAATCTCGTAAGGAGGAAGGACTGAGATGCCCAACTAGGGCGTTGAACCCTTGTTGTACAGCATCATTCTAGTCCCAAGGCGAGTACAATGCACTTGAGCTATCTGCCCGGCTGATAGTGTCTCGCGGCACTGAGCAAGCGAAATATACATTTGCATTTCATGGCTTGCAACTATAGAGTATTAACATATGGGTATTTCCCTATTTTTTGTTATCGGGGGATAGCCTTCCAATGGGAAATTTACACGTGAAAAAAGAGAAATGTGAAAGCAATTACCCCTCCCTTACTTCAATTTATTGAGGTTTGTGCGCCAACTGATCCCCGAATACTTTCACATTTTGTAGACAGGACATTCAGACTATTCCCACGCCATTCAAGCATAAAACAAATTCTATTCAAATTTCATTTCACAAAACTCTCAAAAGCAGTGACTAAACTGCTAGTGTTTATATTTATAATCACAAAATACAACACATTTTTATCAAAACAAGCTTTTTTCACAAGAGGTTTTCTTCAAAAGAAGTGGGGTTAGTAAATGATTGCACAGTCTTTTCGCAGATTCAATTAGACCTTTCAAAGGATAGGGAATCAGAGCAATAACTAAACAGATCTTAATAGCTTCTCGTTTTATCACATGTGATTCTGTTGTTGTTCAATCACGTTATTTTCGTTTGTGAGGATGATAAACTGTGATCTCCCTCCTTTAGGCTTGGTACTTTTGGTCCATGGGATTACCAATCCCATAGGCCAAAGGTTCCAAGCCTAAATGACGGCTGTCCATGTATAGTAGTCGGTTCTACGTGCGTTGGAAGACTTTCATTGGTAAGTCTGCATTTTGTGAGTGCACGTTTTGTTAGACGGGAAATCATATTGTGCCTCCTTTACAGTATATATTGGCCTAAACCCAATATATGCGAAGAAATCCACGTTGCAAGGTTCTGAACTTAGATCGATTAAGCTGCCATTTTAGGTTCATCCGCTATTTTGATTCTCGCCCAAAACTCACCCTGTGTTCTAAAATGGTGGACAGTGTTCTTCTATTTGTAACATTGCCGTCTTGATCTCTGTATGCAAGTTAATGCCTAAACTGCCCGTAGGCCAAATGCCAGGGTCATGTAATGAGACCTTGTCCTTCGTTGACCTGTAGATCGAGGATTACCTGTGCCAACGATACTAATCCATGAACATATATTAAGCATAATGTTGTGTAAATACTAAACGAGAACACTTGTTGAACTGCATTGTATTAAAATATGTACTAGGGCTTATGTTAGATCCGAGAACATACTGTTGCTATTGTGATTGGTTGAACATGTAAACTGAAGGTGATCCATATGCATATAGCTGGGCGAGTCAGAGGTGAACTCGGAACGAACCCTAGATTGGGAATTATTAACGTACAGAGGCGCTGAATATCATGTCACAAAACTGTATAAAAGAGCGAATATTCTGATGTACAGCCCCACTCACTTCGCACACCGAACAGGGCTGGTATTCGCTGTGTTGTACTGAGGGCCAGATAGCTATCTGTTGCTTTGTCCTTTGAAAACTGTTTGTTCAGTTAGTTTGAATAAAGATCTGTGTATCTTTATAGCCCGCGTTTGGTGTATTTCCTTTTGGGGTACTCTGCCTCGATATTCTCTTTTTGCTTTTACAGTTTGGTGGACCAGAATGTGATCATTTTGTTGTGTTATGCAGAGGTTCGCCATACCCCTTCCCTACCCCACAACCGCACCATCCAAACACCCACCCCACCCTTTACTCCCCTACCCCTACATGCACATATATATACACGTATATGTAATTGGTTGATTCAACCAAACGTGGTCGAACAAAATGCAGACTTTCAAATGAAAGTCTTTTAAAACACACATTACGAAAATACTCAGTCTTGATTGCTTGCCCACACCATTGGCCAAAACAAAATTATCTAGCAGGTTATGTAAGTGAATCGGTGTGTCATCCCTAACCAGTGGTTGTTCGACCCAGGCTGATATGGGTAGGATCCCTTGGTCACCCCACATCGGTCCCTGTCGCATGGCTTAGAACAACCACAGTGCCCAACATCAACCACTCTTTGGGTGCTGGATGTTCCCCAGCTCAATATCCTAGTTGGCCAGGTCAACCCTGGAGAAGCAGATCCAACCCATACACTTCGAGGATCACAGGCCAATATCGGTCAAACCACTTCAGTAATGAGAGAGCACAAAGCTCCCTGTAAGCAGACTCAAGACAGCTTTAAAGGAAAAGGTGTCAGTGGACTTGGCAATAATTAAGAGTGCTTTGTTAAATTTGCAGGCCTGTGTGAGAGAAAGGAATCATTTCATAAACACAGTGGGGTGTGGGTGAACTCAGCAGTCCCACCGACACAATGTTGCCCACTCGCAATTTACTGAATAATATGATATGATGTGATGTCATTTATAACGTGCCTGTGCACAAGTGTTCCTAGGCACGCACCTGTGCACAAGTGTTTCTAGGAGCTACAAGGGAGGGAAGACAGATGGAGGACGAGATAAACAATCTTACTAGGCCTTAAGTGCGACAACTCAAAGTGCAGGGGGAAGGGAAGAGGGGGAAGTACCAGGGAGAGGGAAGTGCAATCAGGGAAGTAATGCTCTGAGTAAGTGCAGCCAGGGCAGCGCGACTCTGGGTAAGTGCAAGATGGCAGCGGGCTGTGGGTTTACAGATACAGCCCCTAAGTGTGCGGTAGGCCCAGAGGCAGGGTGGGGGGCCTGGTCATGGAGGAGCCTGGTACCCCGCAAGACTCTGAGGGTAGTCAAGCAACCAGTCGGTGCAGCAGACAGGTACGTCAACAGAGGAGAGAGAAAGAGGAAGCAGAGGAGAAAATGTCTTGTGCTGCTTCAGGAACTGCTGGAGATTCAGTTCAGAAAATTCATTAAATGAAGCATTGTAACCCGGGCAAGAGATTCTCACAACAGGGATACAATGTGGCACTTTTCCAGCATGCGCATTGAATATCTACAGGCAACAGAGGAGGCATCTTACCCAAAGTGCTTCCAGCTTCTCAACCAAACTCTAGAAACACCAGAGCATCAAACTCGGTACAGGCAGCACCCTGGCAGGTCAGAAGGAGGGAACTACTATGCAAAATGCCAGAGAGTTTGGCCACTCTATTACCGGAGCAGGTACAGACCCTCACTGGGAATCACACACAAGGGGAGGAGGGAAAAAGGTAAACATGCAGGGAGTCCAGGTGTCTCTGGTGGGTTGTTGGATAAGGTTTTGGTGAACTGTGAGACAAGGTTGGCGTGCATCAGAAGGAGCATTTAGGAGGTTCTGGGGAGCAGAGGGGAGACACTGAGGAGGAGGAGAAGGTGGTCATTATTGAGAACGGTGAGGTGGTGTCATCTGAGAAGAAGGGGTGGCGTCAGCGGGGGGAAAGATTGGGACTACTGGCCAGAACAAGAGCTGAGAGGAATAGAGCGGCAAACCCCGTAGTCAGTAAGAACAGGCAGGCTCTGGGATGTTGGGTGGAGGAACGACACCATGACAAGAAAGACAGATGTGGCGTAGTCAGGGTTATGAGGGAGGAGTTCCTGAGACGTGAGTAAAAAGGAGGACCTTGAGCTGGAAGAGGGCATTGTATCAACCAAGAGAGCCTCCATCCATAAGATCCCTTCTATCCCGACAGAGATACTGAGAAGATACAAAAAACAGATTAAAGGCACTTCATAATCAATGGTGAAACTGCGCACACTTAAGATATTAGGTCAGGAGAATGGGTTTGGGAACCCCTCAGCGGTCTGCTACACCACTGTTAGGTGAGAAGCTATCACACCCAGTGTGAGCGACTCAAGTTTGGTGATATTTTGTTGGTGGCGATACAGATCAATACAAAGCTTGCAGACACTCTGACCCGAGTTGGTCTTCTGTGCATTGTACATAGGCCTCCTGACAGTATGCAAGAATGCGATTCCTATAGCATAAACCTACCTACATGAGAAGTGAGCGCTACACAGTGAAAAAGGGAGTGAATACACAGAGACAAGGAGAGTGAGTGTTTGGAGAGTAACCAGTGATTGTAGTGCCCACGCTGGACAAAATGTGCGCTAAGAATGTCTCCATTGAGCCACAAATCAACCAGGCCATCCTCACCCTTACACAACCACACATCTGGCAAACATTAATTTGTCTGCTTCCTTCTTTTTGTCACCTCCACTCTACCAAACCCCCTCTCAAGCAGTTAGCCACTCCCTTTGAAGCCCCAATTGCACACCCTCTTTCTGGTGTCTGGGCCTGTTACACAGCCAACACTACTGGCCTACACCAGTGCACTACTTATTTCCCTCCTCATCATCTTACTTTTTACACCATCCTGCGCCCTTTTCTACTAAGTCTGGTCACCACGGTTCTCTTTGTGCCCATGCATTACCTCCCCTCGATGCCCATGGCTGCCAGCCTCTGAGGTCATTGACTCTTTCCTCTCCCCACTTGATCTCACAACCTGTTACCATCCAGACATACTGTGCAACCTGTACAGCACCATCTTCTCCTACCCGGACCTGTTTTCTCCCCCTAAGATTCCTCACTCAAACTCGCCATCTCTGTGAATCCCTATGAATCCATATGAATCCCTATACTTCCATTCTCTATCTCCAGTCTTGGAATTTCAGGTCCTTTTGCATTAGTAAATATATACCATTGACATTTAAACTTCTGCTTCCATTCTCTTGTCAACATCCAACACAATATCATCACCACACCGGCTGCCACCCGCATCCAACCCTGCCTCCTTTACCCAATGCCCACAATACTTCAAAACAGGGGTGGCATGTGACCATGCTCAACAATGCTTTTTCTACCTCTTCCCGACACAATCAGACCCATCTGTGATTAATTCAGTCTCCTTATTTAAACTCTGCATTCGCTCTGTTTCCTATTCACCAGCCTGAACCTTGACCTTTTCTTCAACTCCCTCACCCAACCCTTGCTTTACTCCTTCTCGTATTTACAACTGAACCCTCAAAGTCAGGAAAAAGCATTTCAACTTTCCTCCTTGCTCGCAGCTCAAGATCTCATCAGTCCTCAATCACTCATTCCTCAAAAACCCTGGTGGGAATAAACTGTCCTCAAAATGATCTCCTTCTCTTCGGCCAAAGCATCCATTGGAAATTACCCCTAACTCTTGGCCAGAGATCTCCGGAAATGTCTCTCTTTTGCCTCCCCTTCTCTTTACAAATCACGATTCAGAGGAAAATACAGCAAGGAGACCTCTTTCACTCATGTCTAAAACGTCATCTCATCAATGCAACACAGCCGTTTGCCCTTCATTCTGACTATTTGCAACCTCTTGGTCTCCTTTCACAGTCAACCATCCCAAAACATCCCGCAGGCATTGGCCAATCCTGGCATCTCCGCAACCATGCTTTGGTGACTCCCCTTTTTCCTTGCTGTTAGACCTCACTAAGAGTTTGGCAGTGCAGCTTAAAAGTGGTGGTACATTTCATAGCAATTCTGGTGATACCACTATCACCAATTTCATGCCACTTTACCACCACTTTTCCACAAAAGCAAATTCTCAGGGTCATTTACTACGTCTCACAGGTCAGTAAATATGGCATTAGCTACAATTTGTCAACCATTTTTACTGATTCACTTAATTTGGTCTGATTTGGCAGGTGGAATTGGAGGGCAGATTGCACGTAACACACCCACCCACTCTACCAGGTCCGCCTGTCACCTCTGCTTGGTGTTCCATCAACATGTATTTTCATGCCGGCAAAAAAAACAATGGATTCTGTAAGGGATCAAGACTCGGACACAGTGGCATGTTAGATGTTGATTAAAAACTTGTATTTATCACAAAACAATAAGGGGGGTTCGGAGAAATCCTATACATCCATAATCCTAAGAGGGGGTTCCCTGTGTCAACAAAATGAAGGAACGTCTTTGTCAGGATGTTAAACCAAAGAACATCCTTCGTCCTGTGTCCAAAACCCTAAACTGGCCCTTACACACTAAACTCAGTATAAGGTGTAGAAGGGGTATCTCTCTAAGCTAGATACGTGTAGCTTTCTTTCAGAGTTCAAACACATAAAGTTCTAAGGTGTTGAAAACAAAGGAATAAGGTTCCACCAGGAGAGGGGTCTTCCGTTCCCCTATATTTCTTCTGGTCTTTCCCTGTCTGTCCAGTGCTTCCGGAAAAAAGGTCGAATAATGTTCCATTGTTTTCAAAGGGCTCTCCCATTGTATCTCTTTATTTATATAATATTTCACTGAAAAATGTCAAGGGGGCGACTTCTCCCTTGAGTTTCTCCACTTTTTTTTGCATCCACAGTTTTAAGGAAAATAACTCTCTCCCCTTTGTTCCTTCTTTTCTTCACCATCCAATATATTAATACAGTACAAGGTCATTCCAGGGGGTGAGCCTTCCCTTGAGTCTCTTTTAAACACACAGTTCTCCTGAATCTTCAGTTTACCTCCCTCTGTATCTCAATTAACCTTAAAGGGGTATGCTTCTTCCCTTTTCCTTTGACTCTATTGGGTGACTAATCCTTTCTTAGAACATTTTCGTATTTGTATCCATTCCTCCAATTACATCAATTGGGCTTTCTTGCGATGTTAATGATATGCAACGCTCGCTCTCAATCGCTCCGGTAACCCACTCACTCTCTCAGGGCTTACTGGACAGCTCTGGCGTTCTTCACGTTCTTCCACCTCCTTCTCCAGTTCACTGACTGCGGGTGCATCCCATCAGCCGTTTAACTCCCGCTTTATCTTACTTTGCTTCTGGTGGCTTCAGCTGCCTATAGCAATAAAGCAGTGAGCTTCTCTTGGCCCGGTCTCTCTGCACGCCGTTCCTGTCAGCCTAAGTGCTGCCTTCCAGAGGGTGCTTGCCTCCATCGGTCCAACCAGCGTCCGCACAAGCTGCGTTCCGCTGCAGTCTCTGCCTCACACTGGTATTCTGTTAAGCTGCGTATGGTTTAAACTTCCCGGCATTAGTTAACACTTTCCAAAGACAAGAATACTGCATTTGCTTACGTTCCATCCTGCTTCCTCGTCTCAGTACTACAAAAGGGGGGAGGGGTAAATAAGGTTGATGATCATGAAAACCTGGGAATTCCTTATCTGCCTCACAATAAGCCATACAGGCATGTTGCAAAGACATCATTAAGAATTACATCTGATTATTTTGGTTCAGTATTTTCCTGCCTCTCTGGAGTTTGGCCTCCCCTGTGTAGTTTTCCCGCAGATAGCCCCTGCCAGGGTCACAGTAGCTTCTGACTTTCCCTGGCCACGTAAAGATGCTTCCCTCCAGAGAATCAGTGACGACGTTGCTAGATTTTGTCACATTTCTCTGGAAGCTGCTGGAAATGACTGCGTGGTAAAAGCAGAAGGCTTCACTAGGAATCCATCGTAAATGTCTATCAGGCTTTTACATTTGTACACAAATGCAGCGGAAAAATAAAGAGAAGAGGCCATTCCACTTCTGTTTTCCTGTTAATGTTTCCATGTTACAGTAGTGGGAAAGAGGAATGTTGCCCAGTTAGTTTGCGAAGCCACGCTGGCTGCTGAGTTCAGGGTGTGAGGGAAAATGGAATGCAAGAAGCATCACTGTGAAGTTCCTCTGAATAAGGGGATTTTCCATTTGAACACCAGCCGCGTAATGAGCAGAAATGGAAGCCATCTTGGGGGGAGGGGTGTGTATGTTTAGCACAACCAACGAAAGTGGAGAAAAACATTACATGTACTTGTTTGCACTTTTATATTTTGCTATGCCAGCACAATTAGTCTTTAGAAATGATTTTGCGGCTAAAGTGTATGAGGCGCAGAGAGTTAGGTTTCCTTGTTTGCTACATCCCAAGAACAAGACTTCAGAGCATACTTGTATTCCCCTGCTCACAGCTGCATGTTTATCTAACTCTGACTGGGGGTTCAGCCTTGAGGTGCCTGCGACTCTCCAGCACCCACAAGGTCGAGTATTGTACCAATTACAGTATATTCTCTCGCTGGTTACATATATTTATGACGACTCATTTTATGTAGAATGCACAAGTACCGAAACTTTTATAACGAAAAACAACACATTTTTCTTTCTTTTTTGGGGGTGGGTGGGGTCACTCCCCCACACACCAATTTCCCACCCCTAAAAACCCACCCCAACTAGATTTAACCCTTTACCCCACCCCACATATATTTTGGTTATGTTTTTCGTTATATAAAAGATTTGTTCTATGTGCATCTCTTCATAAAATTTTAATTAGAAAGACTGTATACCCTCTCGCTATGAGATCGTTGGACTATTCCTCAAATTAAAGCGTATATGATCCCCAGGGTATAAACGTTGGTTGAGCAGGAGGCTGAAGGGTGGCACTGCTTTGCTTATTTTACTTTGTCTCTGTTGGTGTCTGACTTTGTCTTCCATAGTGCTGTGAAATAAAGATCTTAGAACAACTGGACTTACCCCAAATCAGCAGTATTCAAACTTTCTTATTCCCAGCCCCCCTTCAGTAAAAGTGTTGTTGCCAAGCCCCTCCTTGAGTAAAGATATTGCTGCTGGGTCCCCCCAGATGTCATGTCTGCTTATATTTTCTATTAAAATCAGTCACCATGCTCCCTTTTGGAAAAGCATCGCACCGCTACCCCCGGACATCCGTAGGACCTCCAAGGGGACCAGCCTCTTGAAGACCAATGCCCTAAATCGACTTTGGGGTTTGAAAATACAAGAAACCAACTTTCTGTAGGAATACAGTCAGGAAACACCCTGGATGTGGCATGCAGTGGCAGCGGGAGGTAGAGCGAGAGAAGCGGGAAGGTGTAGCCACGCATGTTATAACGAGCAGATTTCCAAGATGGAGCTGAACGCTGCTTGGGCTGTTAGCACCTTGCCCACCTCACAGAGAAGGGACGAAATAGGAAGTGAGCCACTCAACAAAGGAGACAATAATTGCCTATTTGGGATCATTAGAAAACAGTCAGGAAAGTAACTATCCCAGAAGTCCAGACCCCTCCTGGGGAGTCTAAAGGCGGCCAGGAAAGATCAGAAAAAGAGAAATTCCTGGCAGACAAAGAGCAGTCTGCTTCGAATCCCAAAATGCCAAGGAAGAAAAGATACCCTTGGACACAGTACTGGAAGTTGCTCTGGAGGTGATAGACATGCTCGATTGTGCAAACGCGAGATCCTGGAGGAAAGATGAGTCTGCAGGAAAACCAGCTGGAGGATGAACGTGAAAACTTGGGAGAGTTTGCCGGAACCCAAGACCAAAAGAGTACTAGCCGCCTAGTCCTAGAAAGAAGGGCTGCCCAGAATGTTTGAATAGGTGCACCCAAGGGAACTGAAAAGGGTGCAGAAAAATCTTTTCACCAATGATCAAAAATGGAAAGAGCGTAACACAATCCGTGGCATGAGTGTTTGCCAAGAATATTGACTGTCTGACAAGAATCGTGATGACATGTGGGAGAATTATCCGTTTTAGCAAGCAGAATCCAAGGTCCACGTGGGACCCCATAGAAAACTGTACTTGAGTCCAGGAAGGGCAAGCAAAAGCAGAACGTGAGCTCTATAGAGGACCAGCCAAGGAAACCCAAAGGTAAACCTGATGTCCACGAGGGAACAGAGAAGACGAAGAAGGAAATCCCAGGTCATGTCAGATCGATCCAAGAGTTTTGCCTAAACCTCAACGGCAGAAAAGCTGAGAGAGACAATGCTGAGGAACCTTGAGAGAAGAAGGAACCAACTTTTCGGAAGAATGGTTCCTTCTGAGAAGTATGCTGAGAAGTATAAGGAATAGACTGCCCAGATGAAGGGTGAGGGCTTTTGAAAGCCATTGAAAGCAGATGGGCAAGAAGGGAATAGCCAAACTGAGAGTACTTACTCCAGGACCCTACCCTGAACGTGTGTTTTAGAATAGGGCTGGACTTCTGAAGTGTAGGTTTTGGTCATTTGTCTTGGGCCTCACATTGGAATTTTCTGTTATATAGATCAAGAGTAGGTCTAAACTGTAAGTTTGCCATCCTTTTGGAAAGTGTTTTGGTGTAGAGAGTCTCAGAAGAAAGTCAGAGATGCATGAGAATAAGGTATTTTGTTTAAGTTTTAGAAATGTGAAAAGACTAGAGAAACACGATTACATCAGGTGCCCAACATTATTGTATTATTTATTTAATTGTTTTATAACACCCTAAATACTTGAGTTCAGTTTCTAAGCATGGATCCAGGATTCGAACCTCTGTTGCTCTGCATGGTTTTGCTTCTAAGACCAGCGCGTTGCCCCTGTGCTATCCTCTTTTCACCAGAGCTAGATTTAGTTGTCCCCACCTTTATTGATTATAGCCCTTCCCTTAGATCTATAGCATCAATCCAACCCCTACTTGTTGAAACGATTTAATAAAACTTGAAAAGTGAAAATGTATTTGCCTTGCCTGGTGTATTATTGCTCAGCCTACCACATATGTATCGATGGTTAGAAGGCGTGGCACACTGAGTACTCTTAATGGTAGTTAAAAGATAAGTTTTAGGTAGCCTCTTTATTCAGCATCTTCTCAGTTACAGGTAAATATTAGTCCTATCCTTTCCATAGCCCACCTTTAGACAGGATGTTGCTTTAGCAGATAGGTCCACCCTCTTTTTCCCAGGGCACAACCTGATGTTCTGGCATGCCACCCCATGTCACACAGGTACCCCTGGCCAAGTACAAAATATAAATGATGCAGGCACACCCTGCCATGATTTCCTGTCCTCACCGTAGTTGGTGCCAGCCTGTTCATTCACAGTATCAATCAGGCAGTGAATTAGCACCCACCTGTGGGAGGATTCCGTCAGATGTCTGTGAGGAATTGCCACCTGGCATGGGTGAAAAGCCCTGGCTTTTTACATTTTTAATAGATAAAATCATGTATGTAATTTCATCTCTGAAATGGTAATCTGCTGATCAGTTCTGCATTTCGTAGGCTCTGTGCTAAAAGCGTAGTGTGCTTGTGCTCTGCTGCATTTGTAGTCTGATCTGCAGCACCTCATCTACTAGGAGTACAGAGCATGTTCAGAGAGAACAGGTTTCCCCTCGACAGCTGCAGCAACAGCCAAGTCTCTGCAGCACAGGAGTGGAATTTAAGACAGGCCCCCCTGGACCAACACTACAATGATCATGAGCAACCCATGATGGTGGCAGGATAAACTCTAAAATAAGGCTATGCCTGAGTTTAGGCATGGTGCACGGTGCTACTTATGATCAGGACCGCCACATCCAAATTAATATCACACATGTCTCAGCTCCTGTGAGTCAGCTCTGCTGTGAAAGGTGATGTGTATTATGGTCAGAAGGGTTGAGACTGCCAAATAGCAGGACATGCACCTGAATGGTCATCCCTCTTTTTTGATTTCTTTGTTAGGGCAGGTAACACCCTATGCCAGAGATAGCCACACAGCAGACCGCTATACTGAGCCCAGGCATCAAAGGAGCACACCCATTCAAAAGGAGAAGCCTCACATCAGGGCGCTGCATATCTAAAGACCATTACTCCTAGTGGGAAGGGAAGAAAGTGGGATAAGAGTAGGCAGGAGCGCTATGTCTGTGGGAAGGAGACTTCCACTATTTTGTTTCTCTCTACTTCTTTCTCCCGTTCCTGTCCCCTCCACTCCCTCTGGAGCAGAGCATTTTGGACATGATGTCAGAAAGGCAAAGTCCATTACTTCAAAGAGCAGGGATTGAACCACTTAAGCATGGTAGATTAAGTCCATCACCCGGGGACTTGTAACTTTAAAAGAAAGTGTCTCCCACCTTTCAGGAGAGTTACTCTGGAACTATACATGAGAAGAACTCATTGGACTTCCTTTGGGAAGTCATACTTTCCAAAGCCCTCAGTCTGAGGTGAAGAAGGAGCTGTCTAAGGCAGAAGAGAGATCTGTCTCCTACCCACTCCCAGGGCACATTGGGGGTGAACTTTTGCTGTGGACCAGCACCTGCCAATCTGTCTCTAGTCATGGGTTACAGCCACGGCTCGACCCTACAAGCCCTAGACCGGCCACCTCAGCAACCCTAAAATCAATGCCCCCAGACCCTTTTTTCGATGACCATCGCCCGCTAACTCAAACTGCTGGAGCGTCATACATTGACCCCCTCCCAGCAGCTAAATACCGACTCGGCCTGGCCCAACTGCTAAGAGATCCTGGGACCGCCCTGACTCCATCACTGAGAGCCACCCTTGTCCCACAGAGAGCGACTGCATTCGTTCCTACTTGACGCCCACTTGCAGCTTAGGCCCACATAATCCAAAGTGCTTGAACTGAGCTTGATCCGCTCACATCAACGTTCCACCAACCCACCAAAGAACCGAAACCAGGTACTGTTGACAACAAACTGTTCCCTCAGTCCACTGGGACCCTATAGACTGGTTTGGTCACCTCAGCGCCTTCTTTCACCAAGACACATCCTTTCCATATTTGGTATCACACCTGTACCTACGTTCAGAGGGCTACTTTCTTCAGTCTGTTGCTTCCTCTCTCTTCTTCCACAGGGGTGGGTTTTCATACAGTTTTCTCTATTTCGTTCTATTGCAAATGGTGTGTTTAAGTAAAGTATCTATATATTTATAGAACCTTTTTTGCACGTTCCCTTTTGCACTGCGTGACTGTGTTGCTTGGGTCACTTCTGGGTCGCATGTACTCCCCTCCTAAGAATATGCTTGCACCTTTAACCAGCTCAACACTGCATTCTGTCCTAGCTAAAGCCCGACACCTGCTAGGCCTGAAGCAACTGCTCAATGTCGGGACATGAACTGAATCACTAGAGAGTCACACACCAACTGTAAGTGGGGATTAAAACTATGGCTCAACCCAGCTAGCTTTTGAACCGATGCCTCATCGAACGCACATCAATGTACTCGAGATCACCACTTTGATGATTCAAACCGCTGGAGTGTCACTGATCGCCCCTTCCTGGCAGATAAAGCCCATCTCGGCCTGCCCAACTGCAAAGCGTTTCTAGGACAACTCCGACCTGCATCTTTGAAGAGCTGCTGTTATACCACACAGAGCACCTGCCTTAGCACCCTACTGAACACCCGCTTGCTGCTTGGGTCCACATAATCCAACGTGCCCCAACTGAGCATGATCTGCTCTCATCTACGTTTGACACAGGGTCTGACAATGTTAGTCCACCAAGAACTGAATCTAGGTACATTTGACTTTGAAATGCCCCTGCGGTCCTCTTTGACCCTAGAGACTGGTTAGGACACAAGCGCTCCTGTTTTCATCCAAGATATCGTTTTTGTGTTTAGTACCTTGCCTACCACCCCTGGAACGGTGCTCAGAGTGCTACTTTCTCCAGTCTGTCGCTTCTTCTCTGTTCTTCCTTCGGGGTGTTTTTTTTTACAGTATTTCCATTCGTTCTACGTGCAGCTGTTGTTTATATTTTATAGAACCTTGATTAGACATTCCCTTTATTTTGGACTGTGATAATCTGTTGTTTGGGTCACTACTGGTTCATCCTCACTCCCCTCTTAAGAGCATAGCATTCCCTCAGACCGGATTACCACAAAAGGTGAAGGGGGTGTATCTCTTAACTATCCCTGTTTTACCTTTATGATTGCGTTGGTGCTGGGTTTCTAGAAGATTGAGCACTGAGTCAACTCAATCTCATTTGACCACTTAAAACCAACTCCCATCAGCCCCCGCCAGAGTGGTAAATAGTGAGGGATCATGGGAGTGATACTCTGAAACATCGGAAGAGACACAGGTTGCATCACTCTGCTTTATACAAAAAGCGGTTTACCCACTGAGCAATGACTAATGTAAAAGAGAAAGAGAAAGTGTTATCATTTGTACTGCTGCTGTGGCACCCTTTGGAAAGCAGGTGTGGAGCATTCATTGGAAATGGGTACCGAAACATACTTAATGAGCACTTTCAATAGGGGACCATGTAAAGAAAGAGTGCGCATGTCCAGTGATATTTTAGAGTCTCTGGCAGAGCCTGTCTCAAGGTTATTATTGCAGTTAAAAGAACCATCTATTTTCCAGCCATATTAGGAACCCTTAAATCACATTTGAAGGGTTCAACCCCACAGCTAGGTTGGGCAACCAGGAATACTGTTGTTGGGGATGCTGTGTGTGCATGCATTAAAGGAATGACAATGGCATCTGTTGCCTGGCAAAGATGTCAGCCTTGACCTCTTTCCTGGCACACAAATGTGTGAATCGACTCACCACCTGGGTAGGGAAGTTTAGCCTTCTGATGCAAAGGGAATGGCATATCTTGCTGAGGTGGGGCGGGGGTGGACCAGAAGGGGTAAGATGGCCAAGGGTCTGTATATTTGGCACAGAAATCATAGGGATAAAGTGGAAGGAGGAAATACCCTTCCACCTGTGAGAAGGCAGACTGTGTTACACCAAGCGAAGACCTTCGTTAGAGATCACCAAATCCTGGAGTGATGGGCATTAGGAGTTGGAACATGTTGCCTGTACCAACCTCCTTGAGAAAGGTGTTAATCACAAGGTTTTGCCTGCAACTGAGCTCCAATCCTCGTCATAGACAGGTTTGTGAGATAAAAAGGTTGCGCGTCGGCAAAGTCAAATCAAGGCAGTGTATCGGAACCTTTGGAATGCTGGAGTGCCACTGGAACGAATTCGGCAAGAGGGGATGGGGAGTCTTCAGGACATTCAAGTCTGGTCCAAACGTGCAATTGCCAGCGTGAAGAAGGATTAGCTCAGTTTACGGATTGACATGCGGAGGACTGATGCTGTGGGACTCTTTTGAGATAGTATGGTGGGTACGGTCGTTCACCCAATCAGCGTAGTCATTACTCCTCTTACCGTTAAAGAGTGAAGTAGTGAATTTCACTGGTTGTTTGTTTGATTGGAAGATCATGGATATGAACCACATCTCTCCTTTGACTGACCCCGCACTCTTCCTTGACTCGCACACAAACCTTCGAGGGATGCAGCCTACTTGCTGTATCAGCAAGCCTTGCATTTATGAAAGGGATGAATTGGGTGACCTGTCACTGCGAGATCTGTCAATCATGGCGTCAGACTCTTAGAAAATTGGGTCGGTTGGCAATTGGAGCTCAATTGTGAGAGGCCAAACGAAAGGTTAATTCATAGCATTGCGGGGAGATTATGGGCCTAATTCACAGAAGTGTTTTATAATGCTAAAACCCCATTGGAAAATGCCCTGTGAATAAGGGCCTATATGAACACTTTGAGCCAAGACCAAGTCACATAAATCCCTGGGCAATAATGGATATACCGCCTTGTATACCAATGGCCATAATAAGATTAGAATTGGGCCTGATCTCTCTCAAGGCGCTAGTATTGAAGAAGCGCGCTGTATTATATCTAAAAATGACTCGTGACACTAGGAATGGTCTACTATCGGCTGTCTATCAAGAACTGGCTACGGAGAATCTGGGTATGTCAACCATTGAGCAGATGACTAAATTATATTCAGATATCGGGTGTCAAGAGAGGGAGGGGGAGTACTCGGATAAAGTACAAAGGGCTCTTTGTAAACGCATAGACCTATGGGATTGGACTGAGAATTTCGAACACCTGAGGAGATTGCGTAGTTATAGGTTTGTACAATATAGACTTTATGACTTTAAGAAACCTCAGAAATATCTAAACATTTGTCCATCACCCAAACTAAGACGGTTTATTTTGCTACTTAGACTGGAGCAACTCCCCAGAAGGATGGTCACAGGAAGACAAATTAAGTTGGCTGCCAATTTGCGAACATGCCGATTATGTAAAGTTCAAGATCAGCTGGAGACAGCAAAGCATCTTTTGACTGAATGCCCTGAGATGGCTAGCACTTTTATCCCTCTGCTGGATGGCTTTGTCCATTCTAGGAACTACATTAAGGACGATCTGTTCTGGAATCACTGTGTTAATATTAACAGTAAGCCCCTGCTGATTGCTCTGTATACCATCTGGCTGAGGATTGAAGGCAGACTGGATATAACATTTTAAGTAATAGTTTTCAATTGAATAATTTGTAGATAGTATTGGCTGCATAGGTAATTATGTGGTATATATTTGCTGTTTGCTGTTTTAAAAATTATGCTTAATGTGATTTTTATTTGCACTTTTATGCTTATAAGATATTTACATTTGTATTTTGTGTAAAGTTTATAAACTAAACTATATCACAATAAATAAATAAATAAATAATGGATATATGAGCTATACATCAGGCCACAGAAAATAGGAGCTTCTGAGAATCAGACAGGAAGGACAGCCGTAGAAAACAGATTAACAAACCAACCTGAACTGTGACACCACTAAAGTAGAAACTCAATGGGGCCAGACCTACAATATCTAAAACATTTGCAAGCAAAGTACATACATATGTGAGCCAATGTTATGTTAAGTGCGCTTGTAATGCGCAAACTGTGACCAAAAGGTATCCTGGCACTATGGAGGACCCAGAGTGATAATACACAAGGGATGTATGGTTTAAAAGGATGTGTAAATACGCTCAGAGGTTGCTAATGCTGAACCTAAAAAGGAAACACCCTGTTCCCATTGGGGGTTTGCTGTTCGTAGGTTCATGGTGTCATGCCACCTATCAAAAAGAAAAGGAAGACACATCTATCCTTCCACTACAACAGCACAGTATATGTTGGACTCTTAAAACCCACTGGCTGGTCCGCAACAAGAAACAACTAAACAGATCCTTCTTAACAAAGTCAGAACATTCCCCAGGGGAGTTTCTATCCTGTAGATGGATTTATTCACCCTCTGCCCCTCTTCTCGAAGGACTGCTTTTCCGTTTGTGGACGCAGATGCGGCACGACAGTGCGGACGAGCAGTGACTCGCGTGACTCCAATAGAAAAAGTTTGGACCAAGCTGGGCCGGACATCGGTTTATGGCATACATTCACTTGAACTGTAGTGGACCTTTTGGATTTATCCTTCCGTGATGCGATGGATGCCTCTGAATGAATACCGAGAAGACAGCTACCTTGCTTTGGAGCCTGGAAAATAAAGACAAGACAAACTTACCACTGGCTAAATAGATTCAACACCTACTATTGTGATCAGAAATGACAACACTTGTATATGTCCTGATGAGGGCATGGGTAGTGAAAGCACATCTGGCACCATGCTCGAAACTCGAGTAGACATTATAAACATCTCAAGTTCTATGTTTTTTGGATCTCGATTGTTCTCTTTGGTTTATAAAAATATTTTTGGGCAATTGAAAATATTAGAATAAAACTGTTAATATATGCCAGACATATTTGAATATTGATGCATTGACAGAAAACAAATATTATGCTGCATCAGAGGTCTAATTGTTGGACCTTTCGTTTTTAGACATTGTTATGATTGTGTGTGTTTTTGCACAGGTTTTAGTGGTTAGTGAATCGGTACACATGAAATTGATATGAAAGAGTGAGTATGTGTGATACAATATGGTGCTAGGTTAACATGATGAAATTGTTTAAATACATAACTGCCGAACCCATATGCATGCATACATTCTTGCTGGCCCAATACCCTCACCCAGAATAATTTGGCTCACACATTGTTTGTCAAGTGTTTGCAATAAAAGGATAAAAGGCCGTAGGTTTTTAGAGTACAGATATGGTTATGGAGATAACAATAATCACATATCATGATAATAACATACTTTTGGGCACCGGGTCTTGAGGTTACCCCCTCTGGCCCATGCCACCACACGTGGGCAGGTTGATGGCTGACCGCGTTCCCCCCAAAAGTATCTCCTACTGGCAACCCCTGGAGGCTAGAGTTGCTGTAATTTCCCGAAAGAAATGTTCCATGCCCTGTTTTGATAGATGGGTGCCGTCTTTGTGAAAAAGGTCCGGGTCACCCAGTGTAATGGCTGGGTGGTTTATGAAGCCCACTCCTCTTGTTATACAGAATTTTTCTAGCCCCCTGTTGAGTTTTCTTCTAGAAATATCTATTGATTTGTAGCAGTTGGCCCCTTGACATTTCTTTCTGGATAGGATGGCTGAGAAATATATTTCCGTTCCTTTCCAATTGTGTGAAATGCCTGCGCGGGAGGAACACATACCCTCATATAAAGTGGATACTAGGTCATTGGCCCCTAGGTGTATGACCAGAAATTCTGGCGGGCCTCTGTATGCGACTAGCTCTGCTAGTGTTTCGTGGATTTCTGCCCATCTTAGGCCTCTGTATACCCACCATGAGGAAATGGTGTTTCTGAAAGGTGGCCTTTCTTTGGTCTCCTCTGCCCATCGGCCCGTCCTGAAGATAAAAGAGTGGCCGACTATCCATGCTGAATGGAGAGTGGTCCTCCCTTCGCCTGGTATTTCTGTATGAAGGGGGGAGAAAGAAAAATGAGGGCGGCTGGCTATATTAGCTGTGGTCTGACGTATCTTTTGTAACAATCTGACTTCCAACCCCCTATGTTTTTTAGTTGTTGAGGAGCTAAACCTCCTTGCCATGCTGAAGTGGCGGCACCTATTCTGAAGGAGTGGGTGCCAAAACCTTCGGGGTCCCACCCTGCATTGCTGATTGCTTTCATCAGCGCCCCTTTAAATTGGTAGCGGCTTAGTGCCGAGACATCCTTATGGATTAAGAACCTCCCCCCAACCTTGGGTCTTTGCATGTAATAGAGGTTGGTGATACATACCGGCAGTTTACTGCCTCATCAATACAACAAATGTTGATGGTTCTTTTTGCCCCAATTTTAGATTGTTGGATTTCTATGATGACGCCCTTCTGTCTGACCCTGACCTCCATGACACCCAACCCATTGGTGGCCTGGGTGCTGGAAGCAATGAGCTCTCCTACAAGGAAGGCCCCGGAGTACGACTGGAAAAAAACGGTTTTGAACAACAAGATCTCGTATGGATGCCAGCATATGGCTTCCAGCTGGTTTGCAATTTGTACCAGTTTGTTGAAATCGAGGAGGCGGCGGGTGTCCACCTGGGGGCCCTCTACTCTGCCCCAACCTTTCAAAGCGTAAGAAATGAGAGCGCTTTGGGTGGGCTCTGAATCACCCCATATGTTTGAGAAATTTGAGATTGCAACTAGGTGTCTTTTTGCCCAATGTCTCTTAAAACCCTGGTCATGCGCCCATTTTAGAAATATTTCTATGTCTTTAATCGTAACTCTGTGGCTTTAAATACTGTTTGTAAGCACATACTGTACTGCGCTGCGGTGGTGCTTGACAGTGCTTTCCGTGCCATCTCTGTGAGGAAGCCTAGGGAGTTGTTGGCACCCATCTTTGAGGTGCCTGGGTCTTGCTGGACATCCCAGCCTTGGCTCTCTGGAACTGGCGTTGATGCCGTTATTTTGTTGCCACCCATTATTGAGGTGCCTATTTCTTGTTGGGTATCCCGGCCTGGGCTCTCTGGCGCTGGCGTTGATGCCATTATTTTTGATTTTCCATTATTTCCCAGCATTCCTCTGGTATGGCGTCATCTGTTCTCGGGCGTGTGGCGCTAGCTCCTGGAATCTTGGCCACTGAAAGCGAGATAAAGCATCTGCAATATTATTATCCGCCCCTGCGATGTGTTTCGCTTTGACCACAATGTTGTCTTTTAGTGTGATTGCTGTGATGGCTCGTAGGACTTTTAGCACTAAAGAGCATTTTGTATACCTTCTATTTATGGAGCCTACTACTGCCATGTTGTTGCACCAGACCAAGAGTTCCGTGTTAGCTAGCTGCCTGCCCCAGATGTGTAATGTTAGCCAGATGGGAAATATTTCTAGGAGGGTGATGTTTTTCGTCCACCCTGCCTGTTGCCATGAGTTGGGCCAGTGTCCTGCCACCCAGTCTGTTCCTAGTATGGCTCCAAACCCCTTGCACCCGGCTACATCAGTGAAAAGGACCCTTTTCGTTCATGTGTTCAAAGGCGTTCGCCATAGTGATGTCCCATTGAAATCTTTGAGGAAATGCCCCCAAATTTCCAGATCTTGTTTCACCTCTGCACCTAGTCGGATGTGTAGGTGGGGTTTGGTGTATGATTTGATTTTTAGTTCCAGGCTTCTGGAAAATACCCTCCCTTGGGGGATTATTCTAGCAGCGAAGTTGAGACTGCCTGCAAATGATTGAATTTTTTTAACTGTGCCCTTGTCTTTTGTTGTCAGGGCTTGTATTTTCTCCAATAGTTATGCAATTTCTGTTTTTCGGGATCTTGCATAGTCCCTGTATAGAGTCAATTTCAATGCCTAGGAAAATTATGTTGGTGGCTGGTTTGGTCGTTTTTTCCCTTGCTAGATGTATGCCCCACTGTGCGGCCATTCCTTCTAATTTCGCCAAGGCCCTGTTGCATTCCTCAGAATTTTCTGGGCCCATTACCATGAAATCATCGAAGTAGTGTACTACTTTGGTCCCTGGTCTCTGTTTTTGGAAAGCCCATTGAAAAAAGGAGCTGAATTGCTCGAATAGGGCGCAAGATACTGCGCACCCCATGGGGAGGTATCTGTCTACATAGAATGTGTTGATAAAAGTAAAACCTAACCATTGCTGGGAATCTGGATGGACTGGCAATAGTCTGAAAGCAGATTCGATGTCTAGTTTGGCCACCAGGGCGTCCCTACAACTTTCCTGTATGAGTCTTACCGCGTCCTGGAAGTTTATGTAGGATACTGCGGATTCAGTGTGTGGAATGCCATCGTTCAGTGAATGGCCTTTGGGATAAGATAAGTGGTGAATTAGCCTCATTTTTCCTGGTTCTTTTTTGGGAACCAGTCCTAGTGGTGATATTAAATAAACTTTCAGAGGCATGTGGTCCCAGGCACCTGCAATCCTCCCTAAGAGTAGTTCCTTCTTAATTTTGCTCTCCACTATTTGGGGGTTGTCCCTGGCTGACTTTAGGGTCAATGGGATGTGTTGTGACCCTTTGACCTTGAATGGGATGATAAAGCCCTTGGAAAAACCCTTCCAGATTGCTTCGCTGCTTCCCCTGTCTGGGTAATTCAAAAGTGCTTCTCTAAAGTTGGCTGGCTTGATGGGAGTTTTGCCTGGTGGCAGGCCTGGGTTGAAAGGGAGTGAATGGTGCTAATCTTTTTGATTTTTGGCTGGCAGTCTGGTGCAGTTGCTTGCTGCGTGGTCACCGTTGCAATTTGTGCATGTGTATTTGTACCAGCATTCCTTGCCCCAGGTGCACTGGTTTTTCCCAAAATTCCTGCATGGAATGTTGGTTTTTGCAGAGTGATGCTTGTTTTGCCTCTGGGTATTAGACTTAGCCGCCGATGGCTGGTTCTTCCGAAGGGACTGTTCTCCTTTCTTGTGTTTCTCATTATTGTTATTTCTGGGACCTAGTGGATTTTTTGTTATTTTTGGAGGAATTCTGTGAGGACTCTTCCTCCACTGGAAGCTCAGCATTTAACAAGTATAAGTAATTTTGGACCTCGTCCCATTCTATGGCTGGCCTCTCTGACATGCTTCTTCTAAATCTGATGTCGCATGCTAGCCAGGTCTTCCCTTTCTGAGCGACTTTCACTTCTCTTACTTTGTCCATGTAGGCCCATATTTTTCTGCCCTCATGGGGGAATTTCTCCTCGTATATTGTTGCCAAGATGGCAAAAGCCTGAAGCCAGTTGTCCCAGTTTTGTTCTGCCTGGGCGTTTCTGGCTATGGCTTTCTCTTCGATCTTTTTGGGATCCCTAAAAGCATCCTTCCCTTTACATTGGGCTTCTATTAGTGAAAAGATGTCTATGAACTCCTTGGCCCATATGGCTGTGTTGTCAATGTTCCATGCTAGGCATCTTTTGTATCTATTCAGTATTTCAGTCTGGAATGATTTCTTTTTTAAATCTAATTGGGCATTGCAGAACATTGCTATGTCTGTTGGGCTGCTGTTGCTTTGCCCAGTTAGTCCCACTAGGGCTGTACTGGGGGTTGTCCTTACTTTTAGCGCACATGTTGGGTCTTCCGTGGTTGCCGTTGGTGCAACTGTGGTGGCTGTCGTTGGTGTTGCTGGCACCTATGGCAGTAATGTGTTTGGTACTGCTATTGTTTGGATTGATGCTGGGCGGGGGGTCACTAATATGGTAGGTTCTAGGGGTACGATGTGGGGATGTGGTTTGTGGCCCCCTGTTCCCCTGTTCCCCTGTTTGGGATAATTGTTTCCCCCTTATTTCCTGCAATGCATTTCTGACATGTTGTCGCACAATTTCGCCAGTTTTTTGTTACCTTTTCTAGGGCCATCTGTCACTTCCTGTCTCTTTGATGGTGTAGTGACATCATCTTGGATGGATGGCATGGTTATCCCTTCCCTTGGCAGGCCGTACATATTCTCCCTCACCCAAGCCCAACCGTAGTGTTCTGCTGCCTCTATGGCTGCCAGTAGGTGAGGGGATTTGGGTTTCTGTGCTGGTGCGGTGGAATCCCGTGATTTCCGTTTGGGACCCATGTTTTCTTTCAACCTGTTTCGATTAGAAGGAGGATATATTTTTTAAAAGGCTGTGTCTTGGCGCCAGTAAGGTTTTAAAAATGTGTCAGCAGTCTCTGCACAGATGTAAAAAAATGAGCTCCCTGTCACTGCTCGATTGTACCAGCTATCATGTACATTTACATTATTAAGTGCCCAAGAATGCTTTTTCCCGTGCTGGGAAAATGTCTAATGTTGTTGAAAGTTAATTTGATTTTAGTTCAGCAGAAATGCATGTAGTGGATTTTTGGGTGCAGCTTTTGTCTCTTGTGCACGTTGCATATAATGTATATATTCTGCCAAAAAAGACCTGTTATAAAGTTCTTTAGCCTTAAAATAGTGATTTCCAAGGATGAAGTTTCCCCGCGGTTATTGTGCTTGATTTTTGCAAGATTCTATGGAAATAGACGGGCAGCGCGTGTCCCGCATCTGCCGGGGGAGCAGCTGACCGTGGATGTTTACTTTTGCCTACACGCGTAGGAAAACAAAGTTTCTTTTGCGCTGTTCAGCGCCCGGCGTGGCAGCTTACCTTGAAATAAACATACTCCTGAAGACACCGCCTACGCCGGGCCACACTGCAGGCTTTCCTCTGCTCGCTCTGGTAATTGGACTCTTGCTTCCTTTGCGATTGTTCCTGGGAGACTTTGTTTGCTTATTTGGTGTTCGCCGCTCACTCGTCATGCCGAGATGAACAGTGCAATGTTCAAAAGGAAACATAAAACGCCGCGAAATGCAACAAACTTTAGAGTTTGGGCTAAAGAAGCAAAGGTTTGGAAGGCACTGAGTAAACAGTGCACCTCCAGTGTGTTGGGTCCCCGTTCAGGATCCACAAACTGTTTGTGTTTTCTCAGAGCATGCCACTCTATATTTATAAGACCCAGGGAAGCCGTGGGTCTTTGATATTTATAGTAGTGGGGACTGTTATGTTTCAGCCCACGGCCGGATAGCCGACTATCTGGCCCCCGGGGGGGGCAGGTCTTTGAACCTGATCCCTGCCTGCCTGTTGGTTTCTTTGGTGCTTAGCACCTTGCTGCATGAAGGAAGGGTGAGGCGATTGCTCACACCTCACCCTTCCTCAGTATTGTGTTGCACAGACTGCGTGTCTCCCTGGCTTGGGGGAAGGAGAGGGGCAGACAAGAGGGGGAGGCTGTGTTGCCCCTCTCCAGGCCTGCTGATGGTAACAGCAGTTACCCTGCATCGCTTTGGGCAGCCCTACAGCATTGCCCAAAACTTGTGGTATGTTTTGTAATTAAGTTTTAATGATTGTTGTTTTTTGTACACTGTCTTGATATATGATGATTTAAAAGGAAAGCAATAAGAATAAAATAAGAAATAATTGCAAAAATGAACCTTTGGAATTCTTCTTTAGAGAAGGTATTGTATTGAATATCTTTGAATAATTTTAATGCGACAAGAGTTTGTACATGCTCTTTGATAACTGTACTTTTTGTGATTTATTCACCCCCTATGCAGTGTGTTCAAAACCAGTAACGCGGACCAGGTGTGTCTACAATATAACACTCAAAATTCAAATTCTAAGACAATGAGCGGAAAACAATTCCTGCATGGCTCAGTACACACAACCCCAAAGGGGAGTGCTTGTATAAAAAGTTGTATCATATAGAGATCAAAGGATATCAGTGAAGAAGCAAACTCAGTGGAGCCAGGCCGAAAATATCAAAAACATTTGCAAACAAAGTACATAGATATATGATCTTACGTTATGTTATGTTACGTGCTCTTGTAATGCGCAAACTGTGACCAGAAGGTATCCTGGCGCTATAGGAGACCCATACCGGGGGCATGGGAGCCGGGAATTAGAACAACCAAAGCAAACAAAAAATAAAATCAAACCATGCAGCAGAAAAGGTGAGTTTCCAAGCGCCTGTGATTAATGAAGGTTGTGCTGCAAAAAGGTGGGAGTCCCCATCAGATTCCAGCGCACCACGAATCCCACGGCTGGCCAATCCTGGCGTTGCGACCAAAGGACAGAGGTTCTGCTGACAGGGGTGGGTGAGATGTTGAGTGGTTTGTGCAGCCTAGGGCTGTGACAAAAGGCTGAGCTTCCTCGAAGTCAGGGAGGTGCGTGAGATGATCCTGCAAAGGGAAGCTCTCTCCAAGACCAAAGACAGGAGTGCAGCACCCTGGCAGATGGGCAGGGAGGCTATGCTACGTGTGCCACAGCAGTCACCAAGCACCTTATGCCCTGTCTATCCTGCCCTTAGTTAGCCGTGAACAAGAGAAGGAGAGATGGGGAGTTGAGAGCCTAATGCTAGAGGGGCTGTTCTGTGCTGAATGCATGCATGGGGAGTCCTGAGGCTCATTTACTAGAGCAAGGAGAGCAGAGCATGCAATATGAGTGAGTGATGCTAAGGCCCCAGACCTTATTTATTTATTTATTTTGCATTTTTAAAGCGCTCACCCAGCCCGGGGCCATCGAGGCGCTGTTATAGGAAAATGACTCTTAGTTGCGTATTTATAACATGCTTAATACCGAGTGGTTTTTATGCGCGGACCCGGGGATCGACCCTGTGTTCGTGTCGTCTTGTTTCCAAAGCGAGCACGTTGCTGCTGAGCTATCCTCCCGGGACACCTTAGGCACCTTAGCACCTTAGGCTAGTGCATCTCTGGTGGCTGGACCTTCCATGCAGATTTCCTTAAGTGACACTTCCGCAATGCCGCTTAGTCGAGGCACCCAATCAGGACAAACACAAGTGGTACGAGGAAACGGGGGGAAGAAGAATAAGCTCCTTGGAGTTCTCGGGTGTCCTTTTTGTCCAAAAGGTCATGGAGGCTCCAGTTGTAAGAATGTTGAAGTAGACTCAGATTGTCTGTGGCAGGGTGTCAGGGATGGTTCATAATGCTTGCTATTGGTGCTGGTGGAACGCCACACCGGGCTCGCCCCAAGTGTCCATCCCACTCTGGCTGGTCATTGCATTTTGTTGCCGCTCTGTTTTCTGGATTTGCACACATACACACCTCAACAATCACAGACCTATTCCTGGCAATGATGACACATCCATCCATGCTCACTGGCCCAATTTCCTTTCATTTGGCTTTTATTTGCTGCCTACCTAATGGAAAAGTAGCAGAATTCCTATAAACCCCCAGTCCTATGAGGGAATGGGAAGATGGACGGAAGGTACAAAACAAGAGGCTAGAGGCATAACGGACCCAATATGTATCATCCATGGGTCAGCCAATACATTCGCCAGTTACGCCTCTACCTCTAGGATGTTGCAACATCTCAAACACTTACAACAGGGCAAAGTCTGCACCTCCATCAGTGAAAGTGACCAATCAGCAGCAGCAGAAGCCAGCAAACTTTGTAGACTGACTCAGGGGCGGATGTACGTGATTATTGCGAATACGAACATTTCGAAGACGAAAATCTTGCATTCTGAATGTTCGTGTTCGAAATAATCACCCCACTACTAAATGGGCTTTCAACACCCTGCTCCCCTCACTCCCTTACTTACCTTTTGGCGGCACACCTCGCTCTGTGCCACCAACTGCCTGCAGCAGCAATTCCCTTCACTTCTGTGGATGGTAAGTGGCGCTGCAGGGTCCTTTTCTTTTTTTTTTGTTCCTTTCCAAAACGTTTTTGTTTTGGATGCGTTGGACACCCCCGCCACCCCCAATTTTATTATAGCGAACAAGGGTGCTGGGGACATCCCGCAACCCCTGCTTCCCTTGTTCGCTATAATAACGTAATTTTGGCACAGCCGAAATCCGAACATTTCTACCATTCGGTTTTTTATTTACAATATTTTGGGTCATTACACTCAGGGTTCTCATCTGAGCAGATCTCGCAGAGGGCTTCTCGGACGGCTATTGCACCCCAGCCTCGAGCAACCACATCATGCATGAAACAAGGTCTCACCTACTTGCCGACAAAAACTGAACCCCGCACCGTCATCTGGAGGGGTGTACACTGTTATATCTCTGCCTAGAGTCGCTCATCGTTCAAAGCATTCCCTCCCCCATTTGCCAAACCACCGGCATCCAGAGGGTTATCTTCCAGGAGGCCAGTCAGATCAACAGGAGGTCAACCAGATCCAATCAAGGAAGTGGCATTTCCCAATGCACAAACGCACTGCAGGCCTGGGGGCCACCAAATAATCTAACTACCGACAACCTAATACTCCAACCTGTATTTCAATTCCATCCAACATTCTGTCTCAGCAGTGAACAAAGTGTATGGAGTCTACATGCTAATTTCTGACCTGTCCAACAGTGTAAGTAGGGAAAGGTGTTGGTGAGTGTGCATACTGGTTTCCTGCAGCAAACTGCGTCACAGTGGATCTTTCTTTGATTTTGCAATACCACCGTATGCCAGTAGCCATACATTTAAATATTATTTTTTATTGGCTATTTTATGGTTATACAAAGAAAAACCTTTAAGCCATTTCATCCAACATGTACAAATCACAGTAAAATCTAATCAAATGAAATCAAATCAAATGTCCACTCAATGCATCTTCCCTGTAACATTGAGTCTTTTTAGTTGCTACCCATCCTGATCTAAAGGTGCAACTTTAGTAATTCTGGTTTCTTAAAAATAGCCATAACCAGGTTAACAAATGCCAGAGTAATTGAAAGTCGCTCTCCTGCTAATAACATTTTCCACCATGCTTCTTTAGTTCTATATCCATGCTTCTGAACTACTTCCAACATGAGTTTCACCCTTAGGACTTTTGTTGCAGAACATGACATTGCTAACAAATTCCATGTTCAAGCTTACCCTTTACCTCAAATACCAATTCCTAATTAACTTTTCATCCTTGTCACCCTAATTTCCTCTGTGACACTTGACATCCCCTCATTCCCCACCAGTCTGCGTAGCCCAAAGGACTGGAGAAAGTAAAGTTGCGGCCATCTTTGAACCAGGCAGGAACCATATGTACTCCTCTAGGGATCCCTACATTGGTCACGGAGAGAATGTGACCCTGTCACCTGAAGTCCGTCTGGAGGCATTATGGCTGGATCGCATCACCCTATTCCACTGCATT
Organism: Ambystoma mexicanum; assembly: GCF_040938575.1. Classification (NCBI taxonomy): domain Eukaryota; kingdom Metazoa; phylum Chordata; class Amphibia; order Caudata; family Ambystomatidae; genus Ambystoma; species Ambystoma mexicanum. The sequence goes on along the minus strand of NC_090936.1, from coordinate 1,144,620,284 downwards.
GTGGGAGTAGCCTTCATAGGTTCGTGTGACAAAACACCCAGATGATCTCATCCTTTCTCACACCGTCCCCTCCACCAAAGGACCAGCAGAAGTAGGGCAGACACCATCTTCAAACCAGGCCAGCACGCCTTCACTGCTCTTCAGATCCCTGCATGAGCCACAGAGATCAAGTGATCCCACGGTTCCAAAGACCACCAACAAGCTCCACTACTGGATTCCATCACTAACTTCCACTGCATCGTGATGTGAGGTGAGCCCCCATAAGACCGCTGTGTTGCTCGACGTCCAGGTGCTGGGCTCTAATCATCCTCACCCTCTCTCCTTGACACTGAAGAACTGGGAGATGTCAGGCATAAGCCATCTATGAACCAGGCTACACTGCCTGCACCCTTTTTGGGATCCCTGCATTGGCCAAAGAGATCAGATAGCACTCCTTTCTCGAAGAACACCAAGAAGCAGCTCGGCTGGATCCAATCAACTTTTTCCACTGCAACATGAGGTGAAATGAGCCCTCGACAAGAACCAACAAATGTAAAAAATACAGGTGACAATTAGTTGGCTTCTCCACATGTTGTTGTAATACACACTGTATCAGTGTTTAAAATGTTTGCACTGTGAAAACTAGGCCTTTTTCTCCCCTTTCAGGATTCTCAAACTTTGGTGGCTTCTCACCAGTTCTAAAGCTGCGCATTTGTGAGCTCCTTAACCCTGAGAGTCTGTCCTATTACGCAACGTGATTGCCGCTCGCTATCTTGTCTGCCTACTCTCGCCAGTGTCTCCCCCTCTCCTTCCACCCCTTCCTCTCCCACCTACTCTGTGGTGCTCCCTGTCTCTCCTATCTTCTCTAACTGCTTCTCTATTAACTATCCTGCTCTCCTCACTAAATCTGGTAGGAAGAAGTTTAAAAAGGACATCATGGTCTCCAATTCAGGCCTCCCATTCGCTGACACCTACACCAGTGCCTCCTCCAAGGAAACTCTCACCGACATCCTCTTTGTCCTGCCTTCTCCTGACTTATGGACCCTTCATATGGTCTCTGTGCTCTCTCCTTTCTCCTCATCTCCCATTAATGATGGCACCCGTTGGGACGCCCTCCTGCCCTCCTTCCTTTCCTCTAAGGTCATCATAAATGTTTACTCTAATGGGATCATCTTGGTCCAAGGCCCTCAGGCCAACCTTCACCTCTTTGATAGACGCTTCCCACGCCTCATCAACTTCCTTTCTTCTCCCAGTGTCCCCGTCCCCTTTCTTTGGCTACCTTGCCTTTCCCCTCCCTCCCTGCCTCCTCTTGGGCTCCTTCTACACCTCTGCAGGGCGTACCTCTGATCTGTACCCCTCCCTGGAAGTCCTTCAAGGATGGCAACCTTCTCCACATTACCACTCTTAACTCTCGCTCTGCTGTCAAACATTCCTCTGATATCTGCCGCCTTCTTGAAGAACTTGACCTCGATGTCCTCAGTCTCACTGAGACATGGTTCCCGGCCAGCTCTGTCACCAGCTTTGAGATGCTCCTACCTGACAGCTACAAGATCCTCTCAGCTCCAAGGCCCAACGGCTCTGGTGGGGGTGTAGCCCTTATCTTTCCTTAGTGGATTCCTGCCTCTGTCACTCCTACGCAGACCTACTCCTCTTTTGAATGCCTCATCTGAAGGCTCTCTCTCTTCCCTAGCCATTCCTTTACTGTGGCTACTATCTATCAGCCACCTGGTCAGATTTCTTCCTTCCTTTCTGAGTGGGCAGACCTCTCCTCCTCACTCATGGCCTCAACCACTCAACTCCTCCTTCTTTGAGACTTCAACATCCACCTGGATGCCTCCTGTCCCCCCTATGGACTCTTTTGCGACCTCTGCGACTCTCTCTCACTCACCATTCGCCCCTCTGGCCTGACTCATTCTGCAGGGCACACTCTCGATGTTCTCATCGCCTCAGACCTTCCCCTCTCTGTCCCTCTCTCCACTCCTCTCTCCTGGAGTGATCACTTTCTCCTATCCTCCCACCTCACCCTCCCTACCCCTCAGGCCAAGCCACCTCCATCACTGTCACCCCCCTTCTTGGTCATCGACCCATGAATTGTGTGTCAGTTGAGAGTTTCGCTCCCACCTTCTCACCCCCTCCTCCCACTTTGGCTGACTCTTACCCTGACACAGCCATCTCCACGCTCCACTCTTCTATATCTGATACTCTTGATGTCCTTGCCCTTGTCATGATAATCTGCCTGAAGCCCAAAGCCAAGTCTAACTCCTGGTATGACTTAGACCTTGTCACCCTAAAACGCAAGTGCAGGGTGGCCGAGAGGAAATGGTGTGCTTCATGTTCATCCTCTGACAAACTGGCCTGCCGCCTGCTACAAAAGCAAAACCAGCTCTCCGTTCTCACCAAGAAAAGAGCTCATATCCAACCCGGCATCTCAGCGGCATCTAACAACTCGGCTGAACTCTTTAAAATCGGCAAGGAACTGGCCAATCCTGCTGCAGTCTCTACCTCTCCTGTCCCCTCCCAGGCCCTCTGCACAGCACTGGCTTCTTGCTTCATTTAAAAAACTCAGGACATCCTGTCCTCCTATCGCCTCCCTTCCTCTATTCCCTGCTCTTCCTCTGGCCCTTCTGCAGCCACCCCACCTCCCTCCTTCTCTGCCTTTCCCCTTTTCTCTGCAGACAAGGTTTCTAGACAAGTCCGATCTATGAAAGTCTTGTCAAAACAGGTTCACCCCTGTTCCTCCAAAACTATCAAGGACCACATGGACTCCCTGGCTCCTGCCGTGGCTGATTTCTGCAATCACTCCTTCACCACTGGAGTCTTCACATCCCCCCTGAAGCACTCCCTTGTGTAACCTCTTCTTACGAAACCCTCTGCCGACCCCTCCTGGCCGGCTAACTATCGCCCAAAATCCATCACCCCCTTCCTGGGCATGCTCCTGGAGAAACTGGCCAGCTCCCAGCTTAATCTCCACACTGAATCTGTTGGTTGTCTTCATGACCATCAGTCTGGCTTCAGAGCTGCCAGAAGCATGGAAACTGCTCTCCTGAACCTCCGTGAAGACCTGCTCTCCAGCCTTGACTCTAACACCCACTGCGTCCTCATCTTGCTTGATCTCTCTTCTGCCTTTGACACTGTCAACCATGTCATCCTGCTCAACCGTCTCCGTGATAACCTGGGGATCACTGGTCAGGCTCTGGCGTGGCTGACTTCTTTCCTCTCCGACCGACCCTCCCAGGTCCAACTTCGGTCCTTCCTCTCCGATATCTTTTTCTCTACCTGTGGTGTCCCCCAGGGATCTAACCTCTCTCCCTGGCTGTTCAACCAATACCTGGCACTCCTTGCCCACTGCATTGCCGCTCTCTGCCCCAATTTTCAGTGCTATGCGGATGATACCCAGCTCATTTTCAGGCTACCCTCAGCCTCCTCCTCTCCTTCCCTCATCTCTGACTGTCGGTCTGCTATCCAGGAGTGGTGTGGCACCAATAACCTCTGCCTTAATGCCCTCCTTCCCTGCTGCTCTCTGGCCGGCCTCTCTTGACCCTCTTCCTGCTCACACCTGCAAGGCTAAAAACCTCAGGGTCATCTTTAACTCCACACTCTCCTTCTCTCCTCACATCTCAGATGTCTCTACAAAGTCACACTACCAGCTGCACCTCCTCAGAGGTATTCTTCCTTTCCTCTCCTTCCCCCAGAAGCTCACTGTCTCCAGAGCCCTGGTTCTCTCTAGGCTGGACTATTGTAACAGCCTCTATCTAAATCTGCCTACCTCTACTCTCTGCCCTCTGCAACTTATCCAGAACAGGATTGCGAAACTTGTCCTTGGCCTCAAGCCCAGGGATTGTATCTCTCCTGGACTGAAATCTCTGCACTGGCTCGGAATGACTGCGAGGATTAAGTTCAAAACCCTCTGCATTGTCCACAAGGCCTTCTGGGGCCTGGGGCCGCAATACCTTCAACTCTCTCTTCCTAAATATCTTCCTTCTCGAGCTCTTCGCTCATCCGCCTCCAACTCCCTCAGGGTCAGTCGCTTCTCCAAGCAAAGAGTTGGTGGTAGATCTCTCTCTTCGGCAGGGGCCTCCCTCTGGAACAGCCTTCCTGCCTCCCTGAAACTTGAGGAGAATCATCTCCGGTTCCGGGAGCACCTCAAAACCTTCCTCTTTGCTTCTGCTTTCTCTCCCTGTCTCCCCTGCTGAATTCCTGGCTGAAACTGCACGGGTTACCTGACCACCCTTTCTGATCTCGGGCCCGACCCCGCCAGTTGCACACCTGCACTGCCTCCCTGGCAACCCCTTCACCTGGGGACTGTTTCTGTATCCCTACAGTCCCCCTACCAGCACTTATGTCTGAACATACCTTGCACTTGCCACCAGCTGGCCCTTTTATCTTATTTATTCTACCATCCCATGTACTGCACTTTCCCCTCTCCCTTCTCCCTCGCACTTTTCCCTTTCCCCCTTCCCATGCACTTGCGTGATCTGATTGACACCTGGCCTAGTAAGATCGCTGTCTGTCTTCCCTTTGTTCCTCCTCCCTTGCCTCATCACGCCTTGAAACACTTGTGTATAGGCACGTTATAAATGCCATAATCATATCATATCATATAAATCAATAAATAAATAAATAAATAACACAGGACTCCTGGAAATACCTGTATACCTGTAGTCAAGTTATCCCATTTACAAAATGGTTGCTTCTCTGTAGCAGCCCCCCTGTTGTGGAATGCCCCCCCCAATCGATTATTATGCAGAGCGTAAACTCAAGACCCTTCTGCTTGAATAACTTCAGTAATGAACACCCCTGATGATCTGGCTTGGCTAATTCTCTGTTCTTGTTTTATGGTATGTGTACTGTCCCTGCGCTTCTCTGCCCACGGGCGTTGGTCCAGCGTGTCACAAATAAACTAAATAAATAAATACTGCATCACTCAGCAGCCAGGCCCGGCTCTCCTGTCCTCCCAACCACCTTGCCCAGAGCCCAAAGGACAAAAGGAAGTCAAGCACTGGCCATCTTTAACCAGGCCAACCTGTCTGCATTTCTCCCCAGATTGCCGCACTGGCCACACAGATCATGTGACGCCTCTTTCCTTTCTTGAACAGCACACCTAGGTACAGGGCCAGGGCTCCTGTACACCCTTATATTGACTCTTCTGCCCTCCAAAGCCACCCTTTCTTCTCTGTCTCACATCTCTCCTATTTCACCTTCCAGGTTCACACCCAACCTCTTCTCTGCTACACGTCCTGTGCTCCTATTGATACTTGCACGACTCAACTGTATGGCCAGCTACCTTGAGACAAATGCACTATGCGACCCCCTCCATTCTCGATTCTGCTGCAGATACTCTACAGGAATTATTGTCATTCTTACGTTGCTTCTGCGCATCGCTCGCGCGGTTCCCCGATGTGCATGTTCCTTGATCGCTCTGCCACCTTTGACACACACTATGACTCATCCCTCCGCCCTCCAAACCCACCGCTCCACTGGCCTCAAGGTCGCTGCTTCTTGTCCCTTCTGACAGCTCTTTCTTCATGTCTTGGAACACTAAGACCTCCTCCCTTCCCCAATTTTGTGTGAGCGTCCCCACGTGGATCAGTGCTCAGCCCATTCATCTTCAACCTCTACACCTCCTCCTTCTGCAAATCCATGTCATTCTTTGGGTTCTCCAGTCACCTCTTTATCAATGACACCCAGATCTTCTTCTCCTTTGCTTCCTTATACGGCAAGAGCCCATAACACATAATCAATTGCCTCTCAGTCATCCACCACTGAGGGCACTATGTTACTTGATGCTAAACTCCTGTAGAGGAGGTCCCAAATAAAGCCTGCACTCCGGTCCCCCATTTTGAAGTACTAGGAACATTCACACCGTGATATGTGACGTATGATGAGCAAATAAACCAACAGAGAGCCACAGTAGAGCTCTGCCCAGTACCTATCAGAAAAGCAACAACTATTGAAGTACCGATACCAAGAAAACCATGTCAGTAAGGTATCCATTAAGAAAACCCTACCAGCAAATGAGATGAAATGAAGAATGCCTGTCCCGGACGAAACCAAAAAGGCCTTAATGGAAGACGAATGGCGACGTCATGAGGGCCCAGACTGACGTTCAGATAGAAGAAATGACGACCCGAGAATGACACGCAGAGACGAAATGCCATGAATGAAGATATCGTGAACCTAAAGTGGAAAAACCATGTGGAAATCTAAAGAACTTCAAGCTGTAAGCGTGATGAAGATATTCAACCAGCTAACTCCTGTAAATATGATGGAACCTCAAGAAAGCTAAGACAACAGTGTGGCTTGCTATGCTAAGTAGAAGAATAGTGCAGCAAGTGCCATTATACATAATCGACCTCAAAACGAAGCACAGTATTATAAGTGCGATTCCGCTTTGCACGAAAAGCAGAATCAACTCAGGTTACTGGAGGCCAAACAAGACAAAGATTCATATTCTAGCAAAACAAGAAGCGACGGCTGAATCGAAGCTCGGCAGATGCAACTCGTGCCAGGACAGCCAAGGTCATACCAATAGAAGGAACGAACAGTAGCTACACATAATTGAAACTTAAGAACAGAATATCCTGTCTCTGAAAGGTCAAGATAAGGAGGCCTAGGCAGGTGGCAAGCTAAATAAGAATCAAATACACAAATTGAGAGAAACCAGACAAATTCACGGTGTGGGAAGCAAGTGACCAGCCGAGCAAGAAGAAGCACGGGTTCACACCTACGCTTGGCAGTCTCCCAAGTAGAGATATCAGAATTTTTCCAGATAGAAGATGCAGTTTCGAGGCCAACCACAGTGAAATAATTGACACATAGTTGCTGAAGCGATGATTGATTGTAACCTTAATTGGAGGAAGACTGCGTAACTGAGGGGCACCCCGCACATGGCTGACCATTCTGGTTCTGCTAAGCAAAGTGGAAAATTATGCATGGGGTTGGTGCCAACCCTATCACGATGGACCAAATAATCTAGGGTCCTATAGGTAATAGAACCAATAGGACGGTATACTTTTAGTGATATCTGCATTAGTCATTTTGAAGGAAGGTTTTAGATGCCCACCTGACAGTGTTTTACCCAATCCCCTTACTCCGTTACCATATACAGATATAGTACCCATATTAAAGTTACCTTCTCCTAACCAATGGAATTACATGTTAACTTTAGAGTGTTACACGTCAATTATGACGAGCTTTGAGTATAAATGTTGCAACTTGTATGACGTTCGTTGGAGATGAAGTGAGAAGGACGATCGCATCACTGCTGATTTCCATGACTCCCCGTTTTTGTACTTGTCATTAAATGGACTCCCTTTGCCAAACCATTGAGTTGTCCTTATTGATTGGTGTTGGAGTAACAAACCTGCACCCCCATCCATCTCAATGGTGCAGCTTTCTCGTCTTAAAGTACTTCGGAGCAAACCTCACCTGTATGGGCCGGCTGGGGGTCTCCCGAGTACACTCCTCTTCAGACAAACGGCATCTTTCTCCTGTCCTCCAGCACCAGCCCATTCTCCTTTCCTCCCAAATTCATTCATTCATACATCCTCACTCCTTCTCCAAAGGCTTGCAACCTCCATTTTCTTTTACAGCTGAAACGTTATCACTTCATCACCACCACTGTGGCCAGGATCACTCTTCTTAACATCGGAAAGATCTGCAACCACCTTACCCACCTCTCTACCAAATATCCAGTCTCCACTGTGGTCCCCAGGACACTTGACAATGGTGTCAGCCTACTTCTGGGGGTTTCCTTCTTGTCCTTTGCTCGGCTCAACAACATACCCCACTTTGCTAGACGCACCATCTACGGCAGTCCTAGCTCTTCTGCCACATCGGCGTACTGTGGCCAAGATGGATGGCTCTGCTTGCTAAATGTCTCCAGTTTATGTTCCTTCTTTTTAAATCTAGCCCTGCCCTAGAACCCCCCCACCCACAAAACCTGGATCAGTCCATCTCCCTCTACGTTCCTGCTCTAGCTCTCTGCTCTGAATCCCTAAACAGCCTCTCTATCCCATGGTCCCCTTCTGTGCCAACCCCTGCTTTCGCTTCTCTTCCCTATTGCCCCCTCCGCTGGCATGTTCTACCCACTGGCATCAAAGCAGGGCAAACAGTGGGCATGTTCAAGAACAGGATCAAGCTTCAACTTCACAGCTCCAATCCCTCTTTATGCCCTGCCCTCACCTAATGCCTTCAATGTTAGTGTGAAAATATGCATCCCCTAATATGTGAATATGTGTCCATTATATGCCCCTCATGCCCTCCACTGAGCCCTCTCTCTGTGCACCAACCTGTTACTTGCAGCTCCTGATATGTAAATACGCATTCGGGTGAACACTGGTCCAAGACCAAAATGTACACTGCATTCATGTATGTCTCTTTGTCACCAGATGTCCCCTGATTACTCCTGCCAGACCAGGATTACCTCACAGATATTCACTGGCACCTTGAAAATGGACTGCTTCTGTTTTCTGATGGTTGTTCTCTCTTCAGCACTTGTGGTCGAAGTGACAACCCAATTAACCAAATAAAAATGAATATGTACAATCGGGGTGCAGAACTTGACTTTGATCCGGTCTGCTATGAGAGTTCAGAGTTCAATGTCTACTGTAGTGTGTCTTGCCTAGTCAGGAAATGCTGTAGCACGTGCTCTCTGCAACATGTGCACTGACCTCTCTTGTTTTCATCCACAGGTTCCCTTGGATCAGGGTCTGGCTCGTGAAGTGCAAAGACAGCAGCCCTGTCCCAAAGATCTGTCCTGGATTCTGTTCTGTAGCGATGTGCAAGGGTGTTGCTAGGTCTGGAAAAGACCCTGAGCTTCTGTCCGGGGATACAACCAAAAGACCTGGGGCTATAGCCCACTAAGCCCCCTCCCCCTTGCAACGCCTCTGGCGCACTGGCGTAACAGGGCCCCCCCATTTTTTTTTTAAATGTTTCTTTTTGAATTCACTCTGCATATATAAAGACATTATTCTGTAACAGAAATGATTTTTTATGAAGGCAGAGTAAACACAAAAAGATTTTTTTTTTTAAGTCCGGGGGCTACCTCGACCCCATGACATGAAGACCCTAGGCTGGAGGCCTCCATGTGATGGGGTGGGGGAAGCCCTATGATTTCAAAACGAAATAGTTTATTTTTTAAGTCACTCTGCCTTCATAAAGAAATTATTTCTTTTTGAAGTATTATGGCTCCCCTCAACCCCATGACGTGTGCATGTGTGAGTGTATGGTGAAAGAGTGCACACAAATGTATGGGTGGCTGGGTATGCGTGTGTGCGTGTACGGTGAAAGGGTGAACACTTAAATGTATGGATGGCTGCCTGGGTGTGCCTGTATGGTGAAAGGGTGCACACGTACATGCATAGGTGACTGTGTGAGTGTATGGTGAAAGGGCGCACACAATGTATGGGTGGCTGGGTGTGCCTGTATGGTGAAAGGGTGCACACTTAAATGTATGGCTGGGTGACTGGGTGTGTGTGCCTGTATGGTGAAAGGGTGCACACTTAACTGTATGGGTGGCTACCTGGGTGTGCCTGTATGGTGAAAGAGTGCACACTTAAATGTATGGATGGCTGGGTGTGCGTGTGTATATGGTTAATGGTCTGTGTGCTTGTGTTCAGGGGTGCAACAAAATCTACATTTCAGGGGGCTAACCCTTCAAATGTTGGGAGAGGCGCTAACTTCACATGTGGTGGGGAGGAGCAAACTTATTTGTGTGGGTGCATCTAATTTCTTTATGCATTTTAATGAGACTATTCTAGTACAGCTTCAATGTTACAAGCAGTTAACTCTCTCATGTAAGTCTGAAAGCACCCACTTATGGACTGCTGTGAGAATGACAGGTCTCCTGTTCCCTCTCTACCCTTCCAATCACTCCCTTGGCATGCAAGTACTAAACCCACATCACAATTTCAATTGCCTAAAAAATGTGGCATTTGAATGCAGGTACTAACAGTGAAATGCTGTACATTAGTAATTGCTGGGCCAGGCCCTTGTTAACAGCGAAGCCCAGGTGCCATTTAAAATCTGTGTCCTTTTCTGTCTGCCAACGAAGAGGGACGTGGAGGTAATTCTGGGCCAATGAGCTGATTTTGGAAGTTGGGGTAGGCGATGGGAGGGAGAGGGGATGTTTGTGGGGGGGATTGTGCAATAAATCATAATAATCATAGTCTTACACTTTCCTCTCTTCTTCCTCACACTTTCTTGCATTCCCTCTTACTCCCCCTCTTACCTCCACTAACACCTACCATTCCCTCACACACCTCTGCCCCTCCCTACTCCCTCCTCACCTCTGCAATATTGTAAATTGTTCTTTATACTGTTTTTGAGTTGTGATTCAATTGGCATCTTATGTTTGTTGTATTTGTAAAGCACTTTGGATTAAAGGGCTATATAAATTCAATAAAATACAAATACAAATAATGGTTGTCCATGTCCATGCTAAGCAGGCATGATATGAGGTGATAGTTGCTAGAGAGGCATTTTGGTGCGGCCAGTCTAGTCATTCCTCAGTTTGTTATGACTTTTTTTAACTGGACATTTCTTACAAAAGCAGTCCTGCTATGTGTAATTACCTGGCTAGACTGGCATTTGGGTTCTGCCAGTCTAGCCATTTCTTACTGTGGCAGTGTATATTTTTCTGGGCATCTCTGATAAAATGATATGATAAGTCATATATAACACACGTGTACACAAGTGTTTTAGGGAAGGAAAACAGAGGGAGGACAAGACAAATGATCTTACTAAGCCTTGTGCCATTCAGATCGTGCAAGTGCGAGAACGAGAAGTGCAAGGGGAAAGGGAAGGGGGAAGTGCAAGGGCGAGGGGAGGGGAAACAGGGCAGCAATCCTCTGAGTAAGTGCAGCCAGGGCAGCGCGGCTCTAGGTAGTGCAAGGAGAACAAGGGACTGTAGGGTTACAGTTACAGCCCCTAACTGCGTGGAAGGCCCGGAGGCGGTGCAAAGGTGACTGAACAAGAAAGAACCTGGACTCAATGAGACTGAGGGTAGCCAAGCAACCAGTTAGTACAGCAGACAGGTAGGTCAGGTAGGTCAGCAGGGGAGGGAGAGAGAGAAAGCAGAGGAGAAGAGGAACATTTTGAGCTGCTTCCGGAACTTCAGGTGGTCCGGCTGAAGATTGGGAGGGGCAGGGAGGCCATTCCAGAGGGAGGCACCTGCATAGGAGAGAGATCTATCCCCAAACTCTCTGCCTGGAGAAGCATCTAACCCGAGAGCATTGGATGTAGTGCAGATCCCAGCCCCAGTAAGCCTTGTGCACACTGCAAAGGGTATTGAAGGGTATTGAACTTGATCCTTTCAGCCACCGGGAGCCAGTGGAGAGATTTCATGGTTGGAGAGAAACGGTCCCTGGGCATGAGGCCAAGGATAAGTCTCGCAGTCCTGATATGGATTAGTTGCAGAGGGCGGAGATTAGAGGAAGGCAAATTGAGAAAGTGGCTGTCACAGTAGTCCAGCCTAGAGAGAACCAGGGCTCTAGAGACAGTGAGGTTCTGGAGGAAAGTGAGAAAGGAAAGAGTCCCTTTGAGGCAGTGCAGCTGGTAGTTGGACTTCTTGGCAACGTCCGAGGTGTGAGGAGAGAAAGAGAGAGTGGAGTTGAAGATGACACCAGGAATGGCGAGAGAGGAGAGTAGGCTGAGGGGAGCCTGAAGGAAAACTGAGTGTCATCCGCATAACACTGAAAGTTAGAGGAGAAGGTAGAGATCAGGTGGGCCAAAGGGGCCAAGTAGAGGTTGAAAAACCCTGGTGAGAGGCTAGATCTCTGTGGAACGTCACAGGTAGAGAGAGGTGGTGGAGTGAAAGGGACCAAGTTGGACCTGGGAGGGGCGGTCCAAGAGGAAGGAGGTCAGCCACTCCAGGGATTGATCCATGATGCCCAGGTTCTCACGGAGTCGATTGTTCAGGATGGCGTGGTTGACCCTGTCAAAAGCAGAGGAAATTCCAAGGAGGATAAGGACAGAAGGAATGCTGGACTCCGGGTTAGAGATCAGTTGTTCACAGGTGTTCAGGAGAGCAGTTTCCATGCCTCTGGCAGCTCTTAAGCCAGACTGATGGTCATGGAGACAACCTACAGAATCAGTGTGGAGAGTAAGCTGGGAGAATACCAGCTTTTCCAAGAGTTTGGGAGAGGGGAAAGTTCCAGTGGCAAAAGAATGATTACCAAAATCAGCCAAGGCTGGAGCAAGGGTGTCAATATGGTCCTTGATGGTTCTGGAGGAGCGGTCAAGCACCTGTTTCGATGACACTTCCATAGGTGGGATTTGTCTAGAAACCTCATCAGGTGTTAGAGAGAAAGAGGAGAAAGGAGGAGGAGAGGGAGATATGGCCAAAGGAGGTCCGAGAGAGGAAGAGGGAGAGGAAGAGGAGATAGTGGACAGGATGTCCAGAGTTTTAGTGCAGAAGCAAGAGGCCAATGCTGTACAGAGAACCTGTTGAGGGAACAGGAGAGGTAGAGACAGCAAAAGGATTGGCCAGTTCCTTGCAGATTTTAAAGAGTTTGGCTGTGTTCTTAGAGGCTGTGTGCTCTCTTCTTGATGAGTCTTATTGCTTCGACTTGCATTTTGGTGCAACCAGTGTAGGTATGTCTAAATGTGGCCTGGCATGCTTTACTGTAATGTTATTACGTGTTATTACGTGTCTACACTGGTCTACATTGTGCAACTAGTTGGACATGTTTTCATTGTGGCATGGCATTTTTAATAGCGAAGCATTCATGTTCATGTGCACTGTTGGCCACTTGCATGTATTGGATTGGTGTTACCCTACAAAACAATAGCAAGTGTACGGCATACCCCTTCAACCGCACGTTCATGTGTATTGCACACGCGTGGTAATCTAGGCCTGCCCAATGTGTGGCGCGACCTGTGATTTGTTGCCAAGTTGGGGGGGGGGCCTCAGCATGGCTCGCAGCGGGGCCCCCAGATCTTGTGTTATGCCACTGCTCTAGCAATGTGGTACATTTCTTCTAGATTTCTCTGTGTTTCAGTGCCTCTGTGCAATCTCTGTGGAGTAGGGAAACGCCTTCTGCTCCGGGACCAGACCTTGTTGCCAAGTGGTGCTTGGGCATAGTTTAAGAAGACGAGTTGCAGAAAATGTTCACCATCAAATCTTGTAAGATTGACCAGTCTCACTACATAACATAACAAGTGTATTTGTAGAGCGCACGTTCACCGCCAGAGGGGCATTGTGGCGGATGTTGATAGATAACAGATGTTGATTGTTACCCACCTTAATGGCACTACAAGTTCAGCGTTCTCATGAGAGTCCACAAGATTATCTCAGTGCTGTTGCGTGGGGGTGTTTCCTAGGAAATATTGGTCCCTCCATGTACCTCTTATAGTTTGAGATGCTTTTGCGTTCTGTTTGGTCCTGTGGGCGACCAATATTGCCCCGCGAAGTTCCTGATCATGTGCTGTGATGTAGGTCCCTCGTCTTCTATCCCATAATGTGAGGTGTTCCTGGCCTCTGTCCTTTGGTGTGCCTGGTTGCCATGGTGTTGAGACTGTGACAAGAGGAGAACCCAGGGCATACAAGGATTTTTTGCAAGGTTCAAAGTTATTTTGCTGATTCATGGAACTGTGCAAAGTGTATTTTTGCAGTGCAAAGTCCGTGCAAAATCAGTACATATTCATTTTTGCAGAACAAAATGATTTGGCACAGACTTTGCACTGCAAAAATACCCTTTGCAAAGTCCCATGAATCAGGGTTTGTGTCGGCAATGCAAAGTCACTTTTCAGCAGTGCAAAGTCACTTTGAGCTGTGCTAAAAATTCCAAGAATTGCGCCCATAGTTGCCAACATGACCCCTTCTAATCTGTAGGTGCTTATCCAGTCAAGTTTTTTTTCCTTCGAATTCTGGGACTTGTAGTCTGAGTTTTATAATGGGAAAAGTGTAACTACAAGTCCCAGAATGCAAAGAAAAAAACAGGTCTGGATATGCACCCACAGATTGGAAAGGGTCATGTTGGCAGGTATGTGCAGAGATTAAATGAACTAGCGCTGAAATGGAAGATAGAAACCGAGGAAAGAACATCCAAATCATAAGATTACCAGAGACAGTGGAAGGAAAGAGAATGGCAGCTTTTATGGAGAAGTGAATTCCAGAACTTCTCAACTTGCATTTCCACCCACCCAAGGTCCTACTCCTCATCTCAGTAATAGACACCAATGCGTCCGAGAATTTAACTGCTCCAGCATCGATACTGGTGAACGATCTGACAAGCCATACAGACAACACGCTGGTCATGTCTGAAGGTAGCAAGCTTTTTTTCTCATCAAACTTTTCAAAGGAATTGATCAAAAAGAGGAGAAGAGATTTCTAGAACCTAGTCCTGAGCTTTGGAAAAGGGAGCTAAGATTTTGCATTTTAAACCTGGCAGTGCCCATAATCATGACCCCTGAATGGCATTCAAAAGAGTTTGGTGAACCACTTCATGTATCCACCTTTTTTCGGTGGCAACACTTCGAAGAGATGAAACATATGGATCTGGCAGTCCTAAACTACCATCAAAAGGTCAAAGAGCAAAGGCTAACAGGAGGCACAGGTTCAAAGACCAGAAATGCAGCTGCATCAGATCAAGCAAAAAAAACATGCAATGGTAAAAGAGTGGCCAGAGGACCCTGCCCAGTTAAAGAATAGATCCAGGTCCCATTAAACCCCCCAATCGGAGGGGAAATGAAAGGCGGGTGGAGGCACCCATACAACATGGAGCCGAGCGACTGCCCAAATACCCCTTAGCATTACCTCCCAGTCAATGCTTTCATAAGCAACACACAAGGGCCTCATTTCAGCTGCTTAACTAAAAGGGGCAGCCCTTGTATCTCCCACGGGCACGCAGGGATTCCTTATATAGTGCGCGGGGTAGTGGAGCACGAACAGAGTTGGGCTGGATGGGTTGGGCGGGGTCATTATGGTGCAGCCTGTGGAGCTATCCAAGGGAACTCCGATCCATTACCCCATGGCAGAGATGGGCGGCATATATGTCCTGGCTGGAGCCAGGGAAGTGGGTCAGTGCGTTAACATTGAGAACTCTGTGGAGTCTTCTTTGCAGAGGAAGCGTAGAGATACCATGGAGGCAGATAATGATCACATGGCGGGCAGATCATGCCAAATGTTCTGGAGAAGCTTTGACTGTCATTTCTTATCAGCCTGATTTTGATCCACTTGCTCAGTGACATGTAGCAGACCTGAAAACTAAGATAAGTCCCTGGAACAGGCATGTGAATTATGAACACTTGCAGTCTGAAAGTCTTACCACTGAATATATAATGGGATCGCAAAAGGAATCAGAACCCGCAAAATATAAACACCTTTTTCCACAACCCAACGACTCACAGGCAATCCCTGTCATTCTCTTTAAACCTGTTGGTCCTCTTAGGAAGGACTGGGTGCAGAAAGGTAATTCATCACCTGGAGTGAACTGGTAGATTGTGTCTTTTCAAGGACTTGTCAATCAAATGTTATGTTTCGTCTGAAGACAGAGGACTTATTTTTCACAGATTTTGTTGCGCAGGGACACTGGATGAACCAAAAGGATCTGTCTGTCCTCAAATTTTAGGATTGATCCAAAAGAGCCTGATATTTTGTGTATAATTATTTGGAACTCTCCAGAGTATCAGGTAATAATGTCCCCCTACATAATGTCCCTTTACATAATGTCGGCAGGATAAGCCATTGGCAACATTATATATGGTGACATTATATATGGGGACGGGTTGCGGGGATGTCCCCAGCTACCCTTGTAAAAAAAAAAAAAGAAATTCAGTGGTTGCAGGGGTGTCCCCGCATGTTCAATGTAATAATGCCCCTGCAAAAAACTGCAACTTTTTTTGTCAGGAGACATTTTAGCGGGGACATTATTGCATGGACCCCTTGACTGGAAGTAATCAAATGGTTTTCATGGTTTCTTTTATATTTGTTTTGCTTTAATTTCTGTAAGTATGAAAGGCTTTATCATACAATCCTGTCATACTTACAAATAAAACAATAAATGAAAGGACAGGGAGGCTCCCCCAGTGGTGAAATGCCAGACAGTGCTTCTCAGGGCTGTAACAGGCGCATATCTTGGGGCGTAGGACTTTTAGCAATGTTAGACATTACTGGAAAAATCTTTGCGTCATTACTGCTCGACAGACTAACCCAGTAGGTTTACTCTATTGGACTACTCAGCAAGTTCCAAACGGGCTTTAGGGCAGGACCAGGAACCACCCTCTGCCTTTGGTTGTTTGACTCTCTTACTAAGGATCAAGGAGAATCCTGGCCTGTACGTGGCGATGATAGACTTCTGGGCGACCTTCGACATGGTCGATAGGATGAAACTGTGAGAAACAATGAACCATCTGGGCTGACTGCGAGATCTACTAATTGCCATAATTTGGTCTGTATGAGGACACTTTTGTCCAAATCAGGCTCGATAGTAGGGGCTTTGTCACGGCATTGGTCAAAACAAATTTAGGGATAAAGCAGGGGTGTGCGCTTGCCCCCCTGCTTTTCAACATATATATCGCTGAAATATCGGATGTACTGGAGTCTGTAAATATTTGCCCCCTGAAGATCCTGGGGGTAAAGGTTTCATCCCTTTCATATGCAGACGACGTAGTATTATTCAATCATACTTTTGCTGGACTCAGGAGATCTTTGGAAAGGAGGATGACCTTATTATGAACTATGATAAGACTAAGATCATGCACTTTTCACACAAGCCAGTATATTTTCCCAACCTGGTCATTGACGGGAACATCATTGAGCATGTCACCTGTTACAAATACCTGGGTGTAGAGTTTACAACTAGGACTGATTATAGAGTACTAATTGATACCAGGAAATGTAACGCAATGTCCAAACGGAACATGAAGCAGAGATGCGTGAAAGCAGCCTCTGGCTACAGCTACCAAGGTGTCCTCTCTCTCTACAAGCAATGCTTCTGTGTCTCAGTTCTTTATGGATCGGAACCATTCAGCATAAAAGATCTCTCCTGGATGGACGTGTTTGAGGGCAAATTCTGGTGACAAAATGCTGGGTCTGGGTCCTAGTGTCCCTATAGAAATCATTTGTCTGGAATTGGGCCTCACCTCACCATCTACCATGGCATTAAGAAGGAGAATTGCATTGTTTCTTAAATCTCGCAAAGCGCCTAGATGCCCACGTCTACACCTGTTAGGTCAACAAGTTCCTACCGCACACCAAGACTCATTGGCATCTTTGGCACTGGGGAGCATTGAAAATATGGGCTGGAAACCCCTCTGGGAGGATATCTTACATGAGCTAATTATGAAGTCTACCAGCAAGCTTCAGCAACAGGACTGGTGTGTAAACTATACCCACCTTGCCACCTTGAGTAGCCTTTGCTCTCTTATCGGTCGGTTAGCCCACAAATATAAAACTCCTCAAAGCTATATAATGATAATGATAATGATGTGTTATTTATATAGCGCCTTAATCCAAAGCGCTTTACAGAGCACATATTTACATACAAGCTATGTATGTAGTTACATACATCAAGCTGTACCCCTCCCTTGAACTACGCAGGTTTGTGTTGTTACTGCGAATGGGCAAATTACCGGTAGTGGCATCCATTGGACCTGAATTGGGTGTTCCCATAGGTGTGTCGTTCTTGCGGGCTACCTTAAAAATGAGAGACGGCTCAACATGTATTGACGGAGTGCCGGGAATATGGCCCACTCTACACGAAGTTGTTGGGCTCATTTGTATCTGACTACAACAGCATCAAGAGTGAGGATTTCTGGTGGTACTGCCTTAATACGGGAAATAAATCAGTACATATAGTTCTATTTAACATCTGGAACGCAATATTTAAGCTGGGAAAGGTGGAAAAAGTGAGCTAAACTGTGAGATGTCTGATGATTTGAGTGCAAGTTATCAGGTGACATGTATTCAATCTTACACTTGGAGATCATGGCTCTACGCTACAGAACCAAACTAACTGCATAGTTAAAATAGGACGATCGAAATGAATGTGCTGTGGCATGCATAACGACAGATTCATTCTTACTTTTTCTTTTTTCCTTCTTTTATTACCTGTGATTAATTGATTTTTTTTGCTTTCTAAATTAATTTGAATTGAAATGTATTTATTGTCTGTTTTGTATTATGATGAAGCTTGTTTGAGCTATAAACATAATAAAACATTATAAAGGTTTTGCCAAAGGAATCAGAACCCCAAACATATAAACACCTTTTTCCATAATCCGTGTCATTCTCTTTAAACCTGTTGGTCCTCTACCAAAGTACTGGGTCCAGAAAGGTAATCCCTCACCTGGAGTGAACTGGTAGATTTTCTGTTCTAAAGGACTTGGCAATCAAATGTTACATTTCTTCCAAAACCGGTAAGATAGCTCAGCGTGTTGAGCACTTGCTACTGTGATCTGCAGGTTCAAATCCTGGCAAGGCCAACTCAGCCTTTCATCCTTCCAAGATCAATAAATGAGTACCATGTTCGGTTGGGTAATATTGTATGTAAATATGTGCTCTGTAAAGCGCTTTGGATTAAGGCACTATATAAATAACACATCATTATCATTAAAAACAGAGCACTTATAGTTCACAGATTTTGTTGCCCGGGGATCTGAGATTTCTTTGTCGCTGTCTGTCCTCAATATTTGGGATCGATCCAAAACAGCCTGAGATTTTATGTATAATTATTTGGAACATGATTGGTAGTGATTAAATGGTTTTCATGGTTTCTTTTGTATTTATTGTGCTTTCATTTCTGCTAGTATGAAAAGTTTTATCATAGCAACCCTGTCATACTTGCAAATAAAACAATAAATGAAAGGACAGGGGGCCCCCCAGTGGTGAAATGCTGTACAGTGCTTCGCGGAGCTGTAACAGGCACATATTTTTGGGCCAAAATAGTGGTAATAGGCATCAGGCAAGAAAAAGGAACGACTCAGTCGCATCTCGTTTCTTCTAAGTGCAGTAGGGCCACAGTAGGAACGCTCCCCACCTCTACGAACCAAATGCCCCCACTGAATACCTGGGGCCCTCATCCTGCGCCAGGGAGCGACTACAAGTTAACCATTTGCGGGGGAAAAGTTTGAACTGAGAAAAGCCAAATAGTTGACAGTGTATTCCTGACCAGTAGATGGCAGAAAAGGTCAACAATTGAAAAACATATCTGTACCCGTTTTACATTTCAAGACTGACCTGACAATCACAATGAATATCAAATGTCTACAACCTGTGGCTCTCCAGATGTTTTGGAATGCAACCCCCATGATCCTTCACCATTCACTAATCTGTCGAGGCCTGATGGGAGTTGTAGTCCAAACCTGCTGTACAGCCAAAGGTTGCAAATCCCTAGGTGCAAACAGCAACGCATTTGTTCCTACGATTTGGAAAGCCTTGGCACAGGGTGATCGGTTCGAAACCGCAGCAAACTGCCTGTCATTATGTTCTATCACATGTAGCGTTATGTATTGTGTCTTTGTAGTTTGAGCTGCACATGCAGCATTTTTCCAGCAGTAGCAAACCATGATATTTGGGGCTGATTCAAGGTATTGCAATAGAGTACACTAGAATTTTACTGGGAGTTTACATTGAGGGGCCGATTCATGGAACAAACGTGCGCCGAAAATCCCAGCGCAAGCAGGCACAATGTGGCGCAAGCGTGAGAAAGCAAGCGCACGCGCACGCGTGCGATTCAAGGAAGGCGCTGCGCTTGTTTCCCACTGGTTGTGCGCCAAATCGGTGTATGTCGCACGCGGGCACACACGTCATCAAACGGCGTGCACAGCAAAAGCGCACATAGCGCAGCGCACACAACAAAAGTAGGCGGAACAGTAGGCGTAACACGCAGAATGGGGAATAATGCGTGAAAAAGAAGGCGTAACTGGGGAAGTACTGCAGGGAACTACACTGAACGCCCACACGCACGCGAACAACCCGTATTCATGGATACGAATACGGGAAACCCGCGCACGGCAAAAGACGCACACAGGCGTGAATGCGTCCATCACACGTTGGGCAGCCGTAGTCTGACTATTGGCACCCACTAGCATGTCACGGCTGTGGCCCCGCACGTAGCCCACGAGGAAGTCCAGTTCCTGGTTGTAGAAAGGCTTCTTCCTCGACGTGCAGGAGGTCGTGGCTGTGTGTGAGGTCCCAGCCTGTGCTGCAGGTGCAACCTTCCTCCTCTTGGATTGTGGTTCAGACCCTGGCTGGCTAATGCCGCCCTGACCAGTATGGCCAGTGGGTTCGGTGGATTGAGCCAAGGGAGTGGCAGGTGGAGGGACGACCAAAGGCCTGACTTCTGTCAGTGGCAGCTGGGTGCCCTCCAATGGACCCTGCGCAGCAATATCCGCTGTGGCAGGGTCATTGACCGCAACTGTCCTGGTTGGCAGACTCACAACCGTGGTGTTGTTGGGTGCATCTGCCCCTGCACTTGCCAACACCCGGCTGTTTGGGGCAGCAGATGACATAACTGCCCCAGGGACAGGTGTCTTGGTCAGGGCAGCCCTGTGTGCCCCTACGGTTTCCCTCCTGGCCTGTTGGAAATCTTCCAAGGGCTCCTCAATTGCCAACGCTGGCTGCGCTGGCAGACCATGAGCCTGGGTGGCGGTGTCCACAGCTGCACTTGCAGCTACCACTACCCTTGGGCCCGTGGCAGTCGATGGAACGGACTGCCGGGTCACACGGGCGCCAGTGCCAGATGCAGAAGCTGCATCTCCCGGAACCACAGGGGGTGGTGGCCTGACTGCACCGACACATGGCACGACATCGTGCTCAAGTGGCGCACCCCTGCCTCTTCCCCCTCTGCGGCTGCCCTGGACACCCTGGAGTCTCCCTACTCCCTGGTCACCCCAGCCACGTCCCTGACCACGCCCGCCACGAGGAGAATGCCCAGCTGAGGCGCCCCTTACCTTTGGTGTCCTCCCAACCATGGCACAGATGTAGTAGTGCCGGCACAGATGGAGTAGTGCCAATGGGAGGTGTACACCACAATTGACCTGGGCAATTGGGGTGAAGGGGGTGGGAAGCAAGATGTTAACAGCCCCCCTGCACCTGCAAGGCTGTATGTGACCCCGGTGATGTAGTGACGGGTCACGCAACGCTCAGGCACCTCAAAACTGCTGGAAAACCGTGCACGCAACCCTGCAGCCTACGTGCGTGGAATCAACCTCCCGCAGTACGCGGTGGCACCCAGTAACACGAAAAACGCGTACGTGGGGGACACGCAGGCTACTATGACATCAAAGACGGTGCGATACACAGGGGCACCCGCAGTGGGAAAAATAGCGTGCGCGACTCACCGTCTGACTAGCGCGATGCAGAAAAACACGCATTGTCAATACCCCCACTAAAAGAAGAGATACGTCCTTGATAGCTGTGAAGTTGTGATGGCGCGCGAAACAACACGAAGCAGCAACACATGTCGGTCTCCACGAAAACCACGTACAGCGAACTGCTGGCTCCGCTCACCTTTAACCCATGCTGAGGGAAACGCTCGCGCGTGTCACGTCACTTACGCGCGTCGGCCCTTTCCTCGGATTACACGCATTCACACGGGAACGTGCATTTTTTTCACACACGCGCTAATCCACTATGCCCACGTCATGGGGGAAACGCCTGCGCGTCACGTCACAGAAGCGCTTACGCGCAAAGGGCCTTTGGTCCAATGAAATCGCTGACGCACTCACGCGTTAAGGGCCTTTCGTCGAATTACACGCTGACGTGCAATTTTCTCATCTGCCAAATCACTCCGTATCAAGCTGGCCACGCGAAAACACACGGAAGACCACGCTCCTGCCCTGAAGGCCATTTTCCTGCCCCCCAGAGCTCCGAGCACGCTCCCACCTGCCATCTGCTGCTGCCTGCCTGCCTGCTGCCCACGTGCCCTGCTATTTGCTGCCTGCACATCAGCCAGGGGTGCAGTTGCTGTGACCACCCCTGCTGGAACTGAAGACTCCCGAATGGGATACCATCACTCCACAGCCCAGCCCCAGGACCCAGTTGCCCACCTACACCTGTCTCTGGGGTTGCCATGTCGGGTACACCACCATCTGAGACCACTGGCAACCCTCAGCCAGAGAGGCAGAGGGCCACCAGCTTCACTGCCACCGAAGTTGGTGTCCTGGTGGAGCAAGTCCTGGGGCAGTATGAAGCCCTCTTCGGAAGTTCGCGCACCGACAAGGAAGGACGGACCAGGATCTGGACAGACATCGTGGCTGCCATCAACGCGGAGGGGGTGGCAGTCCGCAAATTCCAACATGTCAAGAAGCGCTGGGAAGACTTCAGGTCCAGGACCCTCAACAAGGCCCGGCGCCTCTTGAAGGCAGCGGATGCTAAGCGGCGCCGGGGACACCTGTCGGAACACCAGATGAGGGTCCTGGAACGTATATGCCCAGCGCTCCACGTCCAGGTCCTTGAGAGGCAGACCCGTCTGGAGTCGAGCGGTAAGTGCACATGCATACTGATTGGAAGCTGTGCGTGTGGTGGTATGCCAGTAGTGTGCAGGTTTCACATGTGGTTTTGTAGGGCCATGTATGGATGTGTATGTATAGGGCCGTGAGGCTAACACATGTGAGTCCTTTCATGTGTGAGACACATGGATGGTGTATGTGTGGGTAAGCATGCAGGCCAAATGCATATGTGTGAGCACACATGTTTGAATGACTGTGTATGTAAGTTGGCATGGTAGTGGTGTCACACATGGATGTTGGTTCCAGCTGCATGTATCTGCACCGTGTACATGTGCATGTGTGTGTATTTGACAAGGGTGCAACAGTGATGCAACATGGATGCATGTGACACTGATATGTAGAAGGCTCATTGCCAGATGTGACATGGATGCCGATCTCATCACTGTGACAGTTGGTGGAGGTGTACACATGCATGTAAGTGTGGTGGCGTGTGTGCATGTCTAGTGCACTCCCTGTGTTTCATGTGATGTCTGGCTCATCTTTGGCTGCTCATGCTGTTGTATGTGTATGGATGGTGCTGGCCGTTGTGATATGGCTGTGGAATACCTCATGTGTGTGATTTCAAATGACATGTGTGTTGGGGATTGTGATGCCATGTCTGAAGTTTGACACTGCCACTCATTTGGAACTGTCATGTGTGTATCAGTCCATTGTACAGTGCCCTGATGCCTGTCTCCTATCTCTCCCTGTCTGCAGCATCAACTGATGAAGAGGGCGGAGTGGGTGCTGTGGAGCCCAGCGGCAGGGATCGCACCGCCAGCCGGAGACGCAAGGCCCGGCTCCCCTCCCAGGTTGTGATCTCGTCGGGGAGTGAGGAGTCCAGGGCCGCGTCCCAGGCAGCAGCTGCCGAGGGTAGGTCCAAGAGGCGGAGGTCAGAGTTGGACTCCTCGGCAGCAGAAGGGGCCGCTGAGACCCCACAGGGTCCGACGGAGGAAGGTGGCATGGAGTCATCCAGGTTGGTGGGGGGTTTGGTGGAGGAGGAGGCCATGCAAGGGACAGAGACAGGGTCTGGAGGTGGGGATTCCACTGGTGCTAGTGGTGCAGTGCAGGGGCAGGGACAGGAGGCAGCACAGGCCTCCGCGGAGGTGCCTGTGTGTAATCCTGTCCCCGATCCTGTCACTGCATCATCCCGCACCAGCAGGGATGCCTTTGTCCAGACCCATTCTCAGGGAGGGGATCGGCTTACAACAACTGGCCTTCCTCTCCCTGCGGATGTGGCTATCCGACACCGGGTTGAGCCTGTCCTGGGTGGGGTGGCGTTGCGTCAACATGCCATGCGAGCTGACCTGCAGTCTTCTCATGAGGAGACTGCACGTCTTCTCGCATGGCTCGTTGACCGCGTTGACCCACTGGGACAGCTCACCAAGGCCGGATTCCTCCATTTTCTTGACCTTGTTCCGACCCCCTCCTCAACTGAACCCCCTATGCGCCAGTCGTCCTCCGTGCCATCTTCCCACCCATGTGTCACCTGGGTGTACTGTGGAGCTGCCTCTGACCCTGCGGCCATGCTGGTGAAGGACACATCCCCAGTCGGGAGTCGGACGTCCAGCAGGGGTGGCTACCTCAACAACTGCACCCCAGTCAGAGGAGGATGTGCAGGCAGCAGGAGCCAGGGCACAGGCAGAGGCACAGCAGCAGCAGCAACAAGGTGGGAGCCATGATGGCTCGGGGCCTTCAACATCGGAGGGGCAGGCATCGGCCAGAGGGCAGGAGGACCCAGGATGGGAAGTGTCTTCCGGGTGGCAGCGGTTGGGCCATGCTATAGATGCGGAGCGGCAGCGGGCGGAAGAGGCATGGCTCACGATGGTCAGGGCAGAGAACTCCATGCATAGGGCCCTGAGGCGGGCCGAGTGCCTCAAGGCCATTCGCAGGGACCTGGAGGTCCAGATGTCATTGTCCCTGCGAACCCTCGGGGCCATGGAAGAGGACCGCCTCTGGGACATCGAGCAGGAGTTCGATGATGCCCTGGCCCGGGAAATCAGAAAGTGAGCCGTTGGACTAGCCCGCTGCCATTGGAAAAAGTTATATAGTGTTAGGTTTCCTTTTGTTTTTCTTTTCATTTGGGGCGCTTGGACAATGCCCCACCTTTTTGTATATAGTTGTTCATCATGTAGGGTTTTTGTAGGTTTCCTTTCAATGGTTGGGCTCATGGACCCTGGATTTGTACTTTGTATATAGTTCCACAATGGATTTCACTTCATTTGCCTTTTTTTTTAACCATGGATCAATGGATTTTTCTTTTTTTTCACTTTGGATTTGATTTGACGGACAGACTCTTTGGACCCATTTGCTTTTGGATTGATTTTTATTCTGGTTTTACACATCTTCTTTTTCATATTTTGGACATGCAGCTTTCTATTTATTATTTACATTATTGTGTGATTTCATTTCATTCCCTTGCTTTTGTGTGTAATACATTTTTATTTGATACTTCATTGTGTGGTGTGCTTTCCTTGGTTTCCTGCATGTCACGATGCATGTTTTCTCATTCACTTGCACCCATTGTGTGTGTGTGATGGACATGTATTGATGTAAATACTTGCCATTTGGGATGTTTCATGTGATGGGGATTTCAATGTGGGGTGTATGTAATACTTGGTTGTGTGTTTCGACTGGGGTGGCGTGGGGTGGGATTTGGGTGGCCATTAGGCCCATGATTGTGGATCGTGATGACATGTTGTGGGGGACATGAGTGGGGGCCTGCTGGCAGGTGCCCCGTACTGCTGCGGGGGTGGGGGTGCAGGGGGACATGAGTGGGACATGAGTGGGGGCCTGCTGGCAGGTGCCCTGCACTGCTGGGGGGTGGGGGTGCAAGGGGACATGAGTTGGTGATCAGTGGTGTAAGCGGACAGGTGGCTTGGCTGGGCTGCATGCCCATGGTGGATGGGCTGCCTGCGGGACATGACCAGGGGTGCGGGTAGTCCCCTGTGTTGTGGTCTGCCTGCAGGGGCCGTGGAGTGTGTAGAGGGAACACCTGGGAGGACCCACACTGCCAAATCATGTGTAGGACTCCCTGCGCACCCCCGAAATTCACGTACCCCGCTCCGACAGCAAAATCGCGTGTGAAACTTCCCCGAACCCCATTAATACACATACCCATACCCCACTTGCACAGGGCCTATCGCGTGTGAAACTTCCCACGAACCCCAGTAATACACGTACCCCACTCGCACAGGGCCTATCGCGTGTGAAACTTCACGGGAACCCCAGTAATACACGTACCCCACTCGCACAGGGTCTATCGCATGTGAAACTTCACGGGAACCCCAGTAATACACGTACCCCACTCGCACAGGGCCTATTGCGTGTGAAACTTCACGCGAACCGCAGTAATACATGTACCCCACTCGCACAGGGCCTATCGCGTGTGAAACTTCACGCGAACCCCAGGAATATTGTCTGGCCCTGTGCAAGTGAGCGGGGTATGTGTAGTTCTGGGGTACAGCATGAAGTTTTACACACGAAAGGGCCCTGTTGAGCAGAGTACGTGTATTCCTGGGGTTTGTGGGAAGTTTCACCCACAATTTCAGCAGGGTACGTGTATTTCTGGGGTTCGCGTGAAGTTTCACCCGCGATTTCAGCAGGGTACGTGTATTACGGGGTTCGCGTGAAGTTTCACCCGCGATTTCAGCAGGGTACTTGTATTACAGGGTTTGTGTGAAGTTTCACCCGCGATTTCAGCAGGGTACATGTATTACGGGGTTCGCGTGAAGTTTCACACGCGAAAGGGCCCTGTTCGAGCGGAGTACCTAAGCTTACGCGCTAAGGGCCTTTGGTCCAATGATATCACGTATGTGTGCTGACGCGCTTATGCGCTAAGGGCCTTTCTTCGAATTACACGCTGACATGCAAGATTTTCACGTGCCAAATCACTCCGTATCAAGCTGGCCACGCGTACACACACGGAAGACCACGCTCCTGCCCTGAAGGCCATTTTCCTGCCCCCAAGAGTCCCGAGCACGCTCCCACCAGCCATCTGCTGCTGCCTGCCTGCCTGCTGCCCATGTGCCCTGCTATTTGGTGCCTGCACGTCAGCCATCTGCAGGGGTCCAGTTGCTGTGTCCACCCCTGCTGGAACAGAAGACTCCCGACTGGGATTCCATCGCTCTACAGCCCAGCCCCAGGACCCAGTTGCCCACCCACTCCTGCCTCTGGGGTTGCCATGTCGGGTACACCACCATCTGAGACCACTGGCAACCCCCAGCCAGAGAGGCAGAGGGCCACCAGCTTCACTGCCACCGAAGTTGGTGTCCTGGTGGAGCATGTCCTGGGGCATTATGATGCCCTCTTCGGAACAAGACGCGCCAACAAGGAAGGACGGGTGAGGATCTGGGATGACGCAGTGGTTGTCATCAACGCGGAGGGGGTGGCAACCCGCAACTACCAACATGTCAAGAAGCGCTGGGAGGACTTCAGGTCAAGGAACCTCATAAAGGCCCGGCGCCTCACAGAGGGGGGCCGGGTCAGCCTGAGCAACATCCAGATGAGGGTCCTGGAACACGTAGGCCCAGCGCTCCATGCCCAGATCCTTCAGAGGCAGACCCGTCTGGAGTTGAGCGGTAAGTGGCCAAGCATTGCTGTGTGAGACAGGGCACGTTGCACTGTGCTGGTAGTCTGATACTTGCCTGTATGTGTGACATAGGCCATGTATGGATGTGTGTGTGCAGGGATATCATGGTCATGCATGTGAGACCAGTTATGTGTGAACCACATGGTAGGTACATGTGTTTTAATGCAACATGGGGACCTGTATGCAGAATGCACACCTGAAAGCATAGCAGTCTCTGTTCCTGGACATGGAGGGGGGGTGAGGAATGGGTGCTGATGTCATGTACATGTATGGTGCGTGTGTGCGTGTGCGTGTGCGTGTGCGTGTGCGTGTGCGTGTGCGTGTGTGTGTGTGTGTGTGTGTGTGTGTGTGTGTGCCAGAGAAGTGTGTGTTTGACTTTGAAACGCCATGGATGCATGTGAAGGCAACATCTTGGTTTACAGGGGCCCTTGTACATGGATGTTGATGTTGATTGCAGGCGCCGGGAGTGTTTCTGCATGTCTGTTGCCTGCATTGACCCATGTGTTGTGGAGGGACAGGATGGAAGTGACATTTGACAGTGCCACTCATGTGTTATTGCTTCCTGTCTGGGGTATTTTGTGCTGTACCCTGATGCTTGTGTTCTATGTCTCCCTCTACGCAGCGTCAAGTGAAGAAGAGGGCGGAGACGGCGCTGTGGAGCCAAGCGGCGGGGATGCCTCCACCGAGCGGTGACGCAAGGCCCAGCCACCCTCCCAGGAATTACCATCATCCGGGAGCAAGAGGGCTGGTGCCGCGTCTGCCACAACAGCTGTGGAGGAAGGGCCGGGTGAGCCCCCACAGGGGCTTCCAATGGCGGAAGACGGTGCAGAGACATCCAGGTTGGTGGTCTCCACAGAGGAGGAGGAGCCCGCTACTGAGCCGTACATGGGGCCTGGTGGGGGTAGTACCACTGGTGCAAGTGGTGCAGTCCAGGGACAGGGTCAGGAGGCAGCACAGGTCACCGCGGAGGGGCCTGTGCATGTCGCTGTCCTTGACTCTGTGACTGCACCATCATGCACCAGCAGGGAGGCCCTGTCCAATGCCCATCCGCAGGTAGGGGAGAGTGCCATGTCACCTGCCTCTCCACTACCTGCGGGCGAAGGGTCCCGCGACCGTATGGGATCCATCCTGGTGGGTGTCGCGTTGCGCACACATGACATTCGTGATGAAGTGCGTTGTTCCTGGGCGGAGAACGCACGCCATCACGAAGAGCAGCGTTGTGACGTGGCACTGCTGGGAGGGGCCCTGGTTGGTGGGTTCCTACATGTGTCGCGCACTCTGGCTGACCTCTCCTCCTCTGTGGAGGCTATGCGCCGGTCGTTCTCCACATCGTCTTCCGGCCCAGATTCCACCAGGGCCCCCTGTGGACCTGGCCTGACCAACACAGCCAGCTTGGTGGAGATCCCATCCCTGCCACAGTCGGGGGTTGGTGGTCCAGCAGGGGTGGACACCACAACTGGAGACCAGCAGATGGAGGATGTGCAGGCACCATCGGACAGGGCACATGGACAGCAGCAGCAGCAGCAGGAGCAGGCTGTAGGTGGGAGCAATGATGGCTCGGGGCCATCAACCTCGGAGGGGCAGGCATCGGCCATAGGGCAGGAGGACCCAGGAATGGGAGGGTCTTCTGTGTGGCTGCGGTTGGGCCAGCAGATAGGTGCGGAGCGGCGTCGGGCAAGAGAGGAGTGGCTCACGATGGTCAGGGCAGAGAACTCCATGCGTCGGGCGTTGAGGCGGGCAGAGTGCCCCGTGGCAACTTGCAGGGAGTTGGAACAGGCCATGAGTGCCTCCCTGCGAGACCTCAGAGCCAGGGCAGAGGCCCACCTCTGGGACATCGACATGGAGTTCAATGATGCCCTGGCCCGGAACACCAGAGTGAGCCGCTGGACTTGCCCGCCGCCATTGTATTTAGTTAGATAGTGTTAGGTTTCCTTTTGTTTTTTCTTTATTTTGGTTGCGCTTGGACAATGCACCACGTTTCTGTATATAGTTTTTTATTAGGTAGTATTTTTGATAGGTTTCATTTCTTCAGTTGGGCTCATGGACCCTGGATTGTTCATCTGTATATAGTTCACCATTGGATTCTTCTCTTTTTGTTTAATTTCACCATGGAGCAATGGTTTTCACTTTTCTTTTTTCCCTTGGATTTGCTTTGTTGGACTGTGACTTTGGACACCATTTCTTTTGGATTTCTTTGGATTATGATTTCTTGTTTTTCAGTTTTTAACGGACATGCAGCTTTTCTTTTATTATTACCATTGTTGTTTGTTTGATTTTCATTACATTCATGTTGTGTTTAATACATTTTTTTCTTCATACTTCGATGTGTGGTATTATCTCATTGGTTTCATGCATGTCATGATATGGGTTTTCACATTCACTTGCAACCATTGTGTGTGTTTGACGGACATGTGTTCATTTACATGCTTTCCATTGGGGTTGTATCATGTAATTGCCTTTTCTTTGTGGGTGGATGCAATACTTGGTTGGGTCTTTGGGCTGGGGAGGCTGGCCATAAGGGCCATGATTGAGGATCGTCATGGCCTGGGGGCAGGGGGACATGAGTGGGACATGAGTGGGGGCCTGCTGGCAGGTGCCACGCACTGCTGTGGGGTGGGGGTGCAAGGGGACATGAGTGGGACATGAGTGGGGGCCTGCTGGCAGGTGCCCCACACTGCTGGGGGGTGGGGGTGCAAGGGGACATGAGTGGGGGCCTGCTGGCAGGTGCCCTGCACTGCTGGGGGGTAGGGGTTCAAGGGGACATGAGTGGGGGCCTGCTGGCAGGTGCCCTGCACTGCTGGAAGGTGGGGGTGCAGGGGGACATGAGTGGGACATGAGTGGGGGCCTGCTGGCAGGTACCCCACACTGCTTGGGGGTGGGGGTGCAAGGGAACATGAGTGGGACATGAGTGGGGGCCTGCTGGCAGGTGCCCCACACTGCTGGGGGGTGGGGGTGCAGGGGGACCCAAGTGGGACATGAGTGGGGGCCTGCTGGCAGGTGCCACGCACTGCTGTGGGGTGGGGGGGCAAGGGGACATGAGTGGGACATGAGTGGGGGCCTGCTGGCAGGTGCCCCACACTGCTGGGGGTGGGGGTTCAAGGGGACATGAGTGGGGGCCTGCTGGCAGGTGCCCTGCACTGCTGGGGGCTGGGGGTGCAGGGGGACATGAATGGGACATGAGTGGGGGCCTGCTGGCAGGTGTCCTGCACTGCGGGGGGTGGGGGTGCAAGGGGACATGAGTGGGGGCATGCTGGCAGGTGCCCTGCACTGCCTGGGGGTGGGGGTGCAGGGGGACCCAAGTGGGACATGAGTGGGGTCCTGCTGGCAGGTGCCCTGCACTGCTGGGTGGTGGGGGTGCAAGGGGACATGAGTTGGTGATCAGTAGTGCAAGGAGACATGTGGCTTTGCTGGGGGGCATGCCCATGTTGGGTGGGCTGCCTGCGGGACATGACCAGGGGTGCAGGGTAGCCCCCTGTGGTGTGGGCTGCCTGCAGGGGCCGTGGAGGGTGTACAGGGAACACCTGGGAGGACCCACACTGCCAAATCATGCGTAGGACTGCCCGGCACCCCCGAAATACACGTACCCTGCTGAAATCGCATGTGAAACTTCCTGCGAAGCCCGTAATACACGTACCCTGCTCCAATTGCGTGTGAAACTTCACACGAACCCCAGTTATACATGTACCCTGCTGAGATCGTGGGTGAAACTTCCCGCGAACCCCAGTTATACACGTACCCCACTCGCACAGGCCCTTTCGCGTGTGAAACTTCCCACGCACCCCCGAAATACACGTACCCGCATCCAATCGCGTGTGGACTTCCCGCGAACCCCCGTAATACACGTACCCTGCTGAAAGCGCGTGTGAAACTTCACGCGAACCCCAGTAATACACGTACCCCACTCGTAGCGGGCCTATCACATGTGAAACTTCCCGCGCACCCCTGAAATACACGTACCCAGGCCAATCGCGTGTTAAACTTCCCACGCACCCCTGAAATACACGTACCCTGCTGAAATCGCGTGTAACACTTCACGCGCACCCCTGAAATACACGTGCCCAGGCCAATCGCGTGTAAAACTTCCCGCGCACCCCTGAAATACACGTACTCTGCTGAAATCGCGTGTGAAACTTCCCGTGCACTCCAGTAATACACGTTCCCCGCTTGGCTTTGCTGTTTGGAAGCCCGGTAAACTGGTCCTGGGTTAGCGCAGCCCTTTGCGCTGGATTGGGGATTTTGATGGCTTTTCCTTGCGCTAGGGGCGTTCTTGGGGGCGTAACTGGCGCTGCTGCAGGGTCGCTGAGCCACTCTGCGCCACGGCTGCTTTTGGAGGCTAAAATCCATGAATACGCTGTGCGCGGAAATCGATTTTAGCGCACGCGGCTGGCGCAGAGTTTTGCACGCACACACTGTGCGCCAGCCGCGTGCTCCACTTGTGCGCTAAATTCTATGAATTACCCCCTGAATGTCAATGGCCCTCATTCCGAGGTTGGTGCTAGTCATGGCGCTATTAGTGCCATGACTAGCACCAATACTGGTATCGCCACTGACGTGGTGGTATGGGGACTTACCGGTCCATTCCGCCCTTTGCGGGACCGATAAGTCCCCATTTGAAATGCCATTCCCATTTTAGCCCCCATAGGGCTCAAATGGGAAGGGGGAAGGCGGTAATAACGGTACCGCAAATTGCCGTACCGTTATTGACCCCGGTATCCCTTTGCGGGTCCCGTCCTTAACGCCTGCTAAAACCAGGCGTTAAGGAAGGACCCGCAAAGGGACCTTGGAATAGGGCGCAAAGGGATTACCGGCACCGGTGTCATTACTGGTGCCCGATATCCCTTTGCGCCCAGCTTGTAATGAGGGCCAATGCATTGAATGTCAACATAGATCCTACTGGCGATGTCAAACTGGGAGCTTACTGGGAATATCAGGTTTACGGGGGGCATCAAACTGAAATCTTGCTGGGAATATCAAACTGGGATTTTACTGAGAATGTTGAGTTTAGTGGGAATGACAAACTGTTAGCTTACAGTGCATATCAAACTGAGAGTTTACTGGGAAACTCAGGTTTATAGTGAATGCCAAGCTCTGAGCTTACTGGGAATGTATCACTATGGAGTTACTGGAAAATCCAGGCTGGGAATGTATTGGGATTGCCAATCTGGGATTTTATAGGGAATGTCAACCAAGATTTTACTGATAATGTCAAGACAATTGGGAATGACAAACTCAGCACTTCCTTTGATATGTAAACTCAGAACCTACTGGGGCTGTCACGCCTACTGGGAATGTCAATGTTGGAACATGCAGGGAATTTCAAACTGCTGATCTCTTGGTAATGTGAAATGTATTGGGAATTTCAAACTAGAATACTACTGGGAATGGTAAACTGGGCACTGGCTCACAATATCAAGCTTTCTAGGAATGCGAAACTAGGTGCTAAGTGGGAATTTTAGTAGGGCATCAAACCAGGAGTTTAATGGGAATGTCTAATTAAAAGCTTACTGGAATGTGAAGCTTACTCGGATGTCAAACTGGGAGCATATTGGGAATGTAAAACCCAGAGTTTAATGCAAATGTCAGGTTTCCTGCAAGAGCTGACAGAGAAGGTTTGATAAGTGAAGAATGAAGGGAGGTAGGAACAGCGTGATCCAAAGGAAGGATGCTAGTTGAGAGGAATAAAAGAGTAAAAAAGTAATTAGAATATAATATGAGATAAATCAAGGTACTGTAGAAGAAACTAGAAGTAATCTGAGAAAATCTAAGGTAAATGTAATCTGGGAACATCTAAAAGCAATCAAACATATCCAATGTAATAATAAATTAATACAATTAATGGAATGTCATCTAAAATAATCTTAAATTATCAATGGCAAATTGATAATCCAATGGAATCTAAAAGAATCTAAAATACATCGGACATGATTCAATGTAATGTAAAAGAAATCTAAATGACTCCAAGGTCATTTAGAAGTACTCTGAGGAAATATAAAGTAATCTAAGTAATTTAGAAATAATCTGAGGTTAATCTAAAAGTAAGAGAAATCTAGCAGGATAAAATAATTCAAAACAACCAATTAGTAATCACAATTAATCCAAGGTAGTCTGCAGTCATCCGAATGTAATCTTAAATAATCAAATCTAATCTAAATTAATCCCAAATTCTTCGAAGCTATCTAGGGCAATCTATGAGAATTTAAATGTTATGCAGTGTGATGCAAGCGTAATCTAAGGGAATCCAATGTACTATTCGGTCATTTAAAGACAATGGGCCTCATTACGAGGCTGGTGGTAGCCTTGCCTGTAGTACAGGCATGGCTGCCGCCGGTATTGATTGTTTTCTGGCACCCAGAAAAGGGCAATTACCGGGTCATTATGACCTTGATGGACCCGGTAATTGCCCTTTTCTGGGCGCCGGAAAAAATAATTTCCCATTCCCATTTGAGCCCCTATAGGGGTCAATGGGAATGGGGAGGGTGGTAGCAACGGTACCGTTATAAACGGTACCGTTGCTACCATCAAGTTCTGCTTGCGGTCACCGGTACGGCCACCCGGTGACGCCAGGTGGCTGCAAGGGCACCCGCGAGCAGAACTCATAGTGTGGCGGTACGGTAGCAACGGTGCCGGTAGCGATACCGGTGCCATTGTTGCCTTACCGCCCTACCCGTAATGAGGCCAAATGTAATGTAATCTAACAGTAATCGATGGTAATCTAAGCAGTCTAGAATATGTAAAGCAACTTCAGTGCCTAGGTGGAGTATACTGATATACACTGTGATGAGTGGTAGTGTGCTAAAATGAAGTGGAAAGAGGGATTTAGAAGGGCACAAGAATGTCTTGTGTAGAGGTTGAACACATGCCAAGTTATGCATCAACAGCAAGGTTGTTATCACCTCACGATATTGCATGCCCTCATTTTGCCCCAAGGATTTGGAAGTGCTGTCTCAATGCGATGTGTCCAACATGTTCTGTGGGATGTTCAAATACGATTTGTGCTTTTCCATTTATTTATTTATTTATTTATTGTTTGTTGTACTGCACAGGCATGTTTTTGCCAAAGGCAGCGCACTCCACTTCATAGTTGGTATTGCTTTGGGATTTTCCAGTGCGGTATATCAAATGGTCCCACTGGAAGAATAATGGAATTGTGCACTGGGAGTGTAACATTGTGAATTTACTGGAAATGACAAACTTTAAGTACAGTAGGAAAATAAACCTAAAAAGGAATACAAATTGGGATCTTTCTGGGGGTATCGAAGTTGGAGAATTTTGGGAAAGGCAAGCTTACTGAGAATGTCAAATTTGGAACTTACTGGCGATGTCAAACTGGGAGCGCACATTGAATCTCAAATCCGGCGCTTGCTGAGAAGTTCACGCTTATTGGGAATGTCATACTGGTTGCTTTCAGTGAATTTTTTATTTGGGCGCTTAATGGGAATGTCAGTCTGGCAGCTTTCTAGAAATGTCAATCAGGGGGTTTACTGAGAATGTCAAGCTTATTGGTGATTTGAAACTGGGAACGCACATGGAATGTCAAACTTAGGGCCTGCTAGTAATATCAAGCTTATTGAAAATGACTAACTTGGGAGCTTATGGGTAATGTTGAACTGACAGCCTACTGCAAATGTCATGCCTCCTAGGAATGTAAAATCAGGGATTCATTGCAGATGTCAACCTTACCTTGAGATGTCACACTGGGATCTCACATGGGATGTCAAGCTTGCTAGGAGCTTATCCGGAATGTCAAGCTTACTGGGAACGTCAAACCAATAGCTTACTCTCAATATCAAACTGTGAGATTACTGGAAATATTAAGCTTACTGGGAATGGTTTACTGGGAGCTTACTGGAAATGGTAAACTGTGTAGTTCATCAGGATTGTAAAACATATTGAGACTGTCAAGCTGAGAGCTCCGCTGAATGACAAACTGGGTGTGTATTGGGATTGTGAAGCTTCGTTGGAATGTTAAACTGGGAGCCTAATGGGAATGACAAACAGGGAGCCTACTGACATTGCCAGAAATGGTGGAACTGTCAAATTGGGAGATTATTGTAAATGGCAAGTTTACTGGGAAAGTCAAACTGGGAGCTCACTGGGAAAGACAGGCTTAATGGAAAATCTGGGAGGACAGAGGGAGCGAGGGAAATAAGGCAGAAAATTGAGGGACACATTGAGAGTGCAATGTGACCAATCACCCAGGCAGATGGAGGACATTATTTAAGGCAGAATTAGCAGCAGTAGCAAATGTGAAAAGCTTGGACATCACTGCTGAGGAATAGGGGCACGCAGAAAGAGCAGATGTTGTGGTATGGTGTGCAAAGGAGTGCACAGTGAGTGGCTGGCCAGAGACAGTGACATTAGGGAAGGAGTTTGGACCATGGTATGAAAGTAAAAATGAATTGAGCATCATTGATGGAAGATTGAAAAGGGGATCTAAGCTAGTTCCACCTGCTGGATTCTGAAACAGAATCATACAGATTGCTCATGAAGGCCATCCGGGATGTAATATTGCAAAGGGGAGGTTGTGACACAGCTATTGATGGCCTAGTATGGATGCTAGAGTGACAAGAGTGCGCTGTGAGTGACAAGTCAAAAGTGATTAGGGAGTACCCGCTTCTGAGCCCACTGAGTTTACCTGCCTCTTGTTGGCGCTCATTCAGCCCTGGCGAACTTGTTCTCTGTGCACTGTCTCTCATTTGCCTCGTGATTGTGATCACTTTGACCATGCGCATCTGCTCTCTGCGCACTGTTCTCATTTGCAACTTGCCTGTGCTCATACTGCCCATGTGAACCTGTGTTCTACGCTGTGGCTCCCGTTTGCCTCCTGATTGTGTTCACTTTGACCATGTGAATACGCTCCCTGCGCACTGTTCTCATTTGCAACTTGTTTGTGCTCATAGTGCCTATGTGAACTGGTACTATATGCATTGTCTCCCTTTTGCCTCGTGACTCTGCTCATGTTGCCCGTCTGAACCGGTGCTCTGTGCACTCTTTTCACCGGCCATTACATTGTGTCATACAGCCCAGGTGTATCTCCTCACTGTTATTACTTGATATCTGACTGTGCTTATACTGCCTGTGACACTTGATTTTGTTCACTGTGTTCACCGGCCACCTTCTTTAATTCTATTTAGTGTTCGCAGCCACTATTTATTACCACTTGCCAAACATGTCAAACCAATATGTAATTTACAGGGTAACGGTTGCTATTATACTCCTCTCAACTAGTATCTCAGAATACTGTGACTGGCTGCTCCTTCCAATTGAGGCTGAACAAGTTTCACCTATCCTGCTTAAAATGGCAGATAATAACTCTAGTATTGCCCAACCTAATCACCTCCTTGCCTCAGATTCAGGAGCCTATGCAACTTACCCATGTACAACCAATGATAGAAATCTCAAACTCCGTGCTAGACTTGCCAAACTGTATGAACCGCTTACGAGATCACTATCCTCGATGAACAAGAAAACAAATTGGCCCATTGGTGAGAAGTCCAATAACTCTAACCAGCCCACCTCCTCGTCTGTTCGCCATGCAAATGCCACTAAGCATAAGGTACATAAACTGAAGTTAACTGACCATAACTCACTCACGCTCATCCAGGTCACAGTTAGAACAGAGGCACACCTCCTTAAAGGAGCACTCTTAAACGTTAGATCTCTCGTTGCCCATGCTACGGACATCTCTGACCTAATATTGGAAGGTAATTTGGACGTCCTTCCCATAACAGTCCTGGCTACACAATGCTGCAGGACCCTTGCTTATGCTAGCTGTCCCAGATGGCTATACGATATCCAGACAAGATAGAGATGGAACCTGAGGTGGAGGTATCGCCATCATATCCAGAGCAAGCCTCTTACTGAGACTAGCTCCCCCAAAAACTATGCAATCATCCTTACTGCCAAACTCCCCTTAACTAATTCCCAGTCACTCACCATCCATTTAATTTATAGAGCAGCTGGTCCCTTTTTGGACATTTGAGGAGGACATGCACAGTATACTAGCTAACAACCTTAAAACGACTATCCAACAACTACTACTAGGTGATTTTAATCTAGGTTTCAATGATCAAGGGATAAGCATGCCCTCAAAATAGCCAATATCCTCACAGCGCTAGGCCTGTCTCAGAAAATGTACAAACCCGCCCACATTACAGGGAGAACCTTAGACTGGGTAGCCGATTATAACTGCAATGCCACCATCACCTCCATTACGCCGAAACTGTGGACAGCCCACTCCCTTGTGTCTTTCACATTATCAAAACCACCAGACCACCCTCAATTGCCCCTCAAACGGCCCCACCTTGCCCAACTAGAAATAAAAAGAATATCACAGCTGACAAAGTGATACCCGCTTTTCTTCCCACTTTAAATTCACTGCCTGATAACCTAGACCCTGGTACTCTGGTCCACGAATATAACAAAATTATGCTCACCACACTGGATAAAATTGCTCCACTTAAACTTAGACCAGGTAAACCTAAAGCCCCTCTAAACAAGTGGTTCACCCCACAACTAAAGGACCTATGCCTCCTTAAAAGGAAGTGCGAAACTACCTGGAGAGTATGCCCTTCCAATGAGAAAAAAACCAGGCTAACTACGACTTCCATGCAATATAAAAACGAAATCTGCCTAGCAAAACGAAATTCCTATAATGAACGTATTGCCAAATCTAACTCGAGCATGAAAGAATTATTCATCATACTAAAAGAATTAGAGTCCCCGATTCCCACACCTGACGTTTGCATTAAAATAAGACATGGTGCTCAGATATTCAACATGCACTGTCTAATAAAATAAATACCCTCCAAAATAAAATAAACCAAAAAAACGTTACTTTGATCTCATAGGCTCAATCCAACTGCCCCCCCCAACTAGTGAAAAACCCACTGACCAGACTACAAGATTCTGCTTCACTAAAACTTCTATTTTAGAGGTAGAGAAAGTCATCTTATCTCTCAAGCCATCTAATAGTAAAGGCAACCTTTGCCCAGCTTAGATATTAATAGATGCTGCCAGAGACCTGTCACCTTTCATAGCTAAACTGACCAATGCCTCTTTCTCCTATGGCACCATTCCCTCCAACCTAAAACAATCATGGGTACTCCCACTCCTAAAGAAGCAAACCCTAGACCCGCTCATTCCTACTAATTACCACCCTATCACGACGGTACCATTCTTACTCAAAGTTCTTGACAAGGTCGCATACACCCAGATTCAAAAATATCTTGAACTGCACAAGCTCTTGGGAGCAAGACAATCTGGCTTCAGACAATTACATGGGACGGGAACCGCCCTTATCGACCTAAAAACACAGGTTGATGAGTTGAGAGATAAAGGTAAGACAGCCCTCCTCCTACTGTTCGATCTCTCAGCTGCATTCGACTTAGTGAATCACAACGTCCTATGTAGCCACCTGGACTCAGCAGCCCACTTTTCTACAGAGGCCATCAGATGGATAGAATCATTACTGAGTGACAGAACCATGAGGGTCTTCTCCCCATCGGCAGCAGCGGACCCTGCCCCTATCACGTGCGGTGTACCCCAGGACTCTGGTATCTCCTCTACCTTATACAATATATTCACCAAACCCTTGTTTGATGATCTGGACTTTCTGGGTATCACCTACACTAACTATGCAGATGATACTCAGATTCTCCTCCCTCTTTCTGGGGATTATGGCAAGGACTCAGAGTTGATCAATAGAGTGTATCACATCATCAATGCATGGATGGCTACTCACGGTCTATGCCCGAATGATGATAAGACAGAGCTGAATATCTTGGGCCCACTCTAACCTTAATAAACTAGGCCATGAATACTCTTCCTTCACCATCTCTGGTAATTCCATTAGGGTATCCAAGGAGGTAAAAACCCTTGGCTTTTACCTTGATTCAAC
The DNA here is from genome assembly GCF_040938575.1 of Ambystoma mexicanum. NCBI lineage: Eukaryota > Metazoa > Chordata > Amphibia > Caudata > Ambystomatidae > Ambystoma > Ambystoma mexicanum. The sequence continues at coordinate 1,144,581,381 of NC_090936.1, read as the reverse complement.
CATGTCCTTCGACAAACAAGTGAAATCTCTGGCCTCCACCACTGCCTACACATGTAAGCTTATTACGGCAGGCAAGCCATTCCTCTCTAATAACAGCTGTATGATCCTGGCCAGAGCATTTATACTCTCCAGGCTAGATTACTGCAATGCTCTATACAGTGGCCCCAATAAAGCCATTATCCAGAGGCTACAAACTCTTCAAAATAACACCTTAAGAGCTGCACTAGTCGTGAATAAAAGAGAACCTATCTCTTCTACCAGACGCCAACATAAATGGCTCTCCACCTACAATACAATTCTCCTAGAAATGGCCTCCCTGACCCACAAAGCATTAAATAATGTTGTCCCTAGCTACCTTGTAAATAGACTAAACAGAAGAACGTCTATCAGACCGACGAGGGCTGGCAATGCCAACTGCCTCGTGGTACCGAGATTAAGACTCACCAAGATTGGCGGTAATAGCTTTCCTGTGAAGGCTTCCAAACTCTGGAACTCCTTGCCACATGAGCTCAGAGTAGATCAACCATATCTACACTTCAGAGAGAACTATACTAACTTGCTCAACTTGACTGACCATTATTTTGTACTACTGTATTATCCTATCCTGGCTGCCCTTGCCTACTATATTGCAACACGGACTATGTAATCTGTCTTTTACCTGTACATTTGTATATATATTCCCACTGTAATTTTATCTGCAATTATATTTGTCTTATTGTAACCTACTTGTAACCCTGTAAGCTTTGCATTTTCTTACTGCTATGCCCTGTTACCTTTGGGTTTGGTGCGCATTAGAAATCAATAAATAAATAAACAAACAAGCCGTGAGCCAAAGTGGCTGTAGATGTGATGGATCCCACTAAAGGTTTAGGGTAGGAAAGAAAATACATATTTTTCTTGTGGACGAAAAAGAGATAATTTCTCCTCAGCTAGAACAAATGTGCATTGGTTGCCGTTCTGTGTGCGCATTCTGTTCAAAACGCTAGCTATCACGCGCTAATGCCTCTTGAACATTGCCCCAAGATACCTCTCGGAAAAGTTCAACAAAGCTCATTCAAACACACTCAGACCTCCTAGATGCAGCACCTTACAACCCAAAGATTTAGGCTTATAAGATCATGTGGTCTGAGCTTCCTGGTTATTGCTGACAAGAATTAGAATGCTGCTATTCTCCCAAGACATGTAGAGGAGGTGCATCCTGCAAGAAGTTTCATACAGACACTCAATGTGTCTTATCATTTGCTCTACGTTTCTTATCGATTTTGTAATGTTGGAACTCCTTTAACTAGCACCTTGATGCCCTCAGGTTTAGTGCGCTTTAAAAATTCTAAAATAAATACATTTGTGGATTATCGTTCTAAGTGGAGAGCAATGGCAGAGGCTACAACGCTAGCAATGATAACGTTTGCAGAATCTGTGTTTTTTTAAGGAGGGCTTTCCAAAGGAAATAGTAACAGATAATGATGTGCAATTTACTTCAGAAAGGATGAGGACATTTCTGGCCAGTTGTTATATCATCCTTGAGCAAATGGATTGGTTGAAAGGATAAAAAGGATGATCAAAGGAGGACTGCAATTAGCAATCAAGGCAAGGGTCCCAAGGAGAGAGGTGCTCAAACACATGATTCTGGCATATTGCACAACTCCAAACTCAGTAACAAATGTGTCTCCATGAGTATATCTCAGGGCAAGGGAGCCAGGCATCACTGTACACTATTTTAGTCATTTAGAAACATTTTAAAAAGGGCTACCACACCCTTGCCAGATGACAATTCCTCAAAAGAGAGTGTGAGCAATCGCCATCTGACAATGCTGAGAAAGCCCTGGCCTTTGATTTGTATTAATTATAAAACTATGCAGGTAATTACAACCCCCAAAAAGGGTGGTATGCTAACCAGACCATCCTTTCATTAAACTCCATGCTAAAAGCATAGTGCATATCTGTGCCCTACTGCTGCAGTATCCTGAGCAGCAGCCCCTGCTCTCACGCTGCACAGAGCAGATTCAGACGTCACAGGTTTGAAAGCTGCTGATGACAGCCAAGTCTCTGCAGTGCAGGGGTTGCATTTCAGTCTACACCTCTATTCCAAATTCAATGCAATTGTGATAAACTGACCACCTGGTGGCATGGTCATCTGAAAATATATGCCATATCTATTTTGGTATGGTGGCAGAGAGTTCCCATATTTATTAAATGCTGCTCCTACTTTGTATCATACTCAAGTCACCTCTATGAATCTTGCCATCCATGGGCAGGTTGTGTGTATTCTCATCATGCTGTTATCTCATCTCACTAGCATGAGACGCAGCAGGAAAGACTGAGCCTCCCTTTCATTTATTTGTGAGGACAGGTACCACTTTTCTCCAGCTGGACAGCCCTCAGTAGGAGCTGTCCTGGGAAACAGGCTTCAAAGTGCACACCCTAAACAAAAGGGCCAGCCACACACCAAGGTGCTGCATACCAAAAGGCCTTTAAAGTGCAGGGTTAGAGTTGGGGTGGTTAGAGCAGAACCGGAGAGAGGAAGGATTCCTCCATCATAGTTTTCTGTGGGCTTGTTTTCCTGCCTATCTCCCACACTTCCTGCACAGCATGGCACTTCAGCATGGTTTTCAATGACAAGGACAGAGGCACATAACAGATGGACCTGTAGGCAAAAGGGATTGATCCCAATGGGACCATGATTTGAGGTTTCAATAGGACAGATGCAAATAAGAATGTGTGGGGTTATGCACACAATATACGGACAAATATCCATTTTCAGTTACAAGGAGGCTAATCCTTTTGAGACAATACTTTAATGACTATAATAATTAAAGAAATGTACCAGGGACAAGGTGGTTAATTTCGAATTTCAACCATCTCGTACTGTGAATTTCAATGAGGGAATTAATTGATTGACTTAAAATACGCTACAGATTTACACAGACACTGAGAGATTTACCAAAAGGAATCTGCTAACATACACAGGCTAAACACAGACTCTTCAATGGGAAGGTGACTGAATTGCACTGACTATTTGTGGTTTTCAATGTGGTTTTCAATGTGGTTATTAATGGGGGAAAACTAGGTGCAATACTACAAATAGGAAGGTGTTATGCAATTTAGGGTGGGGGTTATTTGTTTTCTTACAAAGTAAGCCTTGGTTTGGGATTCTGCAAAGCCAGCTGGATCTCAGGACACTCTGTACAGCTAGGCAAGGGGTCTGGTCACTGCACTTTGCTTTGGTTTGGGATTCTGGAAAGCCAGCTGGATCGCATGACACTCTGGACAGCTTGGCAAGAGGTCTGGTCACTGCACTCTGCCTTGGTTAGGTTCAGCCGTCTTCTCTCTGTCCTCCTTCTCCTGTCTCCCCAGATATTTATGTGTGTCCTGACTTAATACAGTCCCCTTATACAGCACCAATAACATCACTCACTTTATAATCTCGAGGGAGTTCTCTGTAATTACCCCTACCGCTTGGATCGGACAGTTTACCGTTCCTCTCTCCGCCCCCTGGCATGATTGGTTCAAGGGAAGAGAGCACCGTTTGTCTATTTGCATTTATTACCCCTCTTTGTTCTCTTGGCTTCTTTTTGACAATAACCAGTAATGTCTCCTAACTTCATAATTCTATTAGCTCCTGACATATGAACTAGATATGTGGTTTGAGTTGGTCATAGGGAATTAGGTATGTCAATTGCCAACTCTGTATGATGTAGCATGGCCCGGTGTCACATTTTTTGTTTTGCATTTGCTGTTGGCCCATTGACAATGAGGGGTAGGCCCCCTTCCACATAGTAGTCGGATTTGACATGAATAAAAGAAAAAGCCAAGCCATTCTTTGTTTGCAGCGTTTCAAAGGATACTGTTCAATTGAAATGGAAAGCAAAAGCTGTGTCGGGTTGTAATGTTGAAATCCTTGCCCCTCATGTGAATTAAAAGAAAAACAAGGCCGTTTTTGGATACAGTGCATAACTTTTTGTCATTCAGGTGAAATAAAAGCAACGCAGGGCAGTTTTTGGATGCAGTGCATAACTTCTTGTCATTTAGGTGAAACAAAAGCAGCGTGTCGCCGTTTTTGGATTATAGTGTTCAGCTGCTTGCCACCCATGTGAAATAAAAGCAACACTGAGCTGTTTTTGGTTGCAGTGCATAACTTCTTGTAATTTAGATGAAATAAACGCAAAGCAAGGCCGTTTCTAGGTTGCAGTATTCAACTGCTTGCCACTCATGTGACAGGGAAAGTAAAGCACAGCCGTTTTTGGTGGCAGTGTTTAAATGCATGTTTCAGGTGAAGGGGATTTCTGTTTAGGGCCTTAAATTCACCCCACACTCCAATGCAGCCCACACTCCAATTAAGTCATTAGCTCTCAGAAGACTGCATTGAACAAACACTGGCAGGCACATTGAATGGAAAGCATGATGGTAAGGCTTGATTAAAGCAAGCTTGAAGAGTTCCCATGAGGAGGTGTTTTGGGCAGGAAGAGGCAGGAATGGGTGGGAATGGCCATAGGGAATAGCATGGCCATGGGCAGGCAATGGGGGAGGAGGGGGGGCACATAACCAAACAACACCACAGACTCTGTGACCCTCCTCATATGTCATTCCTCCCTATATGTGCTTCAATGCAATAGTTCTGGCTTATAGGAGTTGCAAGCAACAGGTAATAGCCCAAACTAAAAATACACTGAAATGAAAAGTTAAACACTTATTTTAAACTTAACAAGACCACCAAGCCCATTTCTATGATATGAGTTTAAGCTTTTTTGTGGGAGTACAGTGTTGTTTTCATCATGCATCCTAACAATCTGCCAACATGTCTAAACAAATGCCTGAGAGCCGTTGACTGCATCACAAAGGTACAACCCAGAGGGAAATTCATACGCGAGGATTTGATACATGTGGCATTTGAGATGCTACTAGGTCTTAGCGTGTTGGCTCCCACCAATTTGCATTCTGGTACTTGAAGTTCTGTAATTATAGGTGGAAAAGGAAAATACAAGTACTGTTCAAGAATAAAGAATGAGTTTATCCAGTAAGACATGACAGAGACAACTTACTTTAGCAGTTTGCTTCTGCATGTTTTAGAAACATTGTGTAAATGAGTTGTATTTTTAGTAAGGTTGACGGTTATCCTCGTCCTCTAAATTATGCCGATGTTGGTGTTTTTTGGTCGAAAGGTTTAGGTTTTTGAAGCCCGAGCACACATGATCTCTCTCCCCTCCCCCACAGGGCTCTGTTTTCTGTGACGTTACTTCCGGTGGATGATTTTCTGTTGATTTGCCGTTAATACGTGCCTAACCCTCTTTACCAAACCCCTGAAAAATCAGTCTAGAAGTTGGCACCCATCGATGCCGCCCTGCAAAAGCGAATGGGAGGGGCAGATTCTGCCGGGAGGCGGAGCTTTCTGGCCCATGCTGTAGAATTTCGCAAACCAATCCTGAGGTCCTCACACTTTAGTGAAAGAATCAAATTCAGAAGAAGAAAGGTTCGAAACATAACTTTAAAACAACGAGGGGCGGGGGAAGGGGAGTTAGTGTTGGGGAGGTGCACTGTTTTAGTGATTATGAAAAACAAGAAAGCTGGCGCATTATGAGGTAGCTCTAGCGACGGGCGCGCTTTCTCAGAGGAGACGAGAGGTGCGCTTTGAAGGCAGTGGACACGTTTTCCAACAGGTGTGCCACTGAGAAGTCTTTAGGAACGTGCCGGAACGCGTCCTGTCACGGCTGACTGTCGGACTCCTGTTACTGGCAGCGACCCGCCGTCCCTTCGGAGAGCAGTCCACCTGCCCCCTTTTCTGCGGCACTGGAGGGAGGTGAGTGGGGTAGCTGGCTGCAGCGCGTGCTTGCGCTGCCCTGTCTGAGGAACGCTCTTCCCACGCCCACTTCAGGACGTGTGCACTGGCCCCCAAGCACCAGCTGTACAAAAAGAAGCACACATTCACACTTTCTTCCCCCGTACCATTGCAATGTATGTACATCGTTGTCTCCATCCAGAACCCCTTCTGGGTTTCGTTCAACAGACACGGTGGGAGTGAGCCCTGATATTATGGAACACGCTGTACACTGGGATATTAGTCTGCAGGTTTTTGCATTGATTGTGCCCAGCGTACAGTGATCCCTTTTACTTTGCAAAGCCCACCATTGGTCGCTGTCTGCACACTCGCCCGCTTGCTCTAGAAGACGAGACCCTCTTCTGCTGATTTGATATGTTATTTATAACGTGCTTAATACCCAGAGGTTTCTAAGTGCGGACAGAACATGTGTTGCTCTGTGTCGTTTTGCTTCCAAGGTGAGCACTTTGCCACTGAGCTATCCTCCCAAGACAGTTCAGACCCCCCAGTAGCTTAAAGTCATTGCAAACACATCGTTTTCAATGTGGCCAGGGGGATACTTTCCAGTTCTTTTGTTTTAAATGTTTATTTGATTTGTGGTCGTCTAGGAAGATCGCTCCCCACACCTTCCATATCGCCTTGTTGTGGAGGTTGGGGAGGGATCAGGACTAAGGGGAGAGGTGTGAGTTTATGAGAAGTACTGATCACTAGGCATGAAGTACTATTAAATCCCACAATAGTATATTCGCATTATTCTGTAATACGTACTCTGGGTATGCAGGGAAGAGCATATATCACATGCCCACATCACTGGGCAGTAACTCCTGGGGCGCAGGGCTGCACATGTTTACACCAATGGCTAACACGCCTAGGAGCTCCAGGTGAAGACCGGGTAAGTGGGTAGACATGTACTATGGTTGGCATAGGACTGTACTCTGCCGAACATATGTGACATCATAGGCAGTAACTGCGGGAGTGCAGAGCAGCACATGTTTACCTAAATGGGCAGTAACCCTAGGGGTATAGAGCAGCACACGTTTACATGGGCAGTAACCCTAGGGGTTCCAGGTGAAGACCACACACGTGGACAGTACTTTACAAAGGGGAATATCGAACTTTAATCTGCAGAACATATTTTATATCATTGGGCAGTAACTGCTGCGGTGCAGGGCATACATGTTTACACCAATGGGCAGTAACCCTTGAAGCTCCTGGTGAAAATTCCATAAGTGGGCAGTACTTTACAAAGGGGAATATCGAACTTTAATCTGTAGAAAATATTTTATATCACTGGGCAATAACTGCTGGGGTGCAGGGCAGACATGTTTACACCAATGGGCAGTAACCCTTGAAGCTCCTGGTGAAAATTCCATAAGTGGGCAGTACTTTACAAAGGTGAATATAGAACTTCACTCTGCAGAACATAGTTTATATCATTGGGCGGTAACTGCTGCGGTACAGGGCATACATGTTTATGTTTATGTTTATGTTTATTGAGTTTATATAGCACTTTAAGCCAAGCACTTTACAGCATAACAACAACAGTATGACAACAAGGTACAATGATACAATTTACAACAATGAGCAGTAACCCTTGGAGCTGCTGGTGAAGATTCCATAAGTGGGCAGTACTTTACAAAGGGGAATATGGAACTTTACTCTGCAGAACATATTTCACATCACTGGGCAGTAACTACTGGGGTGCCTGGCAGCACATATTTACATCACTGGACAGTAACTCTAGAGGCTCCAGGTAAGGATCACATAAGTGAGCAGTACTTTACAAAAGGGAATATAGAACTTTACTCTGCAGAACATATTTTACATCATTGGGCAGTAACTCCTGGTGTACAGAGCAGACATATTTACACCAATGGGCAGTAACACTAGGTGCCCCTGGTGAAGATTCCATAAGTGGGCAGTACTTTACAAAGGTGGATATGGAGCTTTACTCTGCAGAACATATTTCACATCACTGGGCAGTAACTGCTGGGGTGCCCGCAGCACATATTTACATCAATGGACAGTAACCATAGGAGCTCCTAGTGAAGATCACTTAAATTGGCAGTACTTTACAAAGGGGAATATACAACTTTACTTTGTAGAACATATTTCACATCACTGGGCAGTAATTGCGGGGTGCAGAGCAGCACATATTTACCCCTACAGGATCCAGGCCAAGATTACAAAAGTGGGGAGTACTTTACTAAGGGGAATATATAACTTTAAACGGCCAGTAACTCTAGCGATTCCTGGCAAAGATCGTATTACACATGACCGGGCAGTTCTTGCCTCTGGGGGTGGAGGTAAAGACTGCATGCCATATAATTGGCCAGTATCTGACTCTGTGGGTACAGTGAAGAGCAGATTTTGCATCATCCTGCTGTACATCTATTGCTGTGTTGAAGACCCCACCTCCCCGGCCCCTCCAACCTCCATTTCAGGAAGGCCCTGAAGATCTTACTCTTCAAAGAACAGCTAACCAATTACTGATCACTCCTTTCAACTGCACCTCTCCCACTCCAGCGCTCCTCCTTTCCTCTACTCTTCCTACCCATTCCAGGTCCTCTACTTCCCCCGCACCCAAAGTCTGGCCCTCTTGGTGCCTCCCCTATTTACACTCTGTTGCTTTCCATCCTTACTTACATACATACATGTAGCAATCACGCCCCAATAGCGGCTGCAGTGAATGCACCATGGTTAAAATAGCCGGTGGTGAAAAAAGCTGTGATTAAAACATGTAAACCCCCCTAAGGTCCACCTTAGTGGCTAACCTCCTTACCATGTGGCGACTTACATCTCCCTTGCCTTGTCTGCCCTAAGCACACCCAAGGCCTTTGTGCTCATGCTTTCTACTCTGGGAGATCTGGAATCTATCTTGGCTCAATGGCTCCAAGAATCAGGATGAACTTGGTGTCAATTATTTCATAAGGGGGCCTTCCGGTGATTGCAATATCCAAAGGCCACAGCGAACATGGTGCCTGTGCCCTCTAAAGTGGATGATCTTGGATCTGTCTTGGCAGATGAGTCTGAAGACCACAGTGATCTTAGCAAGTAAGCCTTCTGGTCTGGAACTTGGTTGACCTATCCTAAGGAACACAGTAAGCCTTCTAGTCTGATACTTGGTTGACCTATCCTAAGGACCACAGTGATATTAGCAAGTAAGCCTTCTGGTCTGGAACTTGGTTGACCTATCCTAAGGAACACAGTGATCTTGGCAAGTAAGCCTTCTAGTCTGATACTTGGTTGACCTATCCTAAGGACCACAGTGATCTTGCCAAGTAAGCCTTCAAGTCTGATACTTGGTTGACCTATCCTAAGGACCACAGTGATCTTGGCAAGTAAGCCTTCTAGTCTGATACTTGGTTGACCTATCCTAAGGACCACAGTGATCTTAGCAAGTAAGCCTTCTAGTCTGATACTTGGTTGACCTATCCTAAGGACCACAGTGATCTTGCCAAGTAAGCCTTCTAGTCTGATACTTGGTTGACCTATCCTAAGGACCACAGTGATCTTAGCAAGTAAGCCTTCTAGTCTGGAACTTGGTTGACCTATCCTAAGGACCACAGTGATCTTGCCAAGTAAGCCTTCTAGTCTGATACTTGGTTGACCTATCCTAAGGACCACAGTGATCTTGGCAAGTAAGCCTTCTAGTCTGATACTTGGTTGACCTATCCTAAGGACCACAGTGATCTTAGCAAGTAAGCCTTCTAGTCTGATACTTGGTTGACCTATCCTAAGGACCACAGTGATCTTGCCAAGTAAGCCTTCTAGTCTGATACTTGGTTGACCTATCCTAAGGACCACAGTGATCTTGCCAAGTAAGACTTCTAGTCTGATACTTGGTTGACCTATCCTAAGGACCACAGTGATCTTGCCAAGTAAGCCTTCTAGTCTGATACTTGGTTGACCTATCCTAAGGACCACAGTGATCTTGCCAAGTAAGCCTTCTAGTCTGATACTTGGTTGACCTATCCTGAGGACCACAGTGATCCTAGCAAGTAAGCCTTCTAGTCTGGAACTTGGTTGATCTATCCTGAGGACCACAGTGACCTTGGCAAGTAAGCATTGCAGTCCGGTGCTTGGTTCATCTATCTCGAGGAACACAGTGATCTTAGCAAGTAAGCCTTGTAGTCCGGTGCTTGGTTCATCTATCTCGAGGACCACAGTCATCTTGGCAAGTAAGCCTTCTAGTCTGGTACTGGTGCAAGTGGCCTCTACACTGTGGATCTTGCATCTGGCTTGCAGCGATGGTCCTAAGGACGATGTCCTTTGTACTTAGACCTACTAGAGTGGGCAATATTTCATCTGGCCGGTATTGACTCTCTTAAGGACTTTGCTTACTGTAGCACATACATATTCCAAAGTGGGGGCACTTTGTCATTTAAGAACTGTTGCTGTCTTCATGTACTCCCTTCCTCTGCAGACGAATTCCAACAGTACCTTGAGAAATGGCAGCACTTCTTGAGTGCCAATGCTATCTGAACTCCACTATAATGTTGTTAACTATTTCAGAGCTGTTGCTATTATCCGGTGGAAGAATTAATTGAAGTTCCGGGCTACTATCAACGCGCAAAGTCCCTCTGCAGCATATCATTTCCTACCGCCAAAAGTGAGTTTTCACTGGCTGATGGCAACCAGATATTTTGCAGCTTGTTAAAGTGTTTTGAATGGTGTTTGAAATCCTACAAAGAATCCCTTGGCAAAGTTCAAATTAAATCTACCTTGAAATCTCAACATGTACAACTGTACTGTGAAAATCGTCATTTTAGGAAATTAACCTTTTACGGTAATAGTCGAATAAACATTAGCACCCGGGGCGGGGGACGCAGCTAATCAGGTTCAGCGGGTCGTGGGCTGAGACCTCTAATCTCAGCCAGCTTTCTACGAAACTCGCCGATTGTATCCCCCACCCGCCATACTACCCCCATCCCCCGCTTCATTTATTATAATTTTTTTACTATTTCCCAACCACCCTCCCCTGCATGACCTACCTGAGTGTTGCTGCGGCAGCGCTGCTTCACCACCTCTCGCTTTTCCAGGCCGCCATGATGATGGAAGAGGGGTTCCGTATGGAGCCCAGCCTTCCAATACCATAGCCAAGGATTTTCATTCATTGAACAGGCGGCGCGCAGCATCCGTTCAATGAATGAAAATACTTTTTTTCTTTTTCATAACTCCCAGGGTTACCGCCTTGGTAAGCCGATGTGCTAATTCAAATAGCAGCCCGTTCCAAGGGCTGGAACAAAGATTAATCTCCCAGTTCCCACGTTGTAAACCCTCACTTCGCTTGGGCCTATAATTCAGGGTGTTGGGCCGTTACCCGCTGTTCCAGCCCTTGGAACGGGTTGCTAACGCTGTATGGTAAGAGAGCATTTTCATTTTCCGTGCAAAATTCTGCCCATGTACTTTTCAGGCAGAAAATACCCTCGGATTTCAGTCTATAACCACATATTGCCTCATTAAAATGCAAACTAAAGTACCGCTACGGCCGGAGCCAAAGACGATTCTTTGGAGCATTGAGGGGTGTTTTTAGTTGCTGTCATTCCCCATTTTGGATTCCTATTGGACTTCATTGGGGAAATGTTGCATTACTGCATGGGGCAATACCACATTTGTAAATAGAGGTATCACCCTAATTAACATGCAGGTGTTTTTTAACCCATATGGGTTGAAAAACCGATGATGGTGCAGAGCGCTAAAAAAGGCGGTATTATTATTCAAATTTATTTGATTTAGTTAAGGATTAACCTTTTCAAAATAATAAGAAAATAACAGCAATCAAGAATCACACAAATATTCTAAAGGGAACAAAAGAAGAAGAAAGATTTAGAAACTTTATAAAAATAAGTAGAAATTCTTACAAAAGTAAAAATAAAAAGAAGAAATGTATCGCATACTTATATCTAAATCAATCTGACAAGACAAATACTTTGATTAATCCTCTCAAAGAGTCAGAGAGTTTAAAAAAGTGACTGTAGCTAAATTTAAATATATTTGTTATTAACATTTACGCCTGTTTTTCCATTACCGCACAACTCAAAATGAGGCCCAAAGTGAATTTGGCTCTGTTGATCCTTGGAGAACATTGTCACCATTCAGTAATGTTTTACGCATGCAACTTTGCCTATGTCAACAATCATCAATTGCATCATTAACACGCGTGGCACTAATTTCAGGTGGAACATTGCTGTTATAGAAGAAGAATACAATCTTAGAATGTGCACAGCATTGAATTTCTTTATTTCTCAAATATGAACACGTAGTCTTATTAAAATAGTCATCGTACTTATTTTAAATTAATTTCATATCAACAACATTAAGAGTACAAATAATAGAGCTATGATTATAAATATCAGATGTACACAGTATCTTGTGTACGAGAGCATAAATATGTGTCATTATTGCATGTTCATTTCAACCTGAACAACTCCTGCTATGGTGTAGTTAGAGTTGGACATGGCACAATGGATGCAAAGGCTCGATATACAATTAAAATCCATTTGAACTTCATGAAATTCAGTGGACAATTTCTCCAATGTAAACATGCAACATGCAGAATGGCTTTTCATGTCTCATCAGACTGGACTACTTAAATCCCTTAGCCAAACCTGAGTATTTCAGACAAAGAAAGACTTTTCCCACATTCAGTCCATTGTAAATTCAAGTAAACTGTAGCTATGATGGCTCGTCGGCTTGGTGTATGACTACAGAGCTCGTCAACACTAAGGGATACACATTACCATTCACCATTACCAGCGAGAACAGATGTGGAGGGATTTGTCAGGTGAGCTGCCAGTTTCAGTCCAATTCCTCAAGGGTGGGTATCCACGTATGAAAAAGCACCATTAAAAATAGGAAGCGCTAGGGTCCCGCTTACTTCCAGGGCCATTGGCAGCCTGGCCGACCTTGGCATAGGTTTGGAATGTGAGCGTCACTCTTGTTCCGCACTCTCAATCTCTCTCGCTCTCTCACTCTCTGTCTTCTTCACAATATCTCGCTTGCTCACACTCTTCCTCTCTTGCCTCCTCTTACCCTCTCTCTCCTTGTGTCTAAGACACACATACACATGTACAGAAAATATTTCCAGTAAGCATATTGCAGCCCATGCTGTAGAGGCAGGTTAGAAGGTGCGTAAGTGCTGCCGTGACCACGCTGTGCCAGTACGCCCACTTCCTTGTATTTCTATTGGCTTAAGAAGGTGTTGAGCCAGCTGATCAAAACTGTGATTTCGCTGATGGCTTTGTATGTCCGTCTCCGAAGATGTCCTCGATCTTTGATCTGAAAATATACAAGTGGCATACACAATATTAGCCCCAGCAGTCGCGCTTTACTGAATATACCAGAGGCTTAAAGGGGCATACACAATATTAGCCCCAGCAGTCGCAGTTCACTGAATGTACCAGAGTCTTAAAGGGGCATACACAATATTAGCCCCAGCAGTCGCGCTTTACTGAATATACCAGAGGCTTAAAGGGGCATACACAATATTAGCCCCAGCAATTGTGCTTTACTGAATGTGCCAGAGTCTTAAAGGGGCATACACAATATTAGCCCCAGCAATCGCGCTTTACTGAATATACCAGAGGCTTAAAGGGGCATACACAATATTAGCCCCAGCAATCGCGCTTTACTGAATATACCAGAGGCTTAAAGGGGCATACACAATATTAGCCCCAGCAGTCGCAGTTCACTGAATGTACCAGAGTCTTAAAGGGGCATACACAATATTAGCCCCAGCAGTCGCGCTTTACTGAATATACCAGAGGCTTAAAGGGGCATACACAATATTAGCCCCAGCAATTGTGCTTTACTGAATGTGCCAGAGTCTTAAAGGGGCATACACAATATTAGCCCCAGCAATCGCGCTTTACTGAATATACCAGAGGCTTAAAGGGGCATACACAATATTAGCCCCAGCAATCGCGCTTTACTGAATATACCAGAGGCTTAAAGGGGCATACACAATATTAGCCCCAGCAATCGCGCTTTACTGAATGTGCCAGAGTCTTAAAGGGGCATACACAATATTAGCCCCAGCAATCGCGCTTTACTGAATATACCAGAGGCTTAAAGGGGCATACACAATATTAGCCCCAGCAATCGCGCTTTACTGAATATACCAGAGGCTTAAAGGGGCATACACAATATTAGCCCCAGCAATCGCGCTTTACTGAATGTGCCAGAGTCTTAAAGGGGCATACACAATATTAGCCCCAGCAATCGCGCTTTACTGAATATACCAGAGGCTTAAAGGGGCATACACAATATTAGCCCCAGCAATCGCGCTTTACTGAATGTGCCAGAGTCTTAAAGGGGCATACACAATATTAGCCCCAGCAATTGCGCTTTACTGAATGTGCCAGAGTCTTAAAGGGGCATACACAATATTAGCCCCAGCAATCGCGCTTTACTGAATATACCAGAGGCTTAAAGGGGCATACACAATATTAGCCCCAGCAATCGCGCTTTACTGAATATACCAGAGGCTTAAAGGGGCATACACAATATTAGCCCCAGCAATCGCGCTTTACTGAATGTGCCAGAGTCTTAAAGGGGCATACACAATATTAGCCCCAGCAGTCGCGCTTTACTGAATATACCAGAGGCTTAAAGGGGCATACACAATATTAGCCCCAGCAGTCGCGGTTCACTGAATGTACCAGAGTCTTAAAGGGGCATACACAATATTAGCCCCAGCAGTCGTGCTTTACTGAATGTACCAGAGTCTTAAAGGGACATACACAATATTAGGCCCAGTAGTCGTGGTTCACTGAATGTACCAGAGTCTTAAAAAGGACATAAACAATATTAGCCCCAGCAGTCGCGGTTCACTGAATGTACCAGAGTCTTTAAGGGGCATACACAATATTAGCCCCAGCAGTCGCGCTTTACTGAATATACCAGAGGCTTAAAGGGGCATACACAATATTAGCCCCAGCAGTCGCGGTTCACTGAATGTACCAGAGTCTTAAAGGGGCATACACAATATTAGCCCCAGCAGTCGTGCTTTACTGAATGTACCAGAGTCTTAAAGGGACATACACAATATTAGGCCCAGTAGTCGTGGTTCACTGAATGTACCAGAGTCTTAAAAAGGACATAAACAATATTAGCCCCAGCAGTCGCGGTTCACTGAATGTACCAGAGTCTTTAAGGGGCATACCCAATATTAGCCCCAGCAGTCGCGCTTTACTGAATGTACCAGAGTCTTAAAGGGGCATACACAATATTAGCCCCAGCATTCGCGGTTCACTGAAAGGGCATACCCAATATTAGCCCCAGCAGTTGCGGTTCACTGAATGTACCAGAGTTTTAAAGGGGCATACCCAATATTAACCACAGCAGTTTACTGAATGTACCACAGTCTTAAAGTGAGCTGATGAAACCATTACCTTA
Source organism: Ambystoma mexicanum (assembly GCF_040938575.1). NCBI lineage: Eukaryota > Metazoa > Chordata > Amphibia > Caudata > Ambystomatidae > Ambystoma > Ambystoma mexicanum. The sequence goes on along the minus strand of NC_090936.1, from coordinate 1,144,566,170 downwards.
TCAAATCGGTCCTTAAGCAGTTTGATGGGACTGGTGTCTGCTGATGGTACTGCGCATGAGAGCTAAAGAAAAACACAAATAGGTCAATCAGATGGCATAAAACCAAGGTGAAGGATTGCTAATGTCACAACAGGCTTTTTTGCATAATGCTGAATTTGCCCCAGGCTCCTTAATTGTGCAATGCATTTATTTTATTCTTATTTTCGCTGCAAACTTTTAAAAACCCCTCCAGTCCAATTTATTATCAAGTGCACTGCCTTGAATGACAACTCTTGGAAGTGTGAGGCCTATTTTAACTTCTTCTAACGGGGTTTTAAATCTTGGTTCTCCGATTTGTAGCGCTGATGTTTTTTTAAAATGTATTTTATGGAATGTTCTATTCATTTGGGGATAATGAAAAATATATTAACTAGTATTATGGTTAATAGGAATAAAATATGACAAATAGAGATATACATTTTATTGTAAATTTTACGATTGAATATCAAATGGATGTGATAGAACAACATTGGTGTTTGTTGCTCTTTTAAGCTGAATTGTCAAAGAATGGAGCGCAGTATCATTATCCGAAAAGGTTTTTGTATGTTAACCAGTTCATCGAATTTTCAATACCTTTGTTCAAAGTTGTAGGTCATAAGATGGTTCATTTGTTAACTGCACGCACGGACTGTGATTGTTTGACTCCTCCAAACACTGCACATCATATAAAGTCTAAAGTAAGATCTGCTCTACGGGTATTAGCTTAATTGACCTAAAAACATTTGACCTCAAACAATTAAACCACTCCCCCCATATATTAGACTGAAAAAAGGTCAAATAAATTTGATCAAATGTGTTTATGTCAAATGTTTTAGGTCAAATATACCAAAACCGCTCTACGTGACTCCGTAACTGCGCAGGGCGTGGGCATCCACGTCCTGGTGCCACCCACTAATGATACAAGCCCTACAGTAAGTACTGCCTCAGGCATGTGGTTAAAGGAACTACGTTAGGCTTTTGCCTTGACTCTGTTCATTAACCGCTCAGTAGGGCATTTTAGGACAAGTCATCGTTTTTAATTCTTTTTATTGAACATTTGTATGGCACCTATACAGCAGAAATTGTTTCCAGGTGCCACAAGACAAAAGAGGGGAAGGGGGTGTGGGGGTAGGAGAAAACAACAATAACGGTCCTACTAGGCCTTGTGACATTCGGATCGTAATAGGCTAAATTCTTTGGGCCTGATTCCTGAAATTTATGCACAGTTCAAAGTGACTTTGCATTGCTAAAAAAGTGACTTTGCACTGCCGACACGAACCGGGATTCATGGAAGTGTGCAAAGTCTATTTTTGCAGTGCAAATTCCGTGCAAAGTCAGTGCATGGTCATTGGTGCAGAACAAAATGACTTTGCACGGACTTTGCACTGCAAAAATACACTTTGCACGGTTCTGTGAATCAGGCCCTTTGAATGCAGGTTGTGATAGTGGTCGGACTGCTGCCCAGTGCAGTATGTGGCATACAGGTACAGTGAGAATGCTCTCTTAAAATATGCCTTGTCCACCTAGCAATGTACTTGTCCCTTTATGCTGCACTTACTGTGCCCGTACTTGCCAAGAGACACCATGTCACGCATGACATCTTCTGCCCGTCCCGGTTTTTAATCCAACCGTAAGTTGCATGCTTCTCCCCATTATAAATATGCACCTACATGTCACAGCATGAAAAGTGCTGTTGGCTAAAAGGCCAGCACTAGCTGAAGATATCCCATGTGACAGGGTGTCACTTCGCCACTATGGACACAGCGCACCACGCATGCTCCTGCAATCAGTGTAAGAGCATGCGCCTTTCTAGGGTACCCACAGTGCATAATTGTGCAGCCGGCCCCCTAATGACCATTACAGGCTAGGCACAGGCCCAGCTCCAGAATATTCATTGGCTGCTTGCAGAGCAGGGATGGTTCTATAATATGATATGATATTTCATTTATAGCGCACCCATACACAAGTGTTTTAAAGAGCGACGAGGCACGGGAGGGGAACAGGAAACAAGACAACGATCTTACTAGGCCCAGTGACATTGAGATCGCGCAAGTGCATCGGAGCGGGGGAGGGGAAAGTGCAGGGGGAAGAGGATGAGGAGCAAGTGCTGGACATAGGATCAAAGATTAAGAACAATAAGTGCGGCCAGCAGGTGGCAGTGCAAGGTTAAGTGCAGAACAGCAATTGATAGTGCAGGTAGGGGGACTGTATGGTTACAGATACAGCCCCAAGTGCAGGGTTGCCAGGAGACAGTGCAGGTGTCCAGCTGGGAAGGCAGTGGGCCCGTGGTTCAGAGGGTGGCAGGTAACCAGTGCAGTACCAATGCCGGGACACCTATTGCTCATCTACCTCCTGATGGAACAATCATTGAGCAAGTAGTTGTGTTTCATCTTCAAGTGCCACTTTGAAGTGCTGTGCTCATGCCAGTTAACGGGTTAACCCTGATACTTCATTGCAGTGGCCAGCCTTTAGGTGGTGGCCAATTTTCTCCGGATGGCGGATGAAAGGGATACCTGTGGACTCGGTCTACCGATCAGTCACTGCCAGCACAGTTAAGCAAGGGTCACTAATAGTCTTCTTCATCCGCCATTTTGGGGTTGGCAGAGGTGATCCTGACTTGACGTTCTGCACAAAGAGAATTTGTTTCAGCAGACCTTGCTCCACGCCCATCCCCCGCCGTCGCCTCACTGTCTCCGATCACCCATTGCAGTATTAGAAAACCACACAAAAATACATACACAGGTGTTTTTGAATAGCTCATTTGTCTGGTGGGAAATGCACGTCTAACTGGATGCACTCAATTTTGATTCCGATGTAGGCCCTCAACACCATCTTTGTGGAATTTCGGGGGCTGAATACCACCGGTGGTAATTTGCACCACTGCCAGAGGTATTTCCAAAACTCTGCCCAAATACAGGGTGACCACTGGCCCGGTGGTAACACTAGTGATATTTCGGCAATATATCCAGTGGCAGTCAAGAAATACCACTCAATGCAATTTGCAACTTTTTTTAATGTGTCTATCCATTGCGGCCCACCTCAACAGATGTTGGCAATGGATACTGTACAGTACAGGTCTTACGATTTCTGGACTTTTTTATCAATGCTGAAAAAGTTACTTTCTGCCACTTTTATGCATTTATATATAATAGATGGTGAAAATGAGGGCACCAGAGATGCAGATTTTCTCCCCCAATTCCCAGGTCCCAATGACACCGGTTGTTTTCCTGTAGTGGGGGGCCGTGCTTGAACTGACCTGCTCTAGAATAAAACTGTATCCCTACAAAATATCCACACCAAAAATATCGCCGTACATATGGCCGTTTGTCTCGCCATAGGCAATATATTTGGGGGGGTCATTTGTGGGAGCGGGGGTTGCGGGGATATCCCCTGCACATTTAAATATAATGCATGGGCTGTGGGGGTGTCCACCGCAGGGTCCATGGGTCAATATCGCCGCAAAAATATGACGATATGTTTCTATTGCGATATTTTTGCGGGGATATTAACACATGGAACCAATAAAACAATGTCAAGACAATTCTTGAAACATTCGACCACTTTAACCTCAAACTGTTGGGAATATGTTTGCCCTAGTGCCAATTAAACTTACACCGGTGCAAAGTTTCTGTAATGCTGCCCATACCGTTTACTGTTTATGTCAACATTTTCAGAGGCGTGGTTTATTTCACTTTTTTCCCATTTGCACTTCAACACAAATTGTCTTTCACCATTTTAACCAAGCCTTATTGTTCATGACTAACACACAGGGCCAGAGTATCAAAGCTTTGCACCAGGGGCGTCGCTCAAGGGCTACAAGCAAGTCCTCACAGCCCCACACATTAGCGTAGCGCCAGATCTTTTCCAGAGCTAGCAACATCCCTGCTCTGCACTTGTGCAAAAAGCAGCGCCAACACACTTAGCAGCACTTTTGGTGTTTAGGTAATACGGAATGGAGCAAACACGTTTAGCTCCAATGGTTATCAACAACAACAAATTCGGCAGGTCGAAATTGAAGCAGGCTGTTTCATTTGCTATGTTTGCTGAATAACATGCAAAGAACACCTTTGCGTGTTATGGTATACAGCAAACATAGTACATACAGGAGTCAGATTCTTGTATGTCATAGTGCAAACGCGTTTAGATAGTATGGACTGGGACAACACCCGTTTGCTCCATCTAGCCTCATCAAAGCATTTGCTCAATTATTAGTACTGTTAGATAATCTGGGTCATAACTCGCAAATTGTAAGCACCCACATCACCAGTGAGGTCACCTAATGTTTCCTTTTACTTTCCATTTGCCTAAGAGTGACTAATGTGGTTATGACTTATGCAAATAAGGCAAGCATACTGGGAAATTATTTGTGCACAGCGTTAACCACTAAGCCAGAAGAGGTGGTGGAATGAAAGAGCAGTCAGTCAATTTCAAAAGAATCGGACAGACATGAGGGGATACAAAGTCCAGAATAAGGAGAAGTGAAGCGAGGGACCCTGCGGGTTGTCCAACTCTGGGCCTCGGGGTCAAGAATCCTGATGGGTTTTCAGGATATGGTTTTCAGGATGTAGCAGTGAGGTGGAGTATTATCCTCCAGCAAAAGGCTGGTGGAAAATCCACCACCTTACCTCCAAAAAAGCTGAAAAATCATTGCAATCACCGCCGGTGGAAATTCGGCAGAAATCCCCACTTTTAATCCAGCGGTAAATCCGCTGGCCCAAGAGGTGATAACGGTAATTCCGGATGGCAGATTTACTGCTGGAATACCGCCAAACTTGTAATGAGGCCCAAAGAACATTAAAGATAATCCAGAATCTAATAGGTAGCCAATGGAGTGATTGGCGAAAGTTGGCAATTGGATATGAACGTGAAAGTTGAAATCTCAGACAAATTGCTGTGTTCTGCTCTTTTTGTAGCCCTGGCCCTCAACGAACTTCACGTGCTACCCCTACAAGCCTGTATCATCTTCAAATTCTGCTGCATAATCTACAAGGCTGTCACCCTGAAGTCCCAAGCAACCTCACTGAGAAACTCAGCATCTCTGGAGGTCTATGATCCACCAGAAGAAAGGGCATGTGCAGATTTTACTTTCACAGGTGCCGTAAGGAGAAAAACAGAAGATAGACTAACTCTGTCTACTCCCCAAGACTCTGGAACGTTCTCCCCATCAACATCCAACATCAACAGCTTCTACAGTTCAGGAAGAAGCTCAAGACCCTCCTCTTCAAGGAATGGCTCATCCCTAACACCGTGGTCCAGACATCGTCCACTCTCCACCGTAACTGTGACTGGATGATCTGATACCCACTGTTTCCTCCCCTGGTTACGTGTAGACCCTTTGCTGAAAATTGCCCTCCCCCTGTTGTTAGATCCCCACTCCCGTGTTTCTCTGCTCCCTAACCGTGCTCTTCCCCCATGATTACAAAGTGCTAAATTGCTTCCCGAAGCTAGGTCCATGCTCAATAAATATCCTAATAATAATAATAATAATTTCGCATTTGTTGGATTTGCTAGTCAGGGATGCCCATATATATAATGAATTCCAATAATTAATCTTTAAGTTGATCAGGGAGCCAACAACCAAAGGGAGATAGTCTCTCTCAATAAATAGAGAGATACTTCGAAGTAAGCAGAGTTTCTCAAAGTGGTTTTTAGGAGTTGGTTAAATTGAACGTCCAAGCGGAGATCATGCTGCCAGTAAAATGCTAGATTATTTACCTTGGGAGAAAAACTCTTAGGGGGACGGGAATACGATTGTTAGTGACTCAAAATTTGGATTTAGGCTCAATAAATATGATCTCTGTATTATTTGGATTCAGCTACAAAGAGTTCTTCAGCATCCAGCATTGAACGTCATCAAGGCACCTGATAAGGTTTTAGAATGTGGACCATTGCCTTTTATATAAACTTGAGTATCATCGGCATATGTGTGTAAGCCAAGCTCATATTTGATGAAAACGCCATACAGTGATTTGATATATATGTTAAAAAGTAATGGGACCAACGGAGACCCTTGGGGGACCCCACATGTGAAAGATTGTTTGGGAGACCATTTTTATTCAGGCTTGATTAATTGTCACCCATCTTTTAAGAAAGTTTGAAACCATGGGTCGAGTTATGTTCACAGTTCTCAAGTCTGTGAATTAAGATGTCAATGTTAACCATATCGAAAGCCTCTGACAGGTCGAGTGTCACCAACATGGTCATACCACCTTTTGTCCGCTTGTTCTAAAACATCATCCCAGGCAGTAGGCAGAGAGGTCTTCTTGCTGTGTCTGGGATGAAAGTCGAGAGGTTGATTCTACAGAAAGTTAGAGTTAAGATGAAACTACCTTTTTCAGAATCTTTGAGAGCCAGGTCAATCCTGCCACTGGTCGATAATGCTCTAGAGATGGGTTTTTTCAAAAGAGGAGATATAATAGCAGCTTTTACTTCTATCTTAGAGCAGAGATTTCTTAACAAATATGGTAATGATATCTTGAGTTAGAGGCTGGATTTGGCAGCAGGGGGCTTCCGTGCAGACAGTTGGCTTAAGTTTCCTGAGTCTGCAGGTAATATCATTACCAGAAACTGGATAAAACTCAATTGAATTAATAGAGCGGTGTCCAGATGGCTTTGATTGCTCTTCAGCGATTACCAAGATGCCATGCTGGATTGGATATCTGAATGCCTACAAATAATCTAATCATTTAGAGCAAGACAATGCTCATAAGAGATAGGAACTGAACTGTGAGCTGCCACTGGCTTTAGTAAAGATGTAAAGGCCTGGCATATTTTCCTAGGATCATTATCAGACTTCTTGTTCTACACATTTAAAAAGTGTTTTTTGGCTTCATAAATAGCTGAACTGTATTTTTGCATGTGCATTTAATGTGGTCCATAAGATCCCCTGAGAAGCATTGCTTCCAGATTCACTGTTTTGAACAGTGCTTGTTTAATTTCCTTTAAATCCGACGTGAACCATGACTCTGTTTCCTTTTGGCTATTATAGTTCGAGAGTTGAAGGGGTCTATCTTATCAAATATATTGCAAAAAACAAACAAATAACCTCTCTGCAAATTCTCTACAGGGAAGGATTCATATCAAACGTTAAAGCCCATTCATTAATTGGGGTGAGATCAGTCTGTGTTTTTTCTTCTTCGAAAGAAGGACCTAGTCTTGGACTCAATTATTGTAGATGAAAAGAGAGGATGTTTAATAGTTCAAAATGTAATGCAATGGTCAGACCTGGAAACTGGTAAGGTGCTGCCAGATAAAACAGAAATATCTCTAAAGAACACTCGGTCTAGACAGTGAACCTTGGAATCTGAAGGAATCACCGGGAGATGTCTAAACTTATGTGAAGGAAATATCTGATTGATGGTCTTAGGATGATTTTGACTTTCAGGCCAAACATTGAAATCCCCTATAACAATTACATTTGTACCACGTAGGGCAGCGCTGTTCAGACATGATTGTAGGTGGTCTAAAAATCTTTTGCAGAGCCTGGAGGGCAAATACATAACATGGCTTCAAAGGTCCTTTGATTGTCTATGCAATATTTCAGGAAAAAACGTTCAGCCGGATCCTTCCAATTGTACTTGCTTGCGGTATGACTTCATAAATGTTTTTACAAATCAAGGCAATACTACGCCCCGTTTTTTGTCATTCTGTTGTGCCATGTAAAAGAAAAATTAGAGGGGATGTATGTGTGAGAAGTAGCTTCACAGTCGTTGGTGAGCCAGGTTTCAGTAATAAAGAAATAAATCATTTACATCAGTAAGCAGGTCATCTACTTCGGACTGTGCAATAATAAACCAGATATTTATCAAAACACTATTAAATGGTTAGACTAGGTCAGACCTACAGAACAGGAACTAGGATCTGATGTTTTGGTGACCTCTACTTTTTTGTGATTTGTCTTAATAAAATCAGTGGCAGGCAAACCTTCTGGGGATGCTTATGGTCTCGTGCAGAAGGGATGTGACCTAGCAGTTTGTGTTGGACTATCCATTTTGGGATGGGACCAAGCCTGATTTGCTGGTCTTTTCCCTTTTGTAATGGCTTGACAGGCTGAAGAACGACAGTCTGGAGGGTTTTGCCCAGAGCAGTGCCAGAGGTTAGGATTAATTCCAAACCTGCCAGTCATCGCCATTGTATTGCAATTATTGTGTGAGAACATCACACTTATTGTTATTTAATAGAATGAGTGGTTCTCTAGAGTATTGCATTTTTATTTTGGTCTGACTTGAAAGACTGACTTTATATGAATGGTTCTCTAGAGTATTGTATTTTTATTTTGGTCTGACTTGAAAGAAAATACACTACTTTGATAATAGTAAGCAACACTGCAGGCAGCATTTAATTGCCCTACAGAAGAGTTGATTTAAACACAAAACTCGTGTGGTCATGGTTGCATTGTGATGGAACAATACTTGTTTGTTTGTTTGATTGTTTATTAATTTGTAATGCGCACCAAACCCAGGGTTAACCGGGCGCAACGAGCGCAAGAATACTTTAAGCTTGGGTTACAAGGAGCGACAGTAAGGCAGCAAGAATAATACAGAGCAAGACAGAATATTATACAGTGGATAACTCAGAGCAGGTAGGTGAAACATACACAAGGCAGTAATTACAGCATCAATCATATGTCACTGGATCGTAGCCAGTTCAACATGTTGCGTCTAAAGCTACAGAAGGATTGGTCTACTCTGAGTGCCAATGGTGCTCGAACTAACTTTTTATTTGAATTATAATACAGTTGTAGGAAATATGTACTTGCACCGGTTCAAAGTTTCTGTGACGCCAAAAGGGCACGGACTAAAAGCCTGAACATGACCAATGTATGGCTTCAGAGTTCAGTCGATGACTTTGATGATGTCGCATATGTGAACTCTTAGAACTAGAATGCAAAGTATTCTGTACAGCTTTATGAATATCCTCCACAGCAACTGGCACTCTCCCACACCACCCCACAGGCACCGACTACTATGGAAGTTTGGTAATATGTAATGGAAATTGAGGAGATAATTACACCAGACTCAAAATGGGGTGGTATCAATGAAAACATGAGAATAACTTATTTTTTTGTTAAAAGTGTGCAGGCCAACATGCGCCATTGTAGTTAATTTTTCTCTTTGCATTCTGGGACTTGTAGTCCTGAAATTATGATGGGAAATCTGTGACTAATAGTCAGTGAAGGCAAAGAAATAAGTGGAGGCGCCCTTCCCAAATACAATAAGGAATGTTGGCATCATGTATGGGAAAGTAATGTAAAAAGTAACAACATATAGGTTTAGAATGAAGGAAGTAAGTGAACGGAAATATTTTACGTGTTTTAGTCTAAAAAATAAAATTCTGTCCAAATATATCTAATTTATTTTCAAAAATGGGGTACTGCGAGGAATCTCCTGAGACCCCAAAACTGCTGAACACCCCTTTGTTTGAACATGCAATTTATTTATTGTGCATTTGTAAGGCACTTATACATCAAGAAATGGTGTTTCAAAGCACCCACAGGGCAAAGGGTGGGGAACATGGGAACAAAGGCAAATGGAATACACTGAAGAACAGGAAAAGGGGGTCCTACTAGGCCTTGTGAGCTTCCAGAAGGTGGAAGCGCAATGAGGTTGTGGGACACACTCTGGACTTGTACTACTAAACACCGTCACAACTATCCATAGCTGCTCTAAAAATAAGGGTTCTGCCGAGAAGTGCTTGTCTTTTTCTTTGCACCTATTTTTATGGTTTAAAAAAGTAATCAAATCAATGTGAGCTACACTCATTTTTGCTTTCTTAATTTTTAGCTCTGCTATTTTCAGTAAATGTTAAACTTACCATTGCTTGGAAAAAGTGTTTGTTCATTTATTTTGGCAATGTTTTGTGCAGCGCGATCATGCAACAAACTGTTCATATAGGAAACTACTGGTTACCATGTTTTCGCCGCTGCAATTTTTGCAGCTGCAGTTTTAACGGCAGTGTTTTTCACCACAACCACTTTTGTGATTCTTTTTTTAAAAGATACATATGTACTATGTTTGTTTAGGGGCGTTAAGGGGTGTGTGTGGTGTCGCGAGAGTGGAGGAAGGGTTCGGAGAATGACACCCCCATTACAAAAATAAATAAATAAATACAATCACCAAAAACGACCCAGTGAAAACAGAAGCTGCAAAAATTGCTGCGTTGAAAACACATGAAACCGTCGTGGGTTGTTACACAGATACGTTCAAGTTGAACACAAAACACGGACACCACACGTGTGGCCACATATTCTCTGCCACCAGTGTGCGGAAAAGGTTGTGGTATCAGAGTTCGAATGTCAGGTGAAAATCTCGCCAGAGTGAGAAAGCAGCCTGGGTGACAATGAAAGCCAAGGAGGTTACAGCAGCCTCAGACCACAAGGGCACACTGGCACAAAGCATAACCAGGCTTGAAATGCGAGTATAAGGCTGGCAAAAGACAGCTGGCATATCGGGTGAGCCCTGAACCATGCTCAGAATGTGGATCTACGTCTGAAGGCCAGGAGCAAAAGACCGACATTGCAGAATCGAGGCAGAGATGGCCGCACCCACAATCATACCTGCCTATCCTCTGGGTTTATCCCGAAGACTCAGGCCCCGATTCTCATCCTGGTGTTCAGTACCAAAAAGGTTTTTAAAAGGGTTAACAAACTTTTTGGGTACTTAAGACCTATTCTGAAGGTGGCGCATTCTTCCAAAGTCGGAAGGAATGCACCACTTTCGGAATACATGTGGAGGTGGCTAGGATGGGTTGGAAACTAACCTAGCAGCCGCCACATTCGTAACCTGGCTAAGGGTATTCTTGTGGCACTCCTCCAGTTTAATATTTTCGCTAACATAGCGCACATATACAGTACCATGTTGGTGCTGTTAGACTGGAGGAGTGCCACAAGAAGCCTTGTTTGGTGTATGAAAGTGTTCATGTACACCAGTGTGGTGCATATGAACACTTTCCTATACACCAAAGCAAGCAGCTTCAACGTTGCATTCTGCTTACTTTGGTGAATAGGAAAGTGTTCATATACACCTGTGTTCTCTGCAGCATTTTTGTAAAATAACGATTCTGTCGTTATTTTTAAAAAATGCTCCCGAGATTTCAGGAATCCACACGTTACAACTCAAACAGGCGCATTCCAGTCGGTGCACTGTCGTGCACTACCAGGACACCCAGGCCCACGCGAGAATACTGGTGGAGCCTGGGCGTCCTCATTTGGCGTAGTGAATTGTGCACTTTAGCACGCTCACTGCGCCAAGTTCTGAATCAGGGCCTCAGGGTTTTCACGCTCTTCTCCAGGTCTCCTGGGAAGAGCGTGGAGTCTTCTGGTATTTCCACAGCAGACCCAGTGTTTAAATAACAATACACATCTGCAGGCATTTCGCGTTAATTGTTAGCTGGGTCTCGAATTACTGTGGCGCAGAGATGGGCAAAGAGCAGCTGGGCAGTGTTTCAAGAGATAGAAATCTGTAACATCCTGTGATTAAAAGCAGCTGCCAGACATGGTGCCCTGTGATTATCTGTCCATTCACATAGAAAACGGGTGCCAGCGACGGACACAGCGAAGAGACCGAGACGTGACCCCATGCAGTGAACTAATCTTTCCAGCTTGAACCACATGGAGTAAAAGGACTCAACACACCGAAAAGAGAGCAAGCGCATTGAAATCAGAAGTGAAACGCTGCAAGTGCAGGGGCACACAGCGCATACCCATTCAAAAAAAAAAAATGTATTGGTCATTTTACGTGGCAAATATACAAATGTTATGTCCATTTGCCTCAGCAGTCATAGTGGTTCCATAGTGGTTCCAAAAATGTAACAAACCATGGCTGCACCTTAACAATAGGTAGATATGCCTTGGAGAGCAAACGCCTGGCCGCCACCTTGGAGGTTCCCGCACATGGCTGCCTGTTTCAAAGTAGTCAGTGCTGTTGATGTGCTGCCCCTGCTTGCATCGTGTGGGTTTGTCGTGTGTGCTGCTTTTGCGTGTCTGGAGTAGTGTAAGCTTTCCAAATGCGAAAGGGCACTCCAAAAATGGTAAATGTGTTTTTTGAGGGCAAAGTTTCATTTAGTGCAGTTTTCTGCACATAGCCAATCACACAATCAATATAGTTTAAGGAACTGAAAGAATGAATTTGGTGCAACATAGGTAAATCATTTTCTTTTGGGGGAGGCAGATGTGTGGTGCATAGATTATAATAGAAATAGGGTTCCTAAGACTGCAAACATGTTTCTATGGCAGCTACAACAACTGAGTTTACCTTTTTGACATGTGAGCGGAGTCTTGTTCAATTCTGTGGAGTCTTGTGTGGCTATGGGCGGGGCTTAACTCTCAGGGTTTTTGATTTTCAAATGTTGGCAGGTATGCGCAAGGCCTGTCCTTTCGGGAACACTCCACCCCGCCACGCTCCTCCTCTGCTGCGCAGCCCTCTCCGCCCCACTCTCTCACCCCATTACCGGCTGCAGGCTCCACCTTCCTCCATTCTGGATCTTCAGGCCCACACCCCGGAAGCCAAACGCACAGCATGTCACGCTTCTGTGTGCAACCTTTTGTGCTTCCGGCACAGAGACCAGGAACGCAGAATGTCATACCATGCACTGTCTTCTATGCCTTGTATACACAATGTCCAGGTTTTGCGTGCGGAAGACCAAAGCTCTACCTCCCATCCTGTGTTTGACAGTTGCCTAGAGTCTCATACAGCATTTTGCACGACAGAGTGTGGTATCTTGTTATTTTGTTATTTCTATTATATGTGTGGGACTACAGGTCCAAACCTGGGAATCGAGGTTGTCTAAAGATCCAGAGATCCAAGACTGTGTAAATGGGTTAGTAATAGACAGGGCCAGAATGCAACTCTGAATTTGACTGCGCATAGTGGGGTTGACTGAGTCTGTGTCATAGAGCATGTTTGGGCTGAGGGATCTTCCACAACGTTTTGCAGAAAGACTACCGATGAGTTCATCTTCCTGAAAGTGTACATTCTACAAAGGGGACCAGAAATCTCTTTACCTTCATCCAGTGCTGGAAATGGGAAACAATTACTGGGGGAACCCTCTCATCCTTTGAGGGGCAGGCCCTGTGGAGGGGGGGGGCAGAGGGGCGTGGTCCCAGCCCACACAATACAGTAAAACTTCACATTGCTAGACAATGAGGGGGCAATTTCCATTAACTGACCCACCAAAACACTCTTCATGAAACATATAACATAAATGATGGAATGGTACTCACACATTTACGCAGGTTCTTCTTGATTTCGTCAAAAGTATTTAAGATGCTCTCTGGGACACTGCCAGCATGAAGCCCGCCAAAAACCTGTTTCTGATAGAATGTGAGAAGCTGATCCTGAACCACGCAGTGTGTCTGCAAGAGAAAATATGGAAAATGTAACTTTCTGGAGATAAATGAACATTTATTTTTTTATTTTATTTTTTATTTATTTTAATTCTTATTATGCGCCAAATGCCCGTGGGCCTCAGGGCGCACAAAAAACAAAGACAAAGACAAACAACAAAATAAACCAGTAGGAAGAAGAGAGAGGTCATTAGAGAATTACTCTAGATTAAAAAGGTGAGTCTTTATGGCTCTCTTAAAAAGGGGATAATTTTGAACCTGTCGTATCCCAGCGGCAGGGCATTCCAAAGGAGGGGACCCTGAATGTCAAGAGTGGTGCCTCCAAATTTAGCTGTCTTAAATCTTAATCTTTGCTCTTACTTTTTCCAAACGAGCACGCACATGCATAGACCGGTTTGAGAGGGAGAAAAAGCAGGACGCTTAAGTACAAAGTCTCTCAAAATCAAGATCTGTAGCCATTTTCTCACCAGATGTTTTGGACTACAACTCCCATCAGCCCTAGGCACCGATAGGCAATGTTGAGGGATCATGGGAGTCAAAATCCCAAACATCTGGTGAGCCGCATGGTGCGGACCCCTGACCTAGAGAATTCTGATGCACCTCTGCTGTGGAGCAAGAATAGTCTCCACCGAACCGCACCATGCTTCTCCTCAGACCACCTTCAATGACCACTGTGGGCCAGGAATGTTCTGGCAGAGCTGGCCTGGTCCACCCACTGCACACTAAAACAGAGTCCATTTTCCCAGGACAGGTATGACAACATTGCACATAGAATAATGAACCGCATTGAAAATTAGTTGCATGTTTAGTGGTCAGTTTGCTAACCCAACTGGAACTTAAAATACCGGAAAGCCGAAGCTTACCATGAATTGCGTGCGCAGCTCCTTGTCCAGCAGCTTCTGGTCTTTGATCCTATCTTTCTGTGAAATGCAGTAAGATCAGAGTTAATTGATTACCAGTAAAGCACACAGTGGCATGTTATGTGAAGGGATAAAAAAACATTTGCGTGGTGGACGCATTTAGAACCCACCGCACCACAGCATGCAGGCTTTTTGCTTGACGCGCAAAGGTTTTTGCTCTGTGTTATGAGCAAAAGGTACATTGCGTGTGGTGCAGAAATGATCCACCCCCGACTCTGGGTTGAACTTTTGCTGCTCAGCCCGCGTGGTGCAGTACCACAAATATACAGTGCAACACATGTGGGTTGATCGTAGGAGCACAGGAACTTCTATTCAATTTGCTGTGGCTTAGGTGACCAACAATGTGTCACACAAGCTTTGTAAACCCTCACTCCATTAAGGGGGCACATAAGGCACTCTATGTCCCCTTTCCTAGTCCCCCCAACTAAGAGCCCTTCCACCAGTAAATATTTCAAGAACACCAGAGGGGTGATCTTAAAATGTGGGTGAGATCACGCCCAAACATATGACACAATATGTGATCATGTGTGGAATTATTTTTAAATGATTGTAGTGATCTGCATTGCTTCGACCCCATACAAAGGACCCAGGTTGTATGAGATAAATGTATGACAGCCAAATATGTCACATGCTTTGACTATAATCACAACGTATACCATTAGGCAATCTCCCGAGGTTGGGTGCCCCAATATGACTGCCGCATATAGCTCCACCATACTGCTAGAGAGTGTGCTCCCCTTGCAGCCTGGTCTGTATTTCTGATAAACTTACAGGTAGTGTATGTCTCCAAGAGGCTGTCTTGTTGTGCAGGTTGCCGATCGCCTGAGCCAAAGCCGCTTTTGGACAGATCATCTTTGCCACCACTGCCGCAGCTGCTGCTGAAGCGCGTCTTTCTTCCCCAATGACAATGCTCAGGAGGACGACGACGAACCCAGAAATGAAAGCACTGTGTGGTTGCATCGTCCCGACCTACCTCACTGCAACCCGAGCGTGGTGGAGTAAAGTCTGGCTCGGTGACAAGACCACCTACTGGTCCACCTCCAAAAAGCCTTGTCACCGAAGTATTGGATGAGCCCGACCCGCCGATGTTTCGCTGTGGGATTTCACTGCTGTATTTATACACGGTGCCCCACTTTTGCAAAGTCCCCTTCCTCGCCACCACCCCATTGTTTGTGACGTTATGGCAAGGTCTCCTCACGCTTCCTGGCAGCAGAGGCCTGAGGACTTCCTAGAACTGAGAACTTCTTGACCACAAAAAAAAACATTTTTGGTTATGTGGCTACCAAAATCAAAAAGCAAGTCTTCCTTGAGTAGTTGTATCTGTAAAAACCTCGAAAGGTTCCTTTTAATGCTTTCTAATATATAAATAAATGAATGTTCATAAGAAATTCTGCAGTTCTATGCACAGTCTTACTGTTTGAGGATGATGTTTTTCTCAAAGGTCATACAATAAATTTAATTTTTAGCATTAAATAGTGGCCATATGTCTAAGCCCCTTTGAATTGAGTATCCTCTTTTTCTGTGTGCAAGTCAGAATTATGCACTTCCCAAAGCACAATCTGCCAAACTGCAGTTGCCTTTATTGGGGCAGATTTACTTAAAGCCTATTGACATTTGCATTATCAAATGTGCAAGGAAAATGCGCAACTGCCGAACTGCCGTGAATGCCAACGATCATCAGCTGGATATACTTACCTACACAACACTTTCATCAACCACCATGTTCAGCTTTGCAAAAAAAGGTAAAAATAATGTCACCAATTTTAGGAATAGGTTTGTACACATATCTATTAGGAATGTATGTTAAAGTCGTAAAAGGGTTGGACGAGACATTTAACATTGAGTTGGAAGTGTGATCAGGCAGGTAATAAGGGAACCGTCAGATTTGCACAGTTCCAATATATAGGGGCACCGTGGTAAGAAGCCCATTAGCAAGAAGGGCGAAAGGAGAAGGGCACCATTTGTAAGGTCTGTTTTGGGGAGTGAAGGACACGTGGGGATGAAAATTGAAGCCTGGCAGAAAAGACAGAGCGGCACTCCACCATGAATGCATTAAAAGACAGCACATACGAGCTCAGAGGCAAAATGGTAACCAGAGTTTTGGATAGGGGGCTATGAAAAGCCAGCAAAAGAGTTGTTCAGTAGCGCTATTAATTTACACTGGACTTTAGTCAAGCTTGGAGCCAACTAAGGTCTCCCTTTACCCCAACCTCTAAACACAACATATGCAATTGCTTTTGACACTTAGTGCTCAAATCAGATAAGTGGCCGTTGCCTTTCATGTCTTCTTGCACCTTCTCAGAGGCCGGTCCGCCCTTCGAGCAATCTCCACCCAGCAGGGATATCTGCAAGGATAAGCTTGCCCTTTCTGATTGGCCCCATGTTCGCCTCGCTAATCTTGCTCCTCTTACCACCAATGTTTGTAGTCAAGGCTGGAGAGGATGATGGCTATGATGAGTTCTGCTCAGTGATAGGTCAGACGATATTGGAGGATGTTACTTAGCATGAGGTGGTAATTGCAGGCCTTATGACCAAATGTATTTGGCTGGCAAGTGGCAGCTTTGTCGTGAAACAGGAGTCAGAGGTTCATGGTGGACGTTGAAGGGGCGGAAGATAGGTCAAGGCCTCCAGATCGTTTGTCACTGTGTAAGACCAGTTTGTCATTGATCATTTGGCCCTGGATGGCCTATTTGTAATTGAGTGGCTGTCACAATAACCGAGAGCAGAGGCATGGAGGATAAGGCGCCGTTACATGAGACCATTGTTGGATTGAAGGGGTAAGAGTTGACACATTCAAGATGGTTATGGACAAGAGGACATTGCCGTATTTTTCAGCATTGAGTGCCGGAGGCCAGTAATTATATATTTGCAAATTACAAAGAGTAGTTCTCACATGTTCTGCAGGCAGAATTCAGGAGAAGTGGGTTGGGCGGTTAGTTCATGTGGCAGGGTCTATGGTGTTTGAGGGGGCTCCTTTTTTATTGCTAGCAGGGGAAGTTTGAGCCTCGTTTTGAAGAGTGCCGCCAACCACACGGCTTTGAAGGCCACAGGGAGATCATTCCACTGGTGTGGGGCGATGCCTTGGCAATATTTTAACTTGGAACTCTTTGGTTGAAGATTCGACTGCCCCCGCCCATGTTGAAGTTTCTTAGTTGCAGGCAGCATCAAGCCAATCAGGAATCAGTTTTCCCTGTTTATTTCTCAAGCCCCTGTCTCTAGGGGTGGCCCTTTAGGGCTCTGTAGATCTTCTGGGAGGGTGTACTCAGATTGGGGAAAGTGAGGTGAAATTTGGGGGGCAGGGACATATTTCTGATCCCTTATGAACTTTCATCATATCTCACATCTTTTTCTGGAATCCTTCCGTAAATGATGTTTTGGTGGACCGGTTAGCAGGTAAACAGTGTGACCTGCAGAGCAACTTTGTGGGCAAGATACAGTAGAGTGAGGACCCCCGGTGGCCAAAGCTGCAGGGGGCTTGACAAATAGACAGGGAAAAATGATCCCTGATAGGCCGGACGCTGACTGAGACTTCTAAACGGGGGGCAGGTGATTCTTCAACCAAAGAGTTCCAAGTAAAAGGCTTCCCATCTGCAGTCACCACATATCCTTGCCAAAGCAAACATTCCCATGGGGTGGGAGGAAAATCTGAGAAATGCAAACTAACACCTCCAGGGTTGCCAGATGAGACAGATGTGTATTTTGTGTATTTCTTATGACGTTGTATGGTCAAGCAGACACGCACAACTTTTTCTGAGGTTTCGGCTTTCCTATTATTCTCCTGATCTTTGGAGTAATTGTATGTTTGACAAGGATTGGAGAATCAGTTAAACTATTTTGTATGATATATGCTCTTCAGACAGGAGGACTAGTGAAACCCTTTCTGCTGTGCTGAATCCATACTTTGAAGATGGTGTGGATGTATGATCTGATAACCTTCTGTTCTGAGTGAAGAATAACAGAGAAATAAGGACTTGTAATTCTTGGTGGCTCTGTTATTGCCCCCAAGTTGGTATGGGAGATCCCTCCACTGATTCCTGGGCATTCATGTGTCTGCAATCAATGGTTCATGGTTGCACAGTGGTTGTTGCACCCTCAACTATTGCATTTCCTGATTAAGGGCCTCATCACGAGTTGGGTGGTATACCGGCGGTAAATCTTTTGTGCTAGCAGGGTAAGTCCACATTTCTTTTAGTCAATAGGACACAATGAGGAATTTTCCTTGCAATTACCACTCAGAGGCTCGCCCAAACTTGGGATTGAGCAGAGCGGTAATGAGGCAGTAATAGCATTACCGCTGCATTTTTACCGCTCTACCCAGCTCCTGATGAGGCCCTAAGACTTTGTGCTATCTTTCTAAGTGATGTGCATCACTGTCAATAGGTGTTGAAGCAAACAAACTGTATGGAGAATGTCTAAGTTTAAGGGTCACTAGAGTATTCAGGGCAGTATTGTGGCACGCTGCTCACTCCTGGGCAATCCCATCACCGCCATTGCAAATAGAGTGCAAGTGTATTTGCAGTGGCATGTATGTGATCCTACCCTATCCTGCCTTGATGACACACAATCTGGACTCTTGTAAGAGCTGAACGAGTGGACCTAATCTGTGTATTATCATTGTATGTCTTTGAAGCAACATATGCGGCTCAAAGTTACTTCTGGACCTGAATATATGCTTTAGCTTAATTTACTTTTTTTCTATTATCATTTTTGTCCTCATCCTTATTGATTTTTTTTTCTCCACTTTTTTATCTAATTGTTTAAATGTTCATATTACTTCTTATATCATTTGGAGACATGCTTGGAATTGGATGATTTGAACTTGTGCTGTTTTTAATAAAATAATGATAAATCGACATTACCTATTCCTGGCCAATTCTGGACTAATGTTTTACATCCAATCTGGACATTTATGGCCTTGAAGTAAGAGTATTCGCAATCTTTAAACTGTCAGTGGTTAGATATCATACCCAGAGGCATGTGTGTTTAAAAAGCTACTTCCAGGTGACGTTGCAGACTGAGGACAAAGTTTACATACAGGAATTGACCAATAACAATGAAAGGAACAGATCTTGATCTTTATTTGGCTGTCCAGACTTTAGTGATAGAGATCCAAATAGGTAAATTTTTAGTTGATGTGATCTTTTTGAGCCTAGAGTTGTGGAGATCATCTCTGGGTAATAGACCCTGGGCCTCATTACGAGGTGGGCCGAATGGGTTTGCAGTAATGGTGCCGGTGCCGGTAAACCCATTCCGCCCTATTACGAGGTTCCCTTGTGGGAACCTCTCTGAACGTCTGGTCAGACCAGACGTCCTTTGCGGGTCCCGCAAGGGGACCAGGGAGCTAATAACGGGCCTGTTATTAACGGGCCCGTTATTAGCTCCCTCCCCATTCCCATTGAGCCCTATGGGGACTAAAATGGGGATGGGTTTTTTGAATGAGGAATTACCGGGTCCTCCAAGGTTGGAATGGCCCGGTAATTCCTCATTCAAGGAACCCGGACCCGAGTTTGGAGCCAGCCATGCCCTTATTAAGGACATGGCTACCTCCAAACTCGTAATGAGGTCCCTTGTGTTTTGGAATCAAGCTGCCACCTTGGGTCAAGTCATTTGGCTATTGAAAGAATTCTAAAAACTCATCTTTCAGCTGTAATCCCTTGAACGGGTTCCCCTTGCAAGGAAAGTGATTGAAGTGAGCAATGGCTAGTGTGATCCAGGCACGATTAATTCATTATTCATAATGCAAGGCATTAGTAGTATGCATTGACTTCCTCTAAATGAAATCAGGCGAGTGCGCCAGAAGACAGCGCCCCAGAGTTGCAACATTTGTCACCAACCATCTTGTGTTTAACTTCAAGAAAGACACAGCAGTTTTCACTGGAGGAAGGCTGGGCTCAGGGCAGACAATAAGTCAGGGTAACAATGAGATTCAACACCCACAACAGGTTTCCAAAGCCTAGTAGCTGCTTTCCTCTTGGTTTGCTGACCAAATGTAAGCCTAGTTTATTCCTCAAGCAAGTGCTATGATCACTACATTTTAGATCTCTTAACAGACAAATAACTAAAATTAGGGGTAGTTAGATATTTTCCCGAATTTTCCCCCACTACAAATTGGATTACGGAAAGAATCAGAATCTGGAATGGACCAATCTAATATTCAGGGCCTAGCCTGGTACAGTGTTTGGCAATGAGGCTAAGCTTAAAATGAGCATTCTTCACAGAAGCATTGACCTTTGGCTGAAACATCAGGGGCAAATCAAATAAAACACCTAAATTCTGCACCACACCGAACGGCCTTGGAGGAACTCCTAGCTGAGCTTGCTACACGAAAAGGAGAACCGCTGGGACGGCCGCACAGCTGACAAGCAGAACCGCTGACTTGCCTGCATTTAAATAAAGGCAGGTGGCCTTCATCCAGGTCTGCACTACAACTAGGCAGGAACCCACAAATGCATTATCCCCCAGAGCTGAGTCATGATTGAGAATCAGCTGGGTGTCATGCTTGACATCTGAGAGCAGAGACCAGACCCCTCTACCAAAATGGGCAGAGGCAACATGTAGACAACCAACATAGAGCAGAGGAGGGAGGGCAGAGCCTTGAAGGACCCCACAGTAGACTAGAATCTCCTCTAGCCAATGCTCCACTAGTTGTATTTGTTGCACTCTGTCCATAAGGACATACTGGACCCAGCTTATGAGGGACCTAAATGTCCAAATAGATTTTCAGGGTAATTAAGAAGAATCGTATAGTCCAAAGTACCGAATGTGGTGGAACGATTTTAAAGTATCGGGATTGCAGTTCCGTTGCCTGAATTAGGTCAAAAGACTGATTGAAGGTCCTAAAACAGTTTCAGACTTTAGAAGCAGTTATGAGAATGGAGTCTAACAATCCTTACCAAGATCCACGCAGTAAATGAAAGCAGAGATATAGGGCGAGTGTTTTTGTTACACATGGCTGTAGATGGAGAGCAGTTCCAAGATGGACGCCCATAGGGATCTTCGAGCGGACAGCAGCGGTCCAGTCTTTCCACGCCTTATGAGACGCCGCAGACCGCTCACGTGACCCTATTTCCTGATTCGAAACCTACGGATCATCGCGTCGCTTCTGCTATTGACGCTCTGTGAGTTCGTTATTCTATCCCTTGTCTACTTTGCTGAATATTTCATGCTAACCCTTTCTCACTCTTCTAATTCTATATCTCTTAGACGTTTTCAACAGTTGCTCGACTCAGCCCCTGGTCCCTTTGAGTGCAGACCAGCCCGGCTAATCCAGCTTAACCCAGCCGTTTCGAGAGAAGTCTCTCCGGCTTTCGTTTCCTCCCAGAAACCCACTAGGGTAAGCCCCGTTTCCTTTGAGCTCCCCTTTCTTAGTTCCGATCAGAGCACTTACCTGTCTGTTCTTGTAGAGCTCCAGTCGCTCACCTGCAATTCTTCCGAGTTCCCGTCACGTAACGCCTAAGCCCTTCTAGAATCTTTAATGGTGAGCGGATCTCCCTTCCGCCCATTACTCAACATCCAACTGTCATCTCCTATCTGACTCTCTCCTTGTTTTCCTTTTGTGCATCCAGAAGAAGCCTCCCGGGTGACATCAGTTCTCTACCACGCCCAGGAACATCTCTGCTTCCACACCCTCCAGATCCTCGAGACTCCAGATTCGACCAGGGTTTTCTTCCCATTAAAGGGTTTCCATGGCGGTCCTGCCCTCAACCCTGGTTATTCTATTTCTAGGTCGGGGGGCCAGGATTGATTCAGGGGAACCTTCACAGACGCATTTGTCTCTTCCATATTGGACTCTCTGACTTGTCAAGGTGAGCGTGTTGAAAGCTTTGGTAACAACTGCTTTAATCGTATAGTAGTATTACAGACTTTAACAGTTTTCAACAAATCAATGGACAATGGGCACGCTCTTTGAAGGAGGAGTGATATCCCCTTTTTCCAACTTATAGAAAATACACTGGTGTCCAAAGATACTAGCAGAAGAGCCTGTATTATTGAGGGCATAATGGCTTTGAAAATATTTGTCGGGCACAAGTGAAAAGATGATGAAGAGTTGCCCAAATGAACTATAACTTTACATAATTAGATGGAGTCAAAAAGCTGATTTGATTTCCGATTAGGAGTTATTATGAGGCAGGCCTTGGAAGAGGTGCCTTGTAGAAAGGTGTTCCAATAACAGATAATTTGATCTCATTGCTCAAGCTCCAGATATTTTCTCCCTTAATTGAGGAGGTTTTAGCAACAAAAATGTATTGCCAACTGGATACAAATCGCTGTTTGATAAATATTTCCCCTATTCCCTTACAGCTGTCCATTTACCACTGGATTCCAGTCTCACATTGAAAGCAAACATTGCTAGTAAATGTCTTTGAAATCATTGTATAGCACTAAAAAAACATTTTCCCCAAGTTACAATAATGAATTTGCCTTTAATGTGGCATCATGGGAGAAGCGGTCTACTCATACAAAGAGCGTGCAAACATGATCATAATATGCATGTGGGTCCAGTTCAAAGGGAAACGCTGACAAAAGTTGGTATGCACCAGCCCCCGAAAGGAAAGACAAGGCCGTTTCCACCTACACTCGGTGGTCATTGAAGAGGCTGGTCTGACGCCCCAGTGTGCCAGATCAAGTCAGCGGGCCTTATGCTAATGGTCCGGTGCCCACGTGCCACTTCCTGTGACCTAAAAGTGGCCACCTCTTCTTTACCCACTGCTGACGTGAACTACTGGTTATGAAACAAGCCCTGGCAGCTTTCTTATAGGATGGCAGTTCAGGGTTTGGAGCCCTTTAAATTTTACTTTGTATGGCAAACAAATGTATCTACATCACACATGTTACCCGAACACATCGTAGCATTGTCCTAGCGACCATGGTAGAAATTTAAATTTAAAAGGTACCGGAAGCACCTCAAAACCTTTCTCTTCGCTTCTGCCTTTTCTCTTCCTCTCCCCTGCTGACCTCCCAGGTGAATCTGAATCTGGACTGGTTACCTGGCCACCCTCTGTTCTCTGGCCCAGGTCCCTCCCCCGCCAGTTGCACACCTGCACTGCCTGCCTGGCAACCCCCGCACTTGGGGACTGTTTCTGTATCCCTACAGTCCCACTACCAGCACTTGACACCGGATGCCTGCACGTGCCACCTGCTGGGCGTTACTTTTACTTACTGTTATTATTCCATGCCCAAGTACTGCACTTTTCCCTTCCCCTTTGCCCCCGCACTTTTCCCCTTCCCCCATTCCCATGCACTTGCGCAATCTGAATGACACCTGGCCTAGTAGGATCTTTGTCTGTCCTCCCTTTGTTCCCCTCCCATGCCTCGTCGCGCCTTGAAACACTTGTGTACAGGCGTGTTATAAATGCCATATCATATCATACGTAAACAGCCAGTTACAAATGTCTTGGTGAAAACACACTTCTGTACTTTTATTTATGGATGGCAAAGTCTACGCGCAGGGATCAGATTGAAATCAATCGAGCTATTTTGATGCAAACGAGCGTTTAGCTTTGTGAGCTATCGCATTGTGCAGGTGGATAACCCATCCCTGGCATGGGACAATCCTGCACTTATATGCTTCAATCCTGGCTAAGCAGCCCAGCCCTTCCTCCTCCGGAGATCGATACACTCGGTGCCCTTTGATTGGGTAATAACAGATATTAAGGCAATTCTTGTAAGCAACACGAAACCAGCCTGGTATATCATTATTATTCAAAATATGATCAAAGGCATGGCAAAAATGTATTTTTTCAAGATGAAACATAACCCCAATGTAGCCAGCGGTCCAAAAAGGGCCTGGCTAGTAAGGGCTACATGCGTGTGCCTAAGGAAATACCTAGAAATAAAGACACTGCCCACAGGGTTCCACAAAAAGGTTTCACAAGTCTGTGGGGCTGGATGGAATGTTGATAAATGAAAAGGAAATAACAAAGGAACAGAACTCCCCTGCCTAGGAATGGGCTGGGCAGGGCAGACATGAATCCGAAGAGGATTTGAAAAAGGGGACAGTTAGAAAAACAGTTAGGAGAAAGAAGGAAGAAAGGAAACTGAGGGGAGGGAAGAAAAAACAACCTCTTGGAGGGCGGCCGCCTCGAGCGGTCCCCCAGGGCACATAGACATTAAACTGCTGGGTCATCTCTGGAAAGCCCCTAGAGAGTTAACCATGAGACTGAGATGCATGGCAAGGGAAGCTCTGCCAGGCACAGGGCCGTGGCAGCCCATCTGGGGTCTACACTTGTCAGGCCAAGCGTGCATGGGGCTACCTGGGCCAAAGATGTACCACTGAGTCTGGGCTGTGTGATGCGTGCAGCCCGAATCAGGCAGCCCTGCCATGCCCCAAGTCTGCCTGCCTCATGGCCAATAAATCAAGCCCCTTCTAAAAGTCCTCCTGGGCAACGCATGGCAGGCAGGCTGGGATGTGGAGAGGTGAAGCCCGGGTGAAGAGCGTGATGTGAAAAGTGTTGGGCTACCTTGTTGTGTGCAGTAGCTCCTGGAGCGTATCGAGTGCTGGACGAGATTACCACAATAACTGATTTCAGGCCCAAATAACCAGACAGACTCAAAGAATATGGCAAAATACTCCTTTATTATCAATTCAATGAAGTAGGGAAATCTGGAAAGCATAACAAGTCGCAGCTCACACACTGTCGAACACATTTCAGTTACACAAAGGCTTTATACCTCAATATACGTCAGCTATGGCGTCATCCTACGTGGCAAATAATGAACACCTATCGTGCAGAGGCATAGGTTACGGGAAGATGTATACATATAGTTCATTTAGGTGTTAGTAACATCATTGGCTGCCCCTTATCAAGTAGGCATGCCTGGAACAGCCTCTAACTACGTATACTACAGATAATAGTAGAATAATGGCAGAGGATTGGCTTAAGCAATAATGTATACTCCATCCTCACATAGGCCTTCGTAATTGGTTTGCAACGTCTTCCAACCTTGGACATTTGGCTCATTAGAAGCACATAACCAAAACAAACCCCAGGTGCGGGTAAAAACGTCGGACAACTGCCCACTTGGACAATTAGCCTACCATCTCTCATCAGTTAGAACCTAGGCCAAGGCCACTTCTTTGGAGTTGACCTTGTTGACTGTTCTCTTCCCTTGAACTTTAAAGGGGGTAAAGGTACATTGCTATCTTCATCTGGAGTGTTATGAATAGCTCTTGTTTTCTGGTCTTGCACCACATATGAGGAGACCATAATTTGTTCATTCTGTCCTCCCGGTATGACTCTGACCTAGCTACACTTAAACGTAAGTGTAGTGCAGCTGAGAGGAAATGGAGGACTGCTTGTTCATCCTCTGACAAACTGGCCTGTCGCCTGCTACAAAGGCAATACCGACTCTCTGTCCTCACCAAGAAGAGAGTCCACATTCAAGCTCGTGTCTCTGTGGCATCTCCCAACTCGGCCAATCTCTTTAAAATCTGCAAGGAGCTGGCCAACCCTGCTGCAGTCTCTACCCCTCCTGTTGCCTCCCAGGCTCTTTGCAATGCCCTTTCCTCTCACTTCATTTAAAAAACCCAGGATATCCTGTCCACCCTCTCCACCCACACCCCTCCTCTTCCCTCTCCATCTGTGCTTGCTGACCCTCCTTTAGTCACCCTCCCACAATCCTTCTCGTCCTTTCCTCTTTTCACCCCTGACAAGGTTGCTAGACAAGTCCGATCTATGAAAGCCTCTTCAAAACAGGTTCATCCCTGTTCCTCTAAAACCATCAAGGACCACATTGACACCCTTGCTCCAGCCCTTGCTGATTTTTGCAACCACTCCTTTGCCTCTGTATCCTTCCCCTCCCATCTGAAGCACTCCTTTGTGCATCCTCTTCTCAAGAAACCCACAGCTGATCCTTCTTGTGCAGCTAACTATCACCCAACTTCCATTACTCCCTTTCTTAGCAAACTCCTGGTAAATTGGCCATCTCTCAGTTTAACCTTCATTCCAATTCTGTTGGCTGTCTCCATGACCACCAGTCTGGCTTCAGAGCTGCCAGAAGCATGGAAACTGCTCTCCTGAACATCCGTGAAGATCTGCTCTCCAACCTTGACTCTTACATTCCCTCTGTCCTCATCCTCCTCGATCTCTCTTCTGCCTTTGACACGGTCAACCATACCATCCTGCGCAACCGTCTCCATGAAAACCTGGGTATCACTGATCAGGCTCTGGCCTGGCTGACCTCTGTTCTCTCAAATCGACCCTACCAGGTCCAACTTGGGTACTTCCTTTCATCTACCTTCGTCTCTACCTGTGGTGTTCCCCAGGGGTCTAACCTCTCGCCCTGGCTTTTCAACCAATACCTGGCAACTCTCGCCCACTGCATTGCCATTTTCTGCTCAAATTTCCAGTGCTACGCTAACGACACTCAACTCATTTTCAGGCTGCCCTCTGCCACCTCCTCTCCCTCTCTCATCTCTGATTGCCTAACTGCCATTCAAGATTGGTGTGCCGCCAATGATCTTTATCTGAATGCCAGCAAGACAGAGATCCTCCTCATCGGCACACCTTCACCATCCTGTCCCCTCACACTCTGGCCGGCCTCCCTTGGTCCTCCTCCTACCTCCACCTGCGAAGCTAAGAACCTCTGGGTCATCTTTGACTCCACCCTTTCCTTCTCCGCCCACATCTCTGAGGTCTCTAAAAAGTAAAATTTCCAACTGCACCTCCTCAGAGGTACTCTGCGTTTCCTCTCCTTCCCCCAGAAGCTCATGGTATCCCAAGCTCTGGTTCTCTCTAGCTTGGACTATTGTAACAGCCCCTTTCTAAATCTACCTGCCTCTACTCTCGACCCTCTGCAACTAATCGAGAACAGGACTGCGAGGCTTGTCCTTGGCCTCAAGCCCTGGGATCGTATCTCTCCAGCTCTGAAATCTCTCCACTGGCTCCCAGTGGATGCAAGGATTAAATTCAAACCCTCTGCATTGTCCACAAGACTTTCTGGGGCCTGGGTCCAAAATACCTTCAGCTATCCCTCCGCAAATACCTCCCGTCTCGAGATCTTCGCTCCTCTACCTCCAACTCCCTCAGGGTCAGTCATTTTTCTAAGAAACGAGCTGGGGTTAGATCTCTGTCTTCGGCTGGGGCCTCCCTCTGGAACAGCCTCCCTGCCACTCTAAAACTTGAGGAGAACCATCTCCGGTTCCGGTAGCACCTCAAGACCTTCCTCTTTTCTTCTGCCTTAGCTCCCCCTCTCACCTGCTGATCTGTTCTCTCTTGGCACCGTGCACCTGGCCACCCTCTGTCCTTTGGGCCCAGGTACCTGCTCATCCTGCCACCCTCCCGCACTGCCCCTGGGCCACCTCTTGCACTGGGGTCTGTATCTGTACCCATACAGCCCCCCCCTTTTTCTTCCTACACTTATCAGACCTACCCTGTCTGCTGCCTTAAACCTAGCACATGCAAATTGCTGGCTGCATTACCACTGTTTGTAGCCTTTATTATTTATTTATTGTTATTTATCTGTGTCTCCTCTGCTTCGCACTTTCCACTCTCCCCCCTTCCATGCACTTTTCCCCTACCCCCTCTCCCATGCACTTGCGCGTTCTCAATGTCACTGGGCCTAGTAAAATCTCTGTTTTGTTCTCCCCTGTTCCCCTTCCTTGCCTTGTTGCGCTCTGAAACACTTGTGTAGGAGCGCAATAGAAATAAAATATCAATCAATCAATATTAAGTGCTATTTGATTCTATTATACTGGGTGCTATTACTCTTCTTGGCCTCTGGAGACTTGGTTGCTCCGTCTTGCATATGCTTTCTGCATTTTTAATAGTCCAATACTTGGCACTCACAGATGTTTACTTTTTTACTTAATCTAAGAGAAATATGTCTTACGTACATGGCTTATCCTCTTCGACTCCTTTTGGACCCTGCAGTTGCTTCTTGCTGTGGCATCCTTGATCCTTGGACAAACAAATACTCTTTGTTCTTGCACAAATTAATTTGCATTTCAGTGCCTGTCAGGTCTGCAACCCTGGTCTCTCCCTTTTGTTTTTTTTGCTTACAAATACATGAAACCGATGTCCATCTTCTCACCATGGCTGCTTTACCCGTGTTATATTTTCTACTGCAGCAAGCGTCTATATGTCTCATCTACTTTGCGTTTCTGTCTATATACATCTACTTCATCTCTTCTCACTTACCTTCTCAACGTATATGATTTCTTCCTTTCCACATGTTCATTCACTTTGTTACTTCAGTCACATCTTTATTCGCCTTCTGATTTTGGTTGTTGGTCTTCCTCCTTTTGGCCAACTGCACTTGGTGATTTTCCTATTCCAGTGACGATTGTGACAAATCTGGGGGTTTATCTGTCATCTTCTCTCTCCGTGGCTTCTCAGGTTAGCGCAGTTTGCAAAAATGGCCATTTCTGCCCGCCCACCTTCATTCGGCTGTGGTTGCCTCTCTTGTAAGCAGTTGCCTAGACTACTGCAACGCCCTGTATCTAGCTCAGCCAATGGGTCTGATCCGTAGCCTTCAGCTGTTGCAGAACCTGGCAGCCCAGGTGGCCACAGCCACTCCGTATGGTTCTCACGTCAGTCCATTCCTCAGACTTCTTCACTGGCTTCCAGTGGAAAAAAGGATAGTCTTTAAATCTTTATGCCTGTTTCATCGTACTTATTATAAGGTAGGTGCAGATTTTCTGCAGGATAAGTTTCTGCCATACATCCCAAGAAGGGCTCTGTTGCAGCCACGATTGTTTGGTTGTGTTTCCCAAGTTTCATTTGAGCATAGTGGGAGGCCGGGCCTTTTCAGTGGCGGCTAGCAAGCTGTGGAATGATCTCACGGCTGGTTTGAGACTTACAAAAAAAATACCTGCAATTCCGCCGTCACCTCAAAACTCTGCTATTATAGCTTCAGGCTTATTATAGTTTGCTATGTGCTTCCTTATGCCTACATGCCTTTTGGTGTACGTGCGTGCTATAAATGTCCCTAAGATAACATAACATTCCTTAAGTATTCTTATATTGTTTCAGTGCACGATTGTGTCTTCTCTTCATGACATCATTTATCTCCTGTCAGACTTTACTTATAGTTCTTCTGTGTTCCATGGTGTCTGCAGACTTCCTTCTACCACTTCACTTCCAGGCTACATTTGGTACGGTTATCTGAGCGCATAACGTCTTGTATATCTTTGATGTGGTATTGGGACAATACCAGGTGTCATGCACAGTGCTTTCTTACTGCTCTTCCAATATGGCAGAGGTGAGGGGGTAGCCTCCATGAGTGATGTGTACAACTGGTTCTCTACAGTTATAGCAGCCTGTGTGAAGAGAAGCCACAGGCTGCTGCTGCGAGGCAGCCTGGGTGAAAATCCAGTGGCCCGTCCCCTGCATCGCTGAGACACAATGCTAATAGTGAGGGTTAGGAAGAGTGTCAGGCCCTGGGCGCACCATGAGCAGGGTGGTGTCACCATAACAATGGGCATGCTGCCTGGACTAGAAGTGGCACCCAGGGCGTGACAGTGATCCATGTGGCCCCACTGCAACATGGCAGCCTTAAACATTGGAAATGGTGGCAGGTGGTGACGGGCAGTCTGGGAAAAGGTTATTGGTGTTGGAGGTTATGCGGGTGGCCCCCATAGCATGGGGCTGATCAGAAGTATGTGTAGTGGCCGCATGTCATTGTGCGAGTGCAGTGTGCTGAAGATTAACAATGGCCCTAGGTGACAGTGGTGATGAGGGTGATGGTAGAAGGGAGGTACCCCAGTGTGAGATTGCGAGAGAACGTGGCGGTCTGCCTGAGGCAACCTATGGAATTGGGACTACCCGCAAAGGCCATCCTCTTGTCTCACACTCCATGTGGGTGGGTGCTAGAGTTAGGGAAGGGGTCTGTTGTACCAGACTCACCCTAAGGGTCCCTCAGACCCCTCCAAGGAAGCGTGGGCTGTCAGAAAAGTTCCCCAGTTTGATGGAACTCACGTCAGGGGAAGTTTAGGAAGGGAATAGGAATTTAATTTAAAAGAGAACAAGTGTATTTTATAGATAACGATGTATCCCTTTTGAGATCCCTATGAAATTCACCCTGGTGTCTGTCTCCATTTAGTAAGGTAAGAGTTCAGGGTGTAGCCCATCTCCTCTTAACAGCATTCCTTTTCAGGTGCAGTGCCTCTCCAGCTGGCCTGGGGGTGGTGTTTACCATGGGGCCTCACTCTGGTCTGGGGTGAGGCAGGTGTGCATCTTTGCCCAAACCAGGGCTGAAAAACAGGGGCTACATCAATTTTCTTGGTGTAACCTACCATATCGCACCATTGGGGTCGTGGGTGGTGACCAGATGCTATCAGGTCAGATCTATGCCATCCCTGGGATGTTCACACTCTGCACATAGCAAAGGGGAAACATGCACAGAAGTGCACATGGACTTCCTCAGGGATCTTAATAAGATTGGTTTAATGTATGCAGTTCTCTGGGCACAGCAGCGAACACAGGGGCCGATGCCTGAAAGGGACAGCTACCTTCACTGTCCTTTCAAAGGACACAGATTATAATACAAAAATAATTGTGTGGCATAGTGGAAGGAGACCATTGCCCTCATTACGAGTCTACAGGTGGGTTACCGGCAGACTCGCCTTACCGTTACCGGCTTCCGATATCTTGGAGTTACCGGGATATTAGGGGTGCTGGTAATAGCGGTAAGTTCCCATTCCATGGAGTCCCATAGGTGCCAATGGTGCCGGTGATTAAGTGATTTCTCTACCAGTAAGGGCCTAAACTGTACCGGCAGACTTGGAGTGAGCCGATCTGCTAACATTTGCAGAGCCGGTAGCACCGGCATTCTTTCCGGCATTATTACCGGACCGGCTCACACATAATAAGCCCCCATGCCCCTAACCCCTGTAGGCTGCGGCCCTGCGCACTGTTCACATTTATACTAACTAACCTGGTCAGTCGGTAACTGTTTAATGCTTTATCACTACCAGAGCTGTTACAAACTATTGATATAACCCCTGTGAGTCAGAGGTGTAGACAGAGTAGGGCCTAAGCAAGCAAGGCCCACCCACAATCTATAAATGCCCATTCAGCAGCGCTGTGTGTGGATTTACACATGTTAATGTGACTGCGGTGGGCGCACCTACATTAGCTTCAGGCCCCAGTTGTTAGACAATCCTGGCTAAGCCTCTGCTGTGAGTCTCAAGGAATGGGGAATGCCCAGTTCCTGTCCCCTTCCTCAGAAGACTTTCCAGAGGCTGCAACGCTGATAGTTGGGTATTCCAATTTAGTTGTTAAATTGGGGCACAACCTTTGAGAAAAATCAATTTAAAGTCCATCAGGTGCTCTACACCACACAGGAGTTTGGGAAACATGAGTGAAGCTTGCCTTACTGCCCTTAACCACAAGAGTGTTTTCTTTCACCTGTTTGAAGTGGTGGAGGCTGTGTGAAGGCACCACTCTCGGCCTGGCAAACATAACCAGCAAGGGGCCTTCATTGCTGTAAAGTTGGAAGGTTTTGACACCCTTCAAGCCTGGCCTTTTTTTTTTTTTTTTTTTGTGATGATTTAGTTTGTTTGGAAACTTTTTTATCATTAACAGAAAGTTTGTTAGTCTTTGAGTTTAATGCTTTAGGGTTTAGAGTCAGTGATTGTTTTTTTGTTTAGTTCCAATATAGCGCTTAGAAAAAGGACAATTGTGTAGGTGTACTTATTATTATGGCCACTGAGAAGGGCGGCCCACCTTTCTTCCGTGGACATTTGTTTGGTTGAAAGTTGAAAAAACGTTCCAAATTGTTTACATCGTGGGGAGAGTTCTTTGCATTCCATGACTAGGTGAAGGATGGTTTCAGCGATTTTTTGATCTTTGCAGAACCTACAGTAGTTGTTTCCAGCATCGATCTGTCTTGTTGTAGATAAGTATGATTTTGTGGGAAGAATGTTCAGACGTACTTTTAAGAACGTTGTTCGAATGGTTTGGTCTGGGAAGATTTGCAAGTAGGCTGGTGGTTCGTGGATTTTACTATTATCATTTGTACATTGGAGATTCTGTTTGTAAGTATTCTTTTTTTGAATGGTCTTTATCCAGTCATTGTGCAGAAGTTTCATTTTTGCATGTTGTGGGCGGAGCGTGAGAAGTTCTTCTGTAATGTCTTCGATGTCCATTTCATTTCTCATTGAAGATTTCCATTTTTGAAGTATTGTGGTATTCAAGGTGTTTTTTTTAGCTCGTAGAATTTAGATTTCTGGAGTTTTTTCGTCTGTCAGTATTTTGCAGAAGATGTCTAATCTTTTCCATTGTACAAAGGATTCGATTGACTGAGTTGCCATTTCATAACGTATTCTTGGCATTGGGTATGTTTGTGGAAGTCGGAGGATTTTACGCCAGAAGATTGATTCATATTTCGTCCAGTTGATTTTGCAGGCATTCAGCATTGCTTCTGTTCCATATGTTAAGATTGGGATGTACTTCTGTCTGTAATAGGCAATAATGGGCTTGAAAGAGAACTTGCCATATTTTCTGTGAAGTATACAGCCTTGCCTTGATAGAGTTTGAGCTGTTTGGTCAATTTTGTCTATCCATTGATCTTCTGCTTTCGATTGATTTATTGGGATGCCAAGGTATTTAAAGGATGTCACATTTTCAATTTTGAAGGCGTTGATCATAAAGCTCGGTTGGTATGGTTTTTTTCCGTATGGTTTGGTGAGGGTCATTGTCTTAGTTTTTCCAGTATTAATCGTTAATTTGTTTGTTCCCATATATTGGCTCAGGGCTGTCAGCGTAGCTTGTAGTCCAGTTGGTGTTTTATCTAGTAAGACGATATCGTCTGCATATGCCATAGCCGGAACTGGAATCGAATTGATTTTTGGAGGGTTGGTTTTATTGGATGTTAGGTGCTCTTCGATGTCAGCAGTGAACAGATTGTAAAGTGTTGCTGCCAGAGGACAACCTTGTTTTAGACCGTTTGTTGTTGATATGGCAGATGTTGTAGCTCCTTGTTTTGATAGTCTTACTTTTATAGTGGTTTTTGAGTACAGTAGAATAATCGGTTCAAGAATGTTCGGTGGACAATTCCATGCTCTAAGTTTCGACCATAGTTTTTCGCATGAAATTGCATCGAAGGCCATCTTTAGGTCAATGAATGCTGCATATACTTTAGAGTTGGAATTGATAGCTTCATGCTTGATTAATTGCAATAGTATCAGATTAAGGTTTGTTCCAACATTAGCTGTGAAACCTGTTTGCCTAGTCGAGAATTTGTTGTTTTTTGTGGCCCACGTGGTTAGTTGTTTTAGTAGTACTGCTGCAAATAATTTTCCTAGTGGATCGAGGAGGGCAATCGGACGGAAGTTTTGGGGATCTTCTCTTGATCCTTGCTTGTAGATTGGTACAATTATAGCTGATCTCCATGAGTTTGGTATTCGGTGTAGTGTATTGATCAAAGTTGTGATGTGACACAAGAAGTTCGCCCAGGCAATCGGGGTCTTGTTTAATGACAGCATTAGATAGACCGTCAGGGCCTGGTGCTCTGGAGGTGTTAAGCTTTTTGATCAGTTGAATGAAGTCTTTGAATCCCGCATGTACTTTCCATGTTGGTTCTATTGCAGGCAGTGTGTTCTGTAGATCTGTTCTACGTGATGCGTGATGGTGGCAAAGTGAGTTATCCAAGTTTCTTGTGCTACATTGGCTGTGAGTTTATGTTGTTTTTGATGGTTTTCGTTGAGCAAATTCCAGAGCTCTCTGGTATTGTGAGTCTTGTGGAGTTTCAATATGTTTTCTGCGTCAGCTTGTTGAATGGCGCTTTTTTGAGCTTTCATCCAATTGGAGTACTTCTGTTTCAGAGATTTGATCTGGTTAATGTTCTCTGCAGTTGAGGTTTTCTTTAGTTGTTGTATTGTTCGATTTAGGGATTTTTTCCTTTCAGCAATTTCTTGATTATATGAATGATGGTGGTCTTTTTGAAGACGGTTTTTAGTGGTTTGTCGGAAAGGAACTAAAATCCATTCATAGTTGAGTTTTGCAGAGTCTGTCAGGTTGGCGTCTTGGAATTTTTTCGGTAAAGTGGCTATGATTGGTTGTGGGATCCTTAATCTTGATGTTGTACCATTTAGTTCTAGCAGATTTGATAATGCTGGGTCTCTTTGTTGTAAGGAAGGTTGAGAGTGGACAGTGAGTTGATTATGATCACTCCTGTCGGTGGGTACCGTTTGTACTTTTGTGACTGATTGGTGTAGGCTTTCAGATAGAAATATGTAATCGATAATTGCGTGGGAAGAACCTCTACTCCACGTTGGAGTGTAGGGTGTAGAGGTGCTTGCATGATTCAGAAGTATTACATTTCGTGTCGTGATTTCTTTTATCCATCTCCTTGCATTTGGAGAGAGTTCTGAGTTGGTTTCAAGACAGCCATTCTTGTTGTATAACTTAATATTCAGGTCGCCACGGATTATTATTTCCAATGTCTGATATTTTGTTGTAGCTTTGTCAATTGAGAGGAACACTCCATCTAGGAAGGCATCCGTTGTTATTGCTGCTGGGTTCCAGTAGAGGTTTACAATTAGGATTATTAAGTCGTTTTTACTTTCTCCTTTTTTGTCAATCTTTGTGGAGGTTAGGGTGATAAGTTGGGTCCAAGGGTTTATGTTCTCAGAGATTGTTACTGCACTGCATGGGTTTATCTTGATTAAAGTGAGTAACCCAGATGCGGGTCTTCCTTGTTTTTGAGCGATGGCTGGGTTGAGAAAGGTGATAAAACCATCACATGCCGGTGGGTCGCTGAGCCAGGTTTCTTGAAGGCATATAATTTGATATTGTTCTAGTTCAGTAGATGGATTTGTAAAAAGGTGTAGGTTCCCTCTAGTGTTCCAAGAGCATAGTGACCACGTGAACTCGGGATTAATTGATTGTTATGAGTTGGTCATCATTGAGTCTTCTATCGATACGATTTCTGCAAAGGTGGTTTCAGGCTCGTAAATTCTTCTGATCGGTTGTACATCTCTGTAGGGATGGCGTGTTCGTGTTGAGTCTTCCATCGATACGGTGTCTGTAAAGGAAGTGTCAGAGTCGTAGCTTCTTCTACTTGGTTGATCGTTTCTGCGTGACTGGCGTGTTTGTGGCGAGTGACTTAGGCATCTGTCATCGCTAGTATAATCAGGTGTCTGCTTTTCCTTGTATGATTTTATTTGCTCATTGATCTTTCTCTGACTCTTTGTGGTCGCTTTATACTTTGCTTTATTGGGGAGCCTTGTGTATGCTGATGCCCAGCATATGAATCCAAGTTTGAGTAGTTGGGCTCGCATTGATAAGATGAGTTCTTGATTCTTAGGATCCGGTATTTCTATGACAATCTTATCCAAGTTTAGGTCATCTTTGAAAGTTATGAGATCGATGTCTTTTGTTGTAAGTTTATTCAGGCGAGGTATTACACCAAGGAGACGCAGTAAGTTGGTTCTGTTTAGAATTATCGGTTCCAGTCTTTTGGTTTCATTTTCAATGTGAATTTCACATACTTCCTTCTGTCGTAATGGATTGACAAATATTGGGAGGATCCGACTCTGTTCAATGGAATCTTCTGGTGTTCTTGTTAGCGAGGCCGATGAGACTAGGCCATAGGATTCGTCTCTTGTTTCGTCTGTTGTGTCGTTTTCCATCGATATAGCTGAGATTTCTTCTAGAGAGAGTTCTGTAGTTTTATCTTGATTTTTATTTGTCTGATGATCATAAGCTGAGGAATATTCATCAATTATTATGATACCCGCCTGGTTTATTGATTGTAAGGAATGTTGATTGTTTTCTGATGCTTGTTCTTCGTGGGTGGTTAGGTTAAGCAGTTCCTCATCAATCGGTAATTGTGGTGGGATCATTTGCGGTATTTGAAGATGTGTCTGCGTTAGGGGGTCTTGGTCTCTCTGTGTACTGGTGGATGGTGGTATTGTACGGGTTGTGGTTTTGGTCTTTGATGATTGAGGAGGTTGAGTGTTCTGATTTACAGTTCTTAGTAAGGCTCGCGAACCCGTTTGTCGTTTTTTGATATTTTTTTGTTGTGTGGGTTTTGTATCATTTGTTGTTTTTTCCTTTGTGAAAATCTGGAAGGGTTTGGTTGGTTTCTCTGATAGAATGTTTGAGTTGATTGTCTCTCGCTTTTGGGTGGTGATGTATTGGCCCGATTCTTTCGTTATCCGCTGTGTATCACTCAAGATTGTCTCCGTTGGATTTTGTAGTAGATTTGGAGGAGGAGGGCTCGAGGTTCGTTGGTCATTTGGTCTGTTCGATTGTTGCTGATGGTGTTCTTTGAGCATCTGTACTAGTTCTGCTGTAAGTTTTGTTTTCTCTTGGCGGTCGCCCCTGGCCCTTTCTGCTAGTCTTTGTTGCCATCGATGTGTTTCCTCCGATTCAATTGTCAAACGGGATTCAACTGTCGAGACAAAATGTTCCATATGGATCTGTTTCGAGTGAATTAGCGCTAGGAGAGTTGCTTGATCCTTCATGGTGTCTTTTATAGCTTCGTGTAATTTCAGGAAAGGAATCATTGATTGAGAAAGTGTTGCAATGAGCATATTTTGTAAGTCTAACATTGTTGTAGGAATCCTTTGATTTGCGTTTTCTTCAGAGTGATCATGATTGTGCGTTGTATTTGCGTTTTTTTGTTGAAGATTGCCTGGTTTTGGGTTCTTAGTTGTGGGCTCTGGGGTGTAATAGGATTCGTCTGAGTCGTAGTTGAAACATGTTGAGGCCTTTTTCCCTTCATCAAGATCAGATTGCGGTTCTCTTTTCACCGGTTTGTTTTGAGTGTCATGGAGAAAGCACGGTGTTGATGTTAGTTGAATTTGATTTGCTTCTGTTATATTTCCGAATATTTCTTTTCTTTTTTCTATGGTTGTCATTAGTGACTCAATTTCAGTAATGTCCATTGATAATCTTGCTACTTTAGTTCTTGATTTAAAGGTTGTATGATCCGCTGAAAGTGTGGATTTGAGGGAGTTGTGGGTCTTCAGCCACGCGAGTCGTGCAAGTCTTGCTTTTTCTTTTTTCGTATGTTGAGATGTTGTTGGTACTGATGATCGGGTGTTTGAATCTTGTCCCAATTGGTGATGTGGGGTATCTTTGTCACCATTGTGGTTAGGTTTGTCTTTTGCTTTTTGTTTACTGATAGATTCATGTGGCATAACACTGGTTTCGGGAGCTTGTTCAGTTAGTGCGCTTGCTTGAATCTGTTCACCTGTCGGTTTTATAGACTCTTTATTGTTGATCATGGAATTTGGCAGTTCATCTTGTGTCGAGTTACTAAGGAGATTATGATTTGTATATCGCTCTTGTCTGTTAGGGTCGCCAGAAGGGTCGTCTTCTTGATTTCTTGAGTTACTGAGGAGATTATGATTTGTATATCGCTCTTTTCTGTTAGGGTCACCAGAAGGGTCGTCTTCTTGACATTCAAGTTGAGGTCGCGAGGTGCACAAGGGTGCCGCGGGTACAGTGTCTTCTTGAGTTTCAAAACATGAATTGTGGACTTGTGCTTTGATTTCTAGAGGTAGCAGCTCAGGTGAGTTGAGTTGGTGATTAGCTGCTGTAATTTGTGTCGCAAGTGCTAGTCGGAGAGTTTCCTGAGTGGAGTTGTCATTTTCTGGCTTGTGTTCTATGATGGACTGAGATTCTTGTTTGGATTGAAGGTCCAGTGCCAAAGCTTTTTGGTTTCCTTTATGGATTGATGCTTTCTTAAAGGATTGCTCCATTGTTAGCTGTGATAAGTCTTGCTCCATGGTACTAGCAGTTGCTAGTTTAGTTGTTTGTCTTGTCTTTGGACGTTGAATGGAGTGTTGTTTAGTGGTACGGATTGTTGTCATCGTTATTGAGTCACTGTGTGTTCGCCTAGGATCCAAGGAGCTTGTCCTTTCGGTTTCCTATGCGTTTTTACAGGTAAGGTTTTATTTCTGTAGAGTTTGGGTTCTGGTAGGCGAGCCCTTTCAGTCCTCTGATTACTGGTGTGGTCAGAGTGCTTTGGGCTCCAAGAATGGGTTCCTTTTGGTCTCCAAGCAGTAGTTTAGAGTAGAGTTTAGATGGTGTTACGTTCAGGATCCAAGGGACGGACCCTTTCGGTCTCCTGTTCAGTGAGAAGAGCCAAGGATGTGTTCCTTTCGGTCTCCTGTAGTAGTTGAAAATATGGTTAAGATGTTGTACTGTTCAGGATCCAAGGGACGAACCCTTTCAGTCTCCTGATCAGCGAGATGGGCCAACTATTCAGGATCCAAGGGATGAACCCTTTCGGTCTCCTGGTCAGCGAGAGGGGTCAAGGATGTTTTCCTTTCGGTCTCCTGCAGTGGTTGAAAATGCGATTTAACTGTTGTAGTATTCAGGATCCAAGGGGCGGGCCCTTTCGGTCTCTTGATCAGTGATAGTACCAAATTAATGAGCTCTATCCCAGTGTCCCATTTAGTCTATCATCGGGATTTGATGTTCTCAGTTTGTTACAATGGTTAAAATTAAGCTGACGTTCGGTATTTAGGTCGGGAGTTCTTTTGCTCTCTTTATTGTTGAAGAAAATGAGGATCTTCTTTTTGTGTTGGCGTGTGGATCTGAGTTTTCTCTGTTTCCAGTCAACAGGATGAGACCTTGGGGTAGGTATCAGGGAGGAGAGGGTTGTTGGATGTTCAGGGTTTTGGATCAGGACTGTTATGTCCTTGGTGGGAGCGTTTTTCAGACTTGAGGCCGCAATAGAGGGGTGGTCCAATGAGTTCCTTAGAGCAGAGAGTCTTTTGTTATTTCTTTCCTTTTATTCCATAGAAAAAGAAGTTTTTCTTATTTTTTATTTTTTTCCTTTTTTTAATTAAAAGAAGTTTAGCTTAAAACGTTTTTGTGTCGATGTTGGCTGGAATTGTAGGTGGAAAGTCAGGTTCTGGTCCGTGGCAGTGAGGGGGGAGCGTGGGCTGATTGTCTGCTAGGGGCAGACACGTAGAAGCGCGTAGAGGCAGTCGGGCTGTGGGCGTTGATGACCGCCGATAAACGCCGAGCTGAAGTGCTAAACCGACGCAGTGCTGGCGCGGGTTCGCTGTTTTCTTTGGAGCTTCACCAGCATGGAGTCAGACGCGGGGAGTAGCCGTGAGGCTGCGGGCGCCAGGAGTCCCCACGCTGGAGCGCTGAACTGGAGCAGCGCGGGCAGACGCGGAAAGGGATCAGATGAACTGTCGAGAGGATGCCGCAGAGCAGCAATGCTGCGGGTGCCAGAAGCGAGGAAGCTGAAGCGCCGTGCCGTGCCGGAGCCGTGCAGACAGAAGAGTCCGGATCCGCAGGCGAACAAACGCGGAAGGACCGCGGGGCCGCGGGCGCCAAGAACCAGCAGGCCGGAACGCCGGGTCAGTGGAGCGCGGACAGAGGGGGGATGGAGTCCAGAGAGCTGAAAGTAATGTAGAAAATCCACGAAGATCACAAGTAGTGAAGAGGGTGAGTGTGGGGGTCCGTGCCAATGTTAGATGAGAATGTAACTTCTGAAGGGGTGAAGAGAGATCAGAGAGGAGGGAGGGGAGAGAGAGGGGGCTTTGTGGGTTTTCTCGGAGTCCAGAAGGGGGAGTTACCCCCGAGGGGGGGGGAGTGTCTTTCACCCAGGATTGGTGAAGAGTTGCAGCCAACAATGCAATATAATCAGCTAGTGATGAGAAGCAGTCAATCTGGAGTCCAACGAGCCGAGAGGGAGGTATTGGGGCGCCGCTGAGCCTGCAGAGCCTAAAGACCAAAAGACTCTGCAGCAGACTCCGCGGGTGCTCCGCGGCTTTCTGGGTATTTTAAAGGCACCAGTTGAAACAAAAAGAGGACAGGAAGCAGGTCCTCACAGGTACAGGAGCAAAAACTGTAGAGTCTTCTCACAACCGCAACCAAAAGACTCTGCAGCAGACTCCGCGGCTTTCTGGGTATTTTAAAGGCACCAGTTGAAACAAAAAGAGGACAGGAAGCAGGTCTGCAGAGAGCCCTACATGCAGTGGGCAGATATGCTTGGAGGAGCATCATCCATCATTTCTTGAGACTTCTTCCTCCTCACTACTGTGATGTTCTCTCCCCTGCCTCCGCATGTTAGCATGCATGTCGGAAGAGATGCTGTGCACGCAGCGCGCGGGAGTTAAGGAGCACCAAGGACCACATGTGTTCAGATCATACTCGACGTTTTCAGTCGTCACATCCTTTTTATCTCTATTTCCCACATCACGTGAGGTGGGCTCTCCTTCACTCACGTGTCTTGGGCACGTGTGAACACCACATTCCTCCCAAACTTGGATTTCTTGAGTAAGTCTGTCAACTCACTTGGGGCTGTCCATAAGTCTTTCTCGGACTGGATGGGTCGTGGCATTTCTGGGTTTCTTGTGGTACACTCCATGTAGGACATAGCCCCGCAGTCGGGATGATGGACAAGGTCTCTCACGTAGTCCATAACGGGTGTGGATCCTTCTCTCGTGTTCACCTTCTCCTCTGTTTTCGCTTGATTCCATGTCGAGATAAGGAAATGGCAGCGCCTCATTCTGCGAAGGTGTGTTGTCATTCTCCTTGGGGTGTTCCTCTGGCGGATTCAGTGTTTCAGCTCCCTCCTGTATGTTAGGGGTTGTTCCTTCCAGAGTGTTGATGGCACTTTGCGGAAATTGGAGATGTTACACGTTACTACTTCCTGCCCTTTGGTAACCGTTATCATGCTGAGTTCAGAGTTGAGCACTGTCCACAAGCGCGACTCATACGACAGGGTCATTTAACTTGGGGGTGTCAGGTTCCTGACTAGCACAGTGTCGCCAGCATAGTGTTCTCGTTGCTGTGCTCGAGGAGCGTGGATCTCCCTTTCATTCCGTTCCTCTCATGCCTCTTCGATGAGTGGTGTGTCGGGTTCAGGGCCGCCCCAGTTTGAGTGTAACAGCAGTTCCACTTGAATAGGTACTCCAAATATCAGTGCAGTAGGGCTGACTCGTGTAGTTGTGTGGGGGTCTACCTGTGAGACCTGAGGAATCGATACACGGCTGGCAGCCACGGTTGTTGTTGGCCCTTTGCGATCCTTATGGACTTATTCTGTAACCCCATGAACCTTTCTGCATCTCCGTTTGCTTGCAGCCAACATGGGGTAATCCTCTGGTGGTCTATGCTGTGGCTTTTCAGGAACTGCTGTAGTTCGCACCTGGTAAAGGGGGGCCCATTGCTGCTCCTCATTGTCCATGGTATGTCATGACTGACAAGCAATTGTTCCAGGGCTGTTATGACGGATGGGGCATCTGTGAGCTTAATGTGTTCGACTTCCGGGTACCTACTGAATTCGTCTATTAGGACAAATAGGTAGTGTTCTCCGGCGATGGTACAGAAGTCCACGCTGACTGACTCTCCTCTTGTGTTGCTTCTGGGCGCCTTTGCAATGGGTTCTGGCGCCATTTGCCTCCTTGATGATTGGCATGCTGCGCAGGTCTCGACCAGTTCCACCACTATCTGCTCTGTATTTTTGGCATCCACCGGGTGACTTGAGATACGCCTGAGTCTTTACAATGCCCTGGTGTGCCTCATGTGCTAGGGCCCTCTCTTCTAGCACCTCTGGCAGGACGATGCAGT
Organism: Ambystoma mexicanum; assembly: GCF_040938575.1. Classification (NCBI taxonomy): domain Eukaryota; kingdom Metazoa; phylum Chordata; class Amphibia; order Caudata; family Ambystomatidae; genus Ambystoma; species Ambystoma mexicanum. The sequence goes on along the minus strand of NC_090936.1, from coordinate 1,144,524,405 downwards.
GTCTCTTGAGCATGATCCCTTCTTCTGGCATAGTCATTTAGTGCCTGATGCCAAACAAGGCCTATAGTTTCTCTTGACCTGTCGCAGTGCGATGGGCTACTGCTGATAAGAAGTTTTTCCAGTGCCCAGACACTATGGTGTGTTTTGTGCGCTGGAGGTAGATGCCTGCATCGTCGGTCTCTTCTGCTATCCCCTGCAGCGTCATCGCCTTTCGACGGGCACATGCTACCACGTGGCACACATGTTCTTCTATTTCCTTGGCATGTTCATGTTTCCAGTGCTGCTCTCTCCTTGTGCTCCTTTTGGGATTGGCGTTACCATACTATTCCTGGCATGCTAATGGAAAGTGACCTTTTCCATGGCAGTCGTATTGTGGTTGTGTTTTCAGCTCTGGCAGCATGGCCCCCTCTCTGATCTCGATGGGTGGTCTTCCCTGGTCTAATAGCCTTCAGCCTACAGCTGCCGGTCATACCCTACGTCCTCGCTTTAGCAGTGACTTCTCAGAACTGTTATGGACCTTCATCCCTTGAGATGTTCTTGCCGGCCTCTAGCGCCTTTCCTCTGGGCTGTTTGCCCTTCTTTTGGCACTTACTCTGATCTGATTGTTACAAATCCAGTTGAATGTCCATCTCCTTGTCTTGTTCCCCCTCCCTCTTTCTTGGAGACCGGCACAAGGAAATCGCACTGCAAATGGCGCTGTATGAAGCAATAATAAATAAATGCCAGATGTTCAAGACTGGTGAGGCAGGGTTCTGAGTATTTAATTGCTGGTATATGTCACAGCTGTGGACGATAATCTTTGTTCATTTTTAGACAAACAAGCCATCCTTTCCAATAACAAAATGATTCGCTATCATTTCATTTCTTTTCTTTACAGGAGGTGGATTTGCTGCTGATGATGTGAACACACAAACAATACTGCTACTTGGGATACCAGTGTGAGAGGTAGTTTCATTGTGTAAATGTCGAGCTACCCCACACCTGGGGATGCTGGAACATGGACCTCTCCGGAGGGGTTTCACTTTCTGTCTCCAGATAGTTCACTTGTATTCCACATGACACCTACTGAAGGAAATCTACAACTTCCTTGTCGCGTTGTCACCACTATTTTCCACCACAGTCTTAATGCTTCATGTTTACTTCCCTTATTTACCAATATCAAATATTTGTACATTAGTTTCGACAAACAACACGGCTTCCCCCAACCTCTAAGACACAAAAAGTGACCCCTCACTTTCACCCATAATCCCTGACCACTAACACTTCAGTCCTTGCTTCTAAACCTCACTCCTATTCACCTTAATCCTTCAAGTCTAACGGTTACCCCTGAGCTCTTAGCGCTAATCCTTCACCCCAAACCTTGACCATTAACCCCTTACAACTAACCCTGTATCGTGGTACGCTTTGGAACAGCATTCAATGAAAAATATTCCTTGCAGCAGAGGAAGACCACTCATTAAATTATATGTATGGTGGTCTCCACTAAAGCACTGTATGGTGGTGTCCGCTAAAGCGCTGTATGGTGGTGTCCACCATAAAGCGCTGTATGGTGGTGTGCACCCGTCCTCTGCAGGTAGAGAGCATGCATGGGGATCGAAAAATAATCACTTGTTCAAATGTTTTCTGGGAATTTTAGATGATTTTATTTCAGTTTTCAGTTTTTAATAGTGCCAACTTGCAGTGGGCTGCTTTAGAGCACCTAGTGTGTACCAGAGAGCCGACCAGAAGTACAAAAAGGTAGCTGGAGAGAAGCACTAGGTTGTGACTGGCTGAAAGCTGTCTTGTCCCGTTGGCCCTCAAAAAGTGCTGATAGAATGCTGGAGCGTGACTAGAAGGGCCACCTCGAGGGGGTGTTGGTGAGAGCCTGGTGTGAGAGTGTTCTGAATGTGTCAAGCGGGGGCAGAGCTGGCGTGCATCAGGATCATTAATGCTCACAAAGAGGGTATTCCTGTTGGACACATACTACAATGAATTTCAAGGAAATACAATTACATCAAGCATTCAATTGCAGCAGTATTTTTAAAGGAGACCATTAATCAATCAATGAAAAAAAGTTTTGACACTCATTTATAAAATAATGTTTAGCTAATTCATATATTGACTTCGGAAACTCTAAGACACAAAGAATTTAGAACAATAATTGTAATTACTCAAATAAAAAAGTAATTGTTGCAATATTCTCAAAATCAGTGCACCATCAAAGTTCAGAAAAAATATTTTAGACAAAAAATAAAACTAATTTAACTGGCAGTTCTAAATCAATACAGTAGCACAGTTAACACATTAAACACAGAACAAGCAAAAATAGGAAACAAGAAAAAACAAATATTAGAATTGTTTTTCTATTAATTATTTAGTTGTACATGGTTTAAGATAAACCTTCACAAGTTCGTTAAAACACAATTGATTGCTCAATAGATTATTAACTCATAAAAATACACCCAAACACAACGGTAACAGAATTATTTTTATGTGCAATCACCATTGGACAGTCAATAGAGCATTATCATATTTCAATCAGAGTAAGTGTATCATGGAAGCCCAATACATCAGCTAACCAGTTTAGTAGCATCAACTTCACCTAGACATGTTTGCAGGGGGACAGGTAGACTGATCAGAAGGGGCTTGGTCAGGAAGAATATCCAACATACACGTTTCAGCATATACAAAAGAAAATGTCAGACCTTCCTCAGGACCAGGGATACATTAACAGTAAACCCAATATTTGTGGGACTCAATCTAGTCTGCGGCTGAGAACCACATACTCAGTAAACCTGAACTTTTTGGAGTCGATTGCCACAAAGTTAATTCAATCAATAGGACATAGGGGCAACTTCAGTTTTTTTGATGTAAGTTCCATCTCTAATAATTCAGGAGCTCATATATATACGTTACTTTTGTGATCCTTAATTCTTTGTTATGTAAGCATTTGTTAGAAACCTCCCAAAATGGTTAAAAATTGAAATATCTAGAAGAGTCCTCGCCCCACAGAATATATGGTGAGAAAGTTGTCCACTTGTGAGGGCACGAGGATGGCCAGTGGGTGGTTTCTCCTGTTTGTAGTTTAAGAGTAACTGGAACTGTTCATATGTAAGATAAGTCTTCCTGGACTTTCTACCTACAAGACTCACAGCTGGTCTGTGTCTTGTCTGCATCCTTCCATCATAACCGGTAAGATAGCTCAGCGGGTTGAGTGCTTGCTGCTGTGATCTGAGCGTGATCTGCAGGTCGCAGGTTCGAATCCCGGCAAGACCAAATCAGCCTTTCACCCTTCCGAGATTGATAAATGAGTACCAATTTCGGTTGGATGATATTGTATGTAAATATGTGCTCTGTAAAGCGCTTTGTATAAATAACACATTATCATTTCTAACTCCAACCCAGTACATTAATATAAATAGAAACTGACAAAGGTTACAATTGGTAAATAATTAAAGTGCACAACTGTACATTCCTTTTTAATCTAACCTTAGGGCACATTATTCAAGTCCTCCCTTTAACATGGATATTCCTGGGAATAAGACAAATTAACTGATTAGGGGTTTGGGAGTATTAACCCTGGTAATACTGCCAAACTCATTTACTTTTCTGGACGCAGTAAACATGAGGTTACAGGAAGGATCCGCACGATGCCGACTCATGCAGACCCTGCTGTTATTCCTCCTTTTGGAGTCCACAGGAATCCAATGGGGTAATGCGCTGTTACCAGATGCAGAAATACATTATGGATAATACCGCATGTGGTAATTCTTTTGTGTGGAAGAAATGTCTTGCACACATAAATGCTGGTGAATAAGATGAATTTCATACCTGAAACTCAGAATTTGGTAGAGTGGTAAAACGTGGATATTTTACCACTGTCGTCAACTCATAATGATAATAATAATAATAATTAATAAAAAATGTTGATGTCCTAAGTAAAAGTTCATAGAGTTGGTGGTACGGCTACATACGTCTTGCTGTGACATTGATGTGCCAGACAAGTCTTTCTCTCATATCTACTATGGTGGAGGTACGCCAACACCATGCTTTTGAGGTTTTTTTAATGTACTACAACAAAGTTCATACTTAATATCTGGTGTTTTCTCCAAACACTTCCAATGCTCTTCCTTGAAAGCACACCAGGTGGTGTTGCATGGAGGGCTCCGGGTTCCACATTCTGAGGTGTTTGGTGATGCTTGAGTTAAGGTAGCACGGGCCTGTTTCAGCCAATCTCTTGTGGATGATGCATCAGGTCTGTAGGAGGATTCACTGGTTCAAAGTTGGCATCCTGGGGCCCAATAGGAATCTGGTAAAGCAATACAAAACACCTGGTAAAACAAAATGCAACAACATCTGGTAAAGCAATGGAAAAACATCTGGAAATGAACAGTGAAACACCCCTTTCCCTCATCCAAAATAGGAGCACAGCAATCAGCAAATGGATTCTGCCTTATGCTTGTCATAGTGCACAGGAGCTTCAGTGCATCACCCATAATAGGAACGTTGGAAATGCGATATACGATGCATCCGTTTCCGGCAAGGGTCAACCAGAATGTAACAAACATTCTGATTGGCTCTCGCCGGGGCTTTACCCGCCCGGGAATCCCATCCTTTGATCCCGGCGGGGGGCGTCGCAGCCCGTCAGCCAATGAGGTGGCTCAAAACGGGGCAATCTCCGCTCCGAGACTCCACGCGGCTTGAGGCTGCCATCAATCATCCCCCGCCAGGGATTCAGGTATGTATTTTCTTTATTCCACCCCGCCTCCACTGCAAGCTATACTCTTCCTACCCTCCCAACCCCACTTACCTTCTTTTTTCTCCTTTTTCGGGAGTGAATGCGCTGGGAACACTTCTGAACCCAGCGCGTCCGCTCCCGATGGCCGCCATGAAAAGGCAAAACGGACTCAGTTTTCCCTTTCGTTGCAGCAATTTCTTTTTTCTGTTCCGAAACGCTGCAGCGTTTCGGAACAGAAAAAATGCTATTAGTACCCCAGTCTTGCGGGCCGGGGTACTAATAGCAATAGCAATCGCTTCAATCAGGCTTATAACTATGGGCCTCGGGCATTACCTGACTCAGTAATGCCCCCGCGGCTCGGAGCTTATTGCTTAATTAGAAACTGTGGTAGAAATAAAGGTTTACATATCCAATTGGATGGAATCATAACATAGCCTGTCATAATCGCGCCGTGCACGCGGATCTATTTGTGCCCAAATCTGAAAGGATATAAGGCTGTATACAAAGAGTAAATGTATCCGCACAAGGCAATACGTTTAGTGTAACTATACCCACACAAGAGCGTGATCCGAGACAGTGACAACAATGCAGTCGCCTAAAGCCCCTTTTCTAAGCAATCCAAAGAAGGAGAAAACATGCAATTGAATGGTCATAGAGCTTTACATCAAAGATGCAAAATAAGGAAATGGCGATGATGTCGCAATAATAACCCGCAGTGGAGAAAGACACAATGGCAACCAGCATCTCAGTTCTTTGCGTGGCAAAGTTTTCTCGCTCATGCCATCCTTCGTGTAAGAGGAGCAGGAAACAGCCACGCTGCAGCCAACAGCCTGCTAAATGCACTTTGGTACCATCACTGGCACGTGCTCCATTTCTTATTACATGGTCATGTCATTAGGCACATTACATAGTCATGAACATTTACAGTGTACAGCATTACTGATAGCAAAAAGTCAGGCAGACATTTTGGCATTAGGGCGTAAGGGTTGGGGAAGTGTAATTTTAAACTGGAGGGGTCGTACGTGTATTTGCCTAACATGCAGGGGTGACCGAGCACAGCGACCCAAACAAGGGTGATTCGGGGCAGTTCCATCCACCCCTCCCCCCCGAGAACATTTTTCGAAATAATGAGTTGAAATGTATAATTTTACAGCACTTTCTGTGAAAAATCGAGTAAAAAGCCACACTGTTTACAATCAGTTTTGTATGGTAACACATGAAAAAAACCAAAAGATGAAAGTCACTAGCAGTGCACAGGACCATTGTGCAACACATTGGCATGATGCATTTGCCCACATTGTATGCCAGTATGTAAAACATGTTCGTGCTGGCTGAGCCCATTCATGTCCATGCATACTGCACCAATATATGCCAGTAAAAAATGCAATGATACAGAAGGAAAAAACACCCAGACTGGCTCTACCAGACAGCCGGGTGCCCCATGCAAACACACTTATGTTTGCTTTTCCCCTTGATGCAAAGTACAAAACTGCCATGACACACAAAGAATATATGGCTAGACTGGAGCCACCAATGCAAGCCAGACTAGCCGTGCAATAATACTCATCACATTTGCTTTAAATCTGATGTGAATTTAAAAAAATACATTAAGAAAGTATATGCAAACTGACAGTAGCAGTGCCAGTCTGCATATACACTTTCCTATCTATGTGGCGGGGCATGTTTTACTTGCCATCAAGGGTAAAACAAATATATGTGGTATAACCTGGCTAGACTGGCCTACATTTAATGTAGGTGATTTATATACTTTCAGTGTAGGCCGTTCTAGACAGATAATAAAAGTTATGATAGCTTTATTATGGGTAAAGCAAGCATAACATGTATGTTTGTTATCCCTTGATGCACAGTTTCTTTTGCAACAGAATGGTCACTTCAACTTCACTGATATGAGTAGCGGGCAACTCCTTCTATTCCCCCATGAGTCCTCCCTTCACACCTCCCTCCTCTCCCGAGTATACCCCTGAGTAAATGTCCACCCACAAACTGGCTTCTAAACGTTTCTGACCCACGTAGTGCCCTGTATTAATAATTTGCCAAAATGTTTCAGTCACGTTGCTACTGCCTTTCCCAGATGTTGCCAGTTCCTATCTCTAACTTCCTTCCTTCTATCCTCAACTAATCGATGGTACACATTCCCACAATCTTCTCCATCAATGAAAAGCTCTGTCACCATACACACAATGGCCATTTACTATTCTTTTACTACACTGAGATGACACTAGTTGGGAGTACAGTGCACCGCACAACCGCTACATTCATTAGTATATTGTCCTACCAGGCATTGGGGGTCATTACAAGGTTGTCGGTAAGCCGCTGGTAGCACCGGCGGCTTACCGGCAGCCTTAGCTTACTGTTTCCGCTCCCTGATACCCCAGTATTAGCGGGATATTACGGGCGACGGCGGAACGGTAAGTTCCCATTGCCATGGTCCATGGAATGGGAACCACTGTAGCTCTGGCACTGTTATTGACACTGCCAGTGCTTCAGGGATTTTTCTGCTGGTAGCGGTCTGAACTACCGGCCGGTCAGGCCTGCCGGTTGTTCACTGCCCCTATGGGCAGACTCGTAGTAACCTGGTTTGACAAAAACGTCACAGCCGGAATTACCGGCATTTTTTCTGGCCTTTCTTCCGGACTGGGCTACTCGTAATGAGGCCCATTCTCTTACTAGATACTCATTATATGGGTGGCAAGCTCTTTCTGTCCTCCTGCTGGCCATGAGTAAGACCTCAACACCCACATGACTTCTGTGCTCCTCAGGCAGCTTACTCCTGCACAGTACTCCTTGTTCTCCAGTCAGTACTCAAACATACCCTTAGAATGCCTTCTTCATGCACCCCTGCAGCAGCATATCTGGATGGCCATGTTGCCTTGTGCTGTGCAGGCACACCAGTTTATCACTCCTGCAGCTTTCCCTTTGTGCCTGCTCCCTTGTGGCGCTTCCCTGTTGCCTGGATCCTGTCTGGCCTCCATGGCTAAAGCTTCCATCTCTGCCTGCTACCACACACCTCAGTTACGCTCCTGCAGCATCACCTGCCAGAGGGATCCTGAAACAGGGCTCCTGGTGTGCAATAACACCTACCGAGCCCACATTGCACGTGGCAGCATTGTTGCCCCATTTGTTCATTCGCTCAAGAACTGCGCTCATTTGTCATTTACTCAAGAACTGTGCCGGTCCTCAAACAGGTGCTCTCTGAAAGAGTGAGGGCTCTAAAAGTATACAAGACAAGTGCAATGTGCAAGAAGTGACATTTCCTCAACTTTTATTTAGTTATTTGTTTTTGCATTTACAGCAGCGCACAAACGCACTAGTTAAAGTAAGTGTGAAAAAGTGCATGCATAAGTGTAGTGACATACAGGTGGATCTTTAAAAGCATAATCTAGCGGAGCCACGCCTCTTGGTATGGGGGCTTCTGCGTGTGTATAGGCATGCATAAAATACTAGATTGGAGTAGGTGCACAGTCATGGTACGGGGGCTACATCAGGTATGCAAGTACAGGTAGGTAAAAAGCAACATTGGTAGGGGTGCATAGTCTGGCAAAGCAACTTCTCATGGTACGGGGCTACATCAGGTATGCAAGTACAGGTAGGTAAAAAGCAACATTGGTAGGGGTGCATAGTCTGGCAAAGCAACTTCTCATGGTACGGGGGCTACATCAGGTATGCAAGTACAGGTAGGTAAAAAGCAACATTGGTAGGGGTGCATAGTCTGGCAAAGCAACTTCTCATGGTACGGGGGCTACATCAGGTATGCAAGTACAGGTAGGTAAAAAGCAACATTGGTAGGGGTGCATAGTCTGTCGAAGCCACCACGCCTCATGGTACGGGGGGGGCTACATCAGGTATGCAAGTACAGGTAGGTAAAAAGCAACATTGGTAGGGGTGCATAGTCTGGCAAAGCAACTTCTCATGGTACAGGGGCTACATCAGGTATGCAAGTACAGGTAGGTAAAAAGCAACATTGGTAGGGGTGCATAGTCTTTCGAAGCCACCACGCCCCATGGTACGGGGGGGGCTACATCAGGTATGCAAGTACAGGTAGGTAAAAAGCAACATTGGTAGGGGTGCATAGTCTGGCAAAGCAACTTCTCATGGTAAGGGGGCTACATCAGGTATGCAAGTACAGGTAGGTAAAAAGCAACATTGGTAGGGGTGCATAGTCTGTCGAAGCCACCACGCCTCATGGTACGGGGGGGCTACATCAGGTATGCAAGTACAGGTAGGTAAAAAGCAACATTGGTAGGGGTGCATAGTCTGGCAAAGCAGCTTCTCATGGTACGGGGGCTACATCAGGTATGCAAGTACAGGTAGGTAAAAAGCAACATTGGTAGGGGTGCATAGTCTGGCAAAGCAACTTCTCATGGTACGGGGGCTACATCAGGTATGCAAGTACAGGTAGGTAAAAAGCAACATTGGTAGGGGTGCATAGTCTGGCAAAGCAACTTCTCATGGTACGGGGGCTACATCAGGTATGCAAGTACAGGTAGGTAAAAAGCAACATTGGTAGGGGTGCATAGTCTGGCAAAGCAACTTCTCATGGTACGGGGGCTACATCAGGTACGCAAGTACAGGTAGGTAAAAAGCAACATTGGTAGGGGTGCATAGTCTGGCAAAGCAACTTCTCATGGTACGGGGGCTACATCAGGTACGCAAGTACAGGTAGGTAAAAAGCAACATTGGTAGGGGTGCATAGTCTGGCAAAGCAACTTCTCATGGTACGGGGGCTACATCAGGTACACAAGTACAGGTAGGTAAAAAGCAACATTGGTAGTGTGGCATAGACTGGCAAAGCCACTTCTCATGGTACGGAGCTACATCAGGTATGCAAGTACAGGTAAGTAAAAAGCAACATTGGTAGGGGTGCATAGTCTGGCAAAGCAACTTCTCATGGTACGGGGGCTACATCAGGTACGCAAGTACAGGTAGGTAAAAAGCAACATTGGTAGTGTGGCATAGACTGGCAAAGCCACTTCTCATGGTACGGAGCTACATCAGGTATGCAAGTACAGGTAAGTAAAAAGCAACATTGGTAGGGGTGCATAGTCTGGCAAAGCAACTTCTCATGGTACGGGGGCTACATCAGGTATGCAAGTACAGGTAAGTAAAAAGCAACATTGGTAGGGGTGCATAGTCTGGCGGAGACACGTCTCATGGTACAGAGGGCTACATCAGGTATTCAAGTACAGATAGGTAAAAAGCAACATTGGTAGGGGTGCATAGTCTGGCAAAGCAACTTCTCATGGTACGGGGGCTACATCAGGTACGCAAGTACAGGTAGGTAAAAAGCAACATTGGGAGGGGTGCATAGTCTGGCAAAGCAACTTCTCATGGTACGGGGGCTACATCAGGTATGCAAGTACAGGTAGGTAAAAAGCAACATTGGTAGTGTGGCATAGACTGGCAAAGCCACTTCTCATGGTACGGAGCTACATCAGGTATGCAAGTACAGGTAAGTAAAAAGCAACATTGGTAGGGGTGCATAGTCTGCAAAGCAACTTCTCATGGTACGGGGGCTACATCAGGTATGCAAGTACAGGTAGGTAAAAAGCAACATTGGTAGTGTGGCATAGACTGCCAAAGCCACTTCTCATGGTACGGAGCTACATCAGGTATGCAAGTACAGGTAAGTAAAAAGCAACATTGGTAGGGGTGCATAGTCTGGCAAAGCAACTTCTCATGGTACGGGGGCTACATCAGGTATGCAAGTACAGGTAAGTAAAAAGCAACATTGGTAGGGGTGCATAGTCTGGCGGAGACACGTCTCATGGTACAGAGGGCTACATCAGGTATTCAAGTACAGATAGGTAAAAAGCACATTGGTAGTGGTTCATAGTCTGGCAAAGCCACGTCTCATGGTACAGAGGGCTACACCAGGTATGCAAGTGCAGGTAGGTAAAAAGCAACATTGGTAGTGGTGCATAGTCTGGCAAAGCCACGTCTCATACAGAGGGCTACACCAGGTATGCAAGCACAAGTAGGTAAAAAGCAACATTGGTAGTGGTGCATAGTCTGGCAAAGCCACGTCTCATACAGAGGGCTACACCAGGTATGCAAGCACAAGTAGGTAAAAAGCAACATTGGTAGTGGTGCATAGTCTGGCAAAGCCACGTCTCATACAGAGGACTACACCAGGTATGCAAGCACAAGTAGGTAAAAAGCAACATTGGTAGTGGTGCATAGTCTGGCAAAGCCACGTCTCATACAGAGGGCTACACCAGGTATGCAAGTGCAGGTAGGTAAAAAGCAACATTGGTAGTGGTGCATAGTCTGGCAAAGCAACTTCTCATGGTACAATTGGCTACATCAGGTATGCAAGTGCAGGTAGGTAAAAAGCAACATTGGTAGTGGCGCATAGTCTGGCAAAGCCACGCCTCATGCTGACGGGGACTACATCAGGTAAGGACGCAGACAAGATATTTAGCAAAATACAGCCCAAGGCTACCAGGTCAAGACATGAATGAAGAATAGTCATAGTGTTAGGGTGGATTGGATGTAATATAGTTTTGATGGCTGCCACGCTGCTGCACAAATGTAGCAAGTCAGTCACCTACCGCTGGAAGCGGGGGTGGGGGGAGTGCCCAGCTTAGTTCTGCATGTGATCTTCGTGTTGGAGGCAGATGGGGATGGAGTAGTTCAGCTGTATGCCGGGTTGTAGCAGACTTCGCTACTCTACCACCCCCTTCCCCTCCGATGCATGCAAGTGACAGTTACTTGCATGCATCGGAGGAGAAGGGGGTGGTAGAAGCAAAATCGATGCATGAGTGAACTAGGGCCTTTCAGATAAATATGTGAGTGGCAACAGTACCAGGGAAGTTTGGAGCGACAATAGGTGGGCAATGCAAAGAAGTCGCAGGTGATAATCTCCTTACCTTGCACTGCAGCAGTTTGCACAGCGATGCTGCCTCAGCTGTAAGGAGTTTCCAGCTAAGGTTCTTTTTGAGAATAATTAGGGTTCCAAGCAAGTATTGAGATGAATAAAATGTAGCTTCGATGCGCTGTATGCGCCCAGACAGGGGTGAAAGGCCTTCTGAGATGGCCTTTGGAGTCGGACTCAGCCGAATTTGCTTGTCGGCAAGATGCTGTCTCGGGATATGTAGAGGCAAAGAGCCACTGGCAGGACTTGTTGGAGGTCTGCTGCAGGAGTGGGTATTTCGGCAAGCAGGGGGGAGTGCAGCGGCCATGTTAGTGTGGAGCTCCTGCTCCCACACTACAGGATGGTGTGGAAGGCAGTGCAGCCCCAGATGAAAGTGGGGGCCTGCACTCAAGTCAGGACCAGGAGATGTAAGAATACCTGGAATGCCTTCCTTAGACATTCGGACAAACACTGATATTGTGTTTTTATACAGTGCTTAATTCTACATTACTGCCATTTCTAAGTGTGGCAGCAAACAGACAGTTGAGGCGGCTTGCTGACACCGCAGCAGACCGCTCCACTCTTCATGGAAGGGAGAAAATCTTGTTTCTCTTCCCATCGACATTCTACCTAACAGGGTGGACAGGAATGCAAAAATCAAAATGCATCCAAGTGAGAACCATCAGTCGCCTTACCCACAATGACAACTGAGTCTAGCACTATCCAAGCAAGGGTGGGGTGATTGACTGTAAGAGAAAAATCCTTTTTCTCCCCTTCTGTTGACAGCACACAAGACAGTGCTGTGGCCCTGAAGAAAGTGGGAAAACATTACATACCACTGAAACCGGTAGGCCCGATCTGACCTTTTTCTCTAAAGGAATTGACCATAGGGTTGGTAAAAAAGGTCTTTTAGTCAGTGATTTCTCTAAACACTCTACTTATAGGATGTAAAATTCCTTCTAATAACATTACACAAGAACCAGAATACCATCGAGTGATGTTGAGTTGGAACACGGACAAAAGTCGTTTCTATAGCCAATTGAACAGACTCATGTACTTATGATGTTTTACTGTTCTTAATTGTGAAGCAAAGAAAAATACATTTTTTTTGTGTCTTTTAGAAGATAAGGTGACTGCAATAGAATAGCGATAGGGCTAGTCGCTTGACCTATCCCCGTACCCTAGATAAGCAGCCCATCAGCGCAACCTAGGGTTAGTCATGTCACGAGGATTTAGTTAGATCTGTTGGAGGCCAAGTTAGGTGAGTGTTACACGATTGGTAACTGTAACAATTAAAAGTAATTGTGAATCATAACCTGAGATCTTATTGTGTGATATAGCACTAGTGGATAAACACATAGAGTGATAGGTTCTAGTAGTTACTGACATATACTAGATGCAGGCAGAAACACGTCCAGATACAAACAGATGCAGGTAAAGATGCATTCTGATTGGTTCATTTCAGTGCAGACGCAGCAATGTATGCATTGATTCCAGTAGCCATGGATACCAATAGATGCAGATAGATATTGATCAATACAGATAGATACTATATTTGAGAGCAACATTTTTATCAGCCTTCTCACCGACAGATGCTGCCACTAGTTTGGCCCTAATCCATTGATCATGAATGTCACATTCAGCTGCCAAGATCCTGTTGATCATTTCATTACAAGATGGATCCTTTCCATGCAAAGCAAGCACACACGCATGTGCTGTCTCTGTCAAACATTCACTATGAGGAGGCGGAGAATACGATGTAGGTAAGTAGGCATGCATGTCCCATGGTGTACTGAATGCAGAGGTGAGCACCCCCCTGGTGTACCCATAACAGACTGCGGTCCAGAGTTTGTGTCTGGTAAATCCCTCATGACTGGTTGAGCTTCTCATCAACTGGGTGACCCCACAAACAACTGGGCAGCAGTGTTTGATCTTTTTTTATTTTGTCGGTGACGGTGTGTATTGTAGAGTATGCTATTGTTATTTATTTTTTGGGTTAATGTATTAGGTTTTTGTTTTGATCTACTCGAATATTTGTTTGGCGCCCGAAATAAGCGCGGTAAACGTGTGCAATAGTTAATGTTTCTTATTTCTTTTATGTTTTTATTCATTCCCTGCTTTTTTCTGTTTTGTAAAGCAGCCCAGTACATGCAGAACAGTAAGCACACGACTCCAGTGAATGTGTTCAGTCATAGTACATTTCACACCTGAATTATTTATTTAATATTTGTTTCATTTTATCCCCTGCTTTTTTCATGCACTGTAAAGCGTTTTTTGTCAAATGTTTTTCAGACAGATACAAACATATTGGACTCTATTAAAAGCTAGGGCAGGTGCTACACGACACTGAATAAAGTCATACACTCTATTGCCGGTGTCACTTGACACTTTTTTGTACTCCGCCACCTAGAGTAGGGGCTGAAAGGTGACCCGCAGTACCCCTATGCCATCCCTCAGATATTGCTCTTCTTGGTGAACTCCGCCACCCGGCTGCATGCTGAACCTACGCCCGCGTCTCGCACTAGCTCACACCAGACCGCCAGGTCTGCCCATAAGAAACTGGAGACCACAGTGCGAGAAACAAGCCCCTGGTGCCAGGGAATGCGTTGTACATGGATTTTTACCTATTCATTATTTATTAATTTATTTATTCCCTGCTGTGTTTACAGTATTCTTTTTTTGTACAGTACAGGCCAGTCAGGGGGGCCAAGGAGTCAGCATTATGTGTCTTGGGGCAGTGAGTGCTGAAGTAGAGACAGTACATATATGTGTTCCCCTTTATAGCTCTGGGACCATATATCCCAGAATGCATGGGGCATATTGTCATGTCCTACACATAACACAGGCATCCTGTAGGTTGTTTGGGAAAGCATATTTTTGAAGGCAGTCGAAATGGCAACCAATGCAGTGCACAAAAACACTCTGCACTGCTCAGTGACCCCCCTACCATGCTCCCCGGTACATCAGCTTCTACACAACTTCTGCTGAACTGGCACTGCCCTCCCTTGCTTCCTTTGCCCTACCCACCCACTCATACCCAACTGAGTGCTGAGTTCCGGGTGCTACTTTTTCTTTTTTTTGGTCCATCAATGGTACTTGACACGATGGTGCTACAATGCCTTCCTTCTGCTTATTCTTTCAGGTTTGTTTTTGGCTGATGCAATAGACCCTTATAAACACGCTCCATGAGACTAGGTTCAATATTGTCAATGGTGTTTTTATAACGTGAATATTCCAGTGATGCAATAGTTATGTTCAATATATATGTTTAATTTCAGAGCTTGTATTGTAGCCATGGCTGATAGAGATCCCAGACCTAACTATTAGGTTGGATTTAAGTCCAGCTTGGCTTTCAAGAATATGTGAGTGCACTGTGTCGTGCTAAAAACACATGTTAGGCCACATAAAGAGTGGGCCATGTGTCTGCTGCTTTCTAGATGAAAAGAACTGGAATCTTT
The DNA here is from genome assembly GCF_040938575.1 of Ambystoma mexicanum. NCBI lineage: Eukaryota > Metazoa > Chordata > Amphibia > Caudata > Ambystomatidae > Ambystoma > Ambystoma mexicanum. The sequence goes on along the minus strand of NC_090936.1, from coordinate 1,144,509,356 downwards.
AATGGGTTTTCTCTGTCAGGCAGGTGCAGAAGTGTTAAAAAAAGAAGAACAAATGACATTCTTTGGTGAGTCTTTCTCTCTCGATTCTTTCGTAAAGGTGGGACCCTCTGGGTTAATTGGTTTGGGGATCCATAGTCCAAATGCACTGACTCTGGGTGATCTTATTGTCCTCTAGGTTAGGTCATTTCATAGCCTATGGCTATGGCCCAACATGTGATTTTTAGCACGAGACAGTGCACTCACATATGCTTGAAAGCCAAGCTGGAGACATGTACTCACTCGAATCATCTTTTTTAACAAAGAAACTGTGCGTTTCCTAAGTGTGACTATTGAACTGGGCAACCCCCAGTAGGCAATCCCAAAACGGTCCTTGTTGTTATATATATGGATTTAAGTCCAGCTACTCAGACCGAGTCTCAACCCAAGAAAAGATCCTGGCTCGCAATAAACCCCTCAGCCTATATATGTTTTGGTTCATTGTCCTGTATTATGCTAAGTTTTCAGGTGTCCTGGGGATTGAACCTTTGCAAAGGTGGAACAAGGGCCCTGGAGGCAATGGTATCCATTATGAAGGTGGTGTTATGCACTCAAAGGTGACTATGGAACATGGGTTGGTTGTGGTTTACTAGGTAGATGGCTTCAAATCCCAAAAGCCCTCCCATTGAACTACTCAATTGTGGCCAATGCCTCGTCTGTGAACTGCATGTCCCCAATTGCCTTGATCCACTGTGTTGTGTACAGCACCTGCTTCTTCTAGTTAACTTCATGGATCATAGACGACAGCCTAGAACGTAACATAAACACACCATTACTGCAATGTCGACAAAACCATGCACAGCCACACTGTGCATAATGTAAGGCTGCTTTTTACTCCATCAGGATTACAGCCCTATTACTCAGGTTACAATCTCTTTGCAGGGGATACCAGTCTGCTTTTTCCCATTATAAAACCAGGATTCCCAGTGCCAGAATGCATTGAAAATCCAGGAATGGATAAGTGCCTATAGATTGAAATAGAAAAGGTCATGCTGGTAAGAACAGGATGATATGTGAAGTGTAGACACACCTGCTATTAACACCGCTAACCCCACTACCAGCAGCACCCTCCTCAGCTCAAGACAACTGTAAAGTCTAACTCAAGCCGCATGCCATCATTTCCAAGCAAGAGCTTCCAGAGCATATAAGGCAATTCCTGGTCCCATAATGAGAGGTCAGCAAGGATTTGAGCTGGTTTATGGTTCACTCATGTTAGGAAAGATTTCATTATTGTATGTAATTTTCCCTCCATGTGTCAACCCCCAAACTTTTTGCTGCTGTTTAGACACCACTGACTGACTTTAGCAGAGAACAGGTGAGTTGCTAGGTCTGGAAAAGACCTGGGGCTAAGCTGATGTCAGAACTGTTGGGACTGGGGGCTAGCTAGTCTTTTGGCTGTAGCTCCTGAGATTCTATCCGGGGCTACAACCAAAAGATCAGGGGCTATAGCCCCCTTAGCCCCCCTTAGCAACGCCCCTGCCAGAGAAGCACAGCCTTCAGCTGCACTCCTCTGGGCTTTCACTCACTTTTTATGGGGAAACTGTCCTTTTCCTCATGTTGCAACTTTTGTGCAACATGTAACAAGTGTGCAATGTATCTTACTATACAGTATACTTGGGTCTATAGTCATTTCCAAAGGCCCTAGATACTCTCGCTGGACTTTTTATAAACTGTGCAGATGTGTCATGGACAGGACTGGTGGCAGCTATAGTTTCGCATTATTTTTAACCCTTTCCTGCCATGTTAACTGCATTAACCGCGTTTAGCACGAATAGGTGGCCTGGCCCCAAAATGGCCATGCCACCAGGTTTTGTCCTGTCCTTTGGCAATCTTGCCCCTTCACCTTCCCCAGGTCGAGTCGACCCAGGCCAGTCCTTATTTGGTCAGGCATTTTCCTGCGAATCCCAATGCTTTTGCGGGCTTCTGCATGCCTTGTGTGTGTGCCTCCAGGATGTGGGCTGGGATGTCTGGTCCCAATACGCATCCTGGCTGCCAGAGAGTCTGAAGTATCCTGAATACCTGAGACCACCGTGGTCTGTGATTGGTCCACGTATGGAGTGAGTGTTTGTGAGCAGATCTCCCATTGGGCCCTCTCAGTTTCAGCGCAAAGGGAACTTTGGATAAGAGGAGGCTGGAAACACCACTACCAGGTCGATCTCCTGAGTTCTCACTGAACAAAGGATAGGATCCAAGTATCCTGCAACTATGAAGCTGAGTCGAGGAACTGCTGGTGACCCGCTGGAAGGCTTGGCATCCTTCACCCGCTGTCGTCCCGTGGGACACCTCTGCATCTGGTCATCCTAGAAGGTCTGCGAAGACGCTTTGTCACATTGGAATAGTGGGACCAACTACTCTCGGCACCTTCATTAAAAACCTGCAAGTAAGCTTTCTCGGAAGTGTCCCTGGGCCAACCAATGGGCTGACCAATTTACGCAGGACCTTTGCTATGTCTCCGTCGTCGTTTTGAGGAGGCCCTCGAAACTTGGTATACTGCTAGCTCTGTGTCCACGACACCCTCACACCGAATTTTGTACACTTGGCATTCCCAGGTCTGAAGTGAGACGAGTGCGTCCGGACCGGAGTAAGCGCGGTTACCGTGTTTCCCTGCTGCGGCAACGTCCCTTGCAAGTCTGCTGCATTTGTGACGCTCTTGCCCCTGAAGCCTGCTGCAGTGAAACTGCGGCAATTCATCCACCCGGAGTGGAGAAATCACCACTGTCCCATTTGGGAATCCTCGCTGGAACTCAGGAACTAAAAGGTGCCGAGACATCCTTTTTGCCAACGTCGAACCTGCAACCGAATTGGACTAACCTGCTGAAGTTTGGGTCTCCTTGCCTCAGGGACCGGTGAGTAATCTTTACCCCAACCGGTGGCCCCTAGCACCAGAGCCCAACTTTACGCACAAGTGGCCCCTGGGGGCCCCTCTCCTGTCCACTGCCATTGCAAAATAGAGACTCCATCCCGAACTCTCGAACTGCCTCTGCCTTCAAGTGGAGGTCCTTCTTGAATAGTGGGAACTTATTCTTCATCACCTTATCCACCTTCCCGAGCTGTTAGAGACCCCTAAAGAGACCCTGCTTTGACCATTGGAACAACCGCATGCATTGGCACGCATGTACTATTGAGCACCCAGCTCCACTCTTCTTAGAACTTGGACTGCCTCTTCGTTAGGCGAATAACTGATGTTGAATTGGGACTAAAGATTGACTGCACTGCCTTTTTCCTTCCCCTCTAGGTTAACATATTTCGTGCAGTCATCCCTTTAGACCCCCCTGGTCTTGTATATATATTGTATTAAGTGTGATGAATTGGTTTACTTAGTGTTACTGTGATTCTTTGCTATAGTCTGTGTTACAAAGGCCTTGTAATAAATATGCATATATTTTTAATATAACACCTGTCTGGAGTAATTTGTAAGTGTCCTTGCTCTGTGTGCTCATTGAGGTCCTTCAGTCACCCTCACCCCTCCTCAGACTTAGTCTTGACCGCCTGCCATAGCTACCCTGATTGGTTTGGCTTGTTCAGAGGTTAACCTGTTCCAAGAAACTAGGTTGGACTTCCGAACCTTTGCCCCTCCTAGACAGAGTTCAGAAATCCTTCTTAACAACTCATCTTTTCAAACAATGACTCAATTAAAAAAGTAATTTACAAGAATGGCAGTGTACAGAAGCACACAATTATTTGAGGTGTGGAGAGGGACACTGGTACAGCTGAATGTGCCCATTGACTTGCATTAGGATGAGTGATATTTAAGAGGGCGGTAATAGGGATATAAAGAACAAATCAGGAATTCAGCTTCCTAAGCAAGGATGGTTGGCATGCACAGTAAGGGCACTCACACCTTCTACAGTATTCAGTACTGTAAAACACGTACTCATCCTGATGTTTAGTTATCCTCCTCCTTGGGAGCCCTTTCCCACTAGTGTGGCAGTAAATGGGAAATCAAGTGCGGGAAATTATAAGAGAGAGAAGCCATTTCTGGAGGTGGGATTGATTAATTTGGGCACTGCAGGTGGGGCAGGTGCATTATATTGCAGCCGGTACAGCAGGGTAAGTGGCTCATGAGTTCTAATGAAAACGCCATAACTATACGATCTCACATTAAGGTCAGACAGGAGGAGGAGAGGTACACTGGGCACGGTAAACTCTGTATTGTAATTATTTCAGAATACCGATTTAAGATTGCCCTCAACGTTTGGTGCCTTAATCGGGGCATTTTCCATCCCGGGCATATGGAAGTCACCCATGTGAAAAGATGCATAGACCTTGCAAGAATCCGAAGAGAGTATCAGGACATCTTTAGAAGGTTAACATATCCATAAAAGTGGGGTGCCCTCACTCACAGCAATCTAACCCACAATTCAAATAAAAGGAATTAAGAAAGGTGGCCTGAACAGTGGCGCGCATTTCATTGGACACCATTTGAATATGCACCTCAGCTACCTGTGGCCAAGCCCCCAGGGAACTAAAGCACCGGCCCAACCCTGCAGCGGTGAAGCCCGCGGCGAGGCAGGGGTGCAGTGTTTGCTGTGATTCAGACCCCTCCTGGGTCTTTCTATGCACTCAGCTACCTGTGGCCAAGCCCCCTGGGAACTAAAGCAATGGCCCAACCCTGCAGCGGTGAAGCCCGCGGCGGGGGAAGGGCGTGATGTTTGGCACCGCAGTTGTACGGCGCAGGGATGAGAGTCCACTTTGGACGACTTCTTGGACCTTTGAACGGCATAGAAACCTGCCTGAGGAGAGAGGTGAGAACTATGCATGCACGCAGAGAGACAATCCTGTAAATCCTGTTCTGAAATTCATCTGTGTTCCTTGTGGCCTCGTTTCTCCTGGACCACCTTTGAAATTCTTTGGAACTTATTCTGTCCCTTATCTAAGGAGCTCATGCAGTTCCCCCCTCGCCCCTCCCTCCACTCCTTTTTTGCTATGCCCTCCTGGATGCACATTCCAACCCCGTCCCGAAATCCCAACGCAAGGTGCTGACTGTGAAGAGGCAACGCTGTCCGGCTGGTCCTTCGAAGGAGCTTAAAACAGACCATATCGTAAACACATCTACTGGGCTGGACGCTGATATGGATAAGGGCACAGCTGGATTCCCCTTGCCTTTAACATTATCCGTTGATGGACACCATTATGACCCTGCCCTCCTCAAGACCCTGGCCATGCCGCTGGTCATGCCCTCCCTGAATTCACCATTTGACTCAGTCTGCCAAGGTCTTGCGAAATCGCAAACCTGAGTGATGGGGAATTTGCCTCTGGAAAGCCTTGTGGGGTGCTCACAACCATGTGATTCTACCCCAGAGTCTCATACCCCACCCCTGATCTTGCAATGGCCACTGGCACACTGGCCGACCATCCTATGTGTACTGAAGCTCCAACCCCTACGGACCCCATGGTTTGTGACACTGATGCTGTTGATTCTGCTCTCAGCCCTTCGGAGGTTTTGGGCTCTTCATGCGGTGCTTGGAGGGAGCAATTTCCCTCTGTAAGCTCTGGGGGAAGCTCTTTTCTCTGTCTATCCCCACTTAGAGAACATAACCTCATATGCAATGCAGTGGATCACAGCCCTGACCTGACAGCTGAGGACACCTGCTCCATTGGGAGGTGTAAGTGCAACTTGGTGCTTGTTGATGTGCTGGCTGAGCAGACAACCATGAGGAAACTACTCCTGGTCTTAGCAAATAATCAGGGGAAGGGAGGCAATAGGGTACAGGAGGACTCTGTTACTAATCCCCATGTGCTCAAGGGTCCGACTAATCAACTCCTGGAGTGCAATAAGGCCCAGGCCTCCATGAACCCAGAATCTACAAAGATCCTGCTGCTCCCCAACGTAGGGCTTGCAAACAATTGTCCTCCACTCCCACCTCTTTGGAACCGAGAACCAAGCCCCAGAACTGTATTATTCCACCCTTTGTTAAGCCACTGTCTCCCTCAGCTGCAAAGCAAGCCTCACAATGGTCCCAAGCAAAGTCCAAATGTCTCTGGACCATAAACCCAACACCATAGAGGGAACACATCTTGGCTATCTGTCAAGGGTGGGCTCTGAACTACCACAATCTACCTATATGGGTGCCAAAACTGTTAGAGCCCAAGCTCGAACCAAGAGACGCCCTACAGAATAAGTGCCTGCATTGGTTGCGGTCCATGAGAGGTTGCACGTTTATTTCGAGAGACTCTACGGAAGATTGTTTCAGAATCGAGGCCAGGTCTAGAACTCCCCAGACACAGTGAAGTTGGTCCTTTGGGATGGCAGAATGACCAAAGGGATCTTGGAAAGAACTGGGCGGGATGGCGGGGTGTCACAGGGTGGGATCGCATACAGCAAGTACCCACAAGAAGTAGCTGATGGCTGTTTGAGGCACACTGCAGTTAATACCCCCCTAACTGCTGCGAACCTATCTCCTTTGGGATAATGAGCACTGGGGTCTACTGCAGTTAAATTCTCCGATTGGGGGGCTTTTATCAATAGGACTGGCCTCTTTCCATTGGTCTTCCCTCTACTGTTGACAGCCACTTTTCTACGCTTCCTGTATTTACGTTATGCTTGGATGTTTTTTTTTACTTTGTATTTTTAGAAAATTAATGTTAGGATGCACTTTGATGGCCGAATAAAGTTATTGACTGCGTATGTTCTAAGCAAAAAGTAACAAATTTAACTTAAACCCGATCTATAATTCAAACTCAAGAAATTGAAAAGTCCCCCAGGCCTCATTATGACCCTGCCGGTCCAGAAACAGCGGTGGCGGTAAACCCTCCGCCACCGTTGTTTCCGGACCGGCAGATTATGAGTTCTGCAGGTGGGTGGTGTCACTCACGCCAGGTCTGACCTGGCGGGAGTAACGCCACCAGCCTGCAGACGGAAATGGAAACACTGGCTCCATCATAGACGGAACCAGTGTTTCCATTGTCCCCATCCCCATGGAGTCCTAAAGGACTCCATGGGAATGGGGATTTATGGAATTCCGCCTCCGGAATTACCATGTCACTGGGGTTGTAATGCCCTGGTGATTCCGGCAATCAAGGAGGCGGTAATTCATTCCAAGTCCAGCAGCAACCTGCCGGTTTTTCAGGCTCAGTTACCGCTGGACTTGGAATGAGGCCCAGTAGACCCATTTTAATAAATTATTTTCCTTTTTTAAATTCTGTTGCAATTGAAAAGTGTGACTGTTAATTAAGAAGGAACTAAAAAGCAGGTTTGGATGTGAAGGAGCTCTGAACTTACACAGAGTTGCTCACTGGAAGGATTAAATGTGTCCAGTGTCAGACAATACAGCACAGACCCCTCCACCACCAAGCTGTGTGGCAAATTCATGAGCAAAGCCTACATTCAAGTGGACCACGTATTGCCTACAGCATCTATGTTATTTTTCATTTGTCAGTGGTTAGAAAAAGCAACAAAATAAAATTGAAAAAACAGGGCAAATTCAAAAGGGACTGCAATGTCAGGATCTGTGGTGTGTGTTCTGACTCGCGTGCAGCATGCGGCTAGTGTAAGATCGTGTGCCAATTTGATGCAAGTATGTCAAATTGGTCAGAGCATCTAGCTGCAGCTGTGACTCGTCCATCCTGTGGGCGAACTGAGACGAGTTTCTTCTTTTTGTGTTCCTGCATTGGTACCTGCCTTTCAGAGCGCAGCAAAGCCACTGTGCTTGAAAAAGAAATGCCAGCAAAATGGCAAATGCAAGTCTGTGTGAAATAAGCGTAGCTTATCAATCCTACACTGATACTATCATATGGAAGAATATGCAGCATATCAATAGCTAATTAAATATCCATAGTCTATATTGACTTCAAAATGTTCTCTCTTCTTTTTCGTACTGCAGTCAAGTGACAAAAGAAATGGAAAATTGATCAGAAACAGATACTAGTTTTTTGCTAGACTCTATCTCGCAATCTTATTTCTTTTAGCACTGACTTTACATGACACCGCGTGCAAGCTATGTCAAACCTGTTCCAGCTCAACCAAGTTGCAGTTAAAATGCTTAACTTTTGAAGTGGGAAAAGTGAACAAAAGGCTCCCACCAATCCCCTCTCAACCCTGGCCTAGAGGATCACGGCCCAGACACCCGCCACGAGAGGAGTTTGCCCATCTACCAGATGACCAAATACCCTGGTACAAGAACATACGGATGTGCCCACTCGCATGCCCACCCGCCTGCCCACCAGCCTGCCCTGCACCTGCCGACACCTGCGGCATGGATGGACTCGACTGAACCATCCAGCACCAAATCAACACATCGTTAGAGATGCCATGACGACCTAGCCAACGGTCAGCACACCCGTGCAAACATACACACCGGACACTCCCACACCAAACCACACGAAGAACATACTCAGTGCTATGACGTAGGCGACGGACACACCCACGGACGTGCATCTTTATTATTTTCCACATAGGCTTTTCAAATGCAGAAACGCAAGACGCATAATGAACTCATCTAAAAAGGCTTGCTCACGCTTCTCCTAAACCCATGTACCATAATGAGAAATATAACGAAGACACAATACTGGGGATAGAGCGATATGATACCATAACCTAAAGCGCTCTGTATCACACGGTTCCACCTATGCACCAGGCCCAAGTAGGCCGCAAGCAAAAGCTTCCATGAACATTGAATGAGCAAGAGTTTGGTTGCTGACCCTGCAGAATGAGCCCAGCGAAAGCAGACAGTCAAGGGCACAACGTTGCAAACTCTCATACCGCAAGCCGACGCCAAGGTCACACCTGCAAGATAAGCCAGGCACATAGTGAGAAATGCAATATTAATTGTGCAGAATTCTGCCTCAACCACGGTCCCACCTCACGTGACCAAGCCGAACCTGATAGGGTGCCAAGCCCAGTCTCCCGTCTCAAGACACAGGCAGATACAATTAAGCGACTCAATGGACATCTGCGGTGGTGGGAGTAGTCGGCCTTCCTGCTTATGAATAAATCCTCACATTGTCTGCACATATCCATAGTGAAACATTGTTGCAAATGACAGGTGCACCGCGAGCTGGGAACAGCGATGGTCCCAGACTGGGAGGCTCGCGGGTGGACCAATCAGAACATGGGGCCCTTATCACTGACGCCATTAACATTGACCAATCCTCAGGGGTCTTCATGTAACAATTTGTATGTATCAAACTGAAGGGACAACCCAAGTATACCACCTGACTGACCCTTAACCACTAACAACGTTCTCTATACGTATGCTATACTAACCCTACCACTCGGGGAACCAATCCAGAGTGGCGATAGGTTTTTTTGCTAACTTTCTCAGGTGACGCAAGTAGCGAGCCCCACGATGTTGAGAGAGTGTCAGGACGGACACGCGTACGATCCTTGACCCATCCCTGCCGTTTTGTTTAATAAACAGCAGAATCACCTTGCTTCTTGCGTGTGTCTCATACTCTATCTCTTTTTGGGATATACGGGAGGAGTTGGGGCCTCCCTGCCCGGAGGTCCGCGGACGGCCCAGCCGACCCCGGGAGAATTTCCCCCCGACACTTTTAAAGACAACCAAGTTATTTAAATACGCAAAATAAAACCAGATTTAATTTACTGAGTCAGTTTGACTATTTACTTTACTCACTCTTGAAGTAACATTGTTTACTTCACCACCAAAACTCCAAAGCATGTATTGCGACTGCCACGATGTGCTATCGATCGCTTGGGATAATGACCCTTCCGCAACTTACAGCTCGAGGCGAGCCGGTCATATCCTGTGATAATGACCCTTCCTTCACTCTACAAAAGTATAAGAAACCTAATCTACATATTGTAAGAATAACCCTGTGACCGGTCCTCACTACCCTGACCATTTGGTAGCAGCAGAAACTGTCAATGGGTGCCCTTTTATAGTGGGTTTTCTTTCCTTTTCCCCTCTCCCACAATAAATCCAAACTATCCAAACATGATAGTTTATTTATAACACGGTTAATACCCAGAGATTTCTAAGCACAGACCCAGGGATCGAACCTGTGTTGCTCTGTGTTGTCTTGCTTACAAGGCGAGCATGTTGCCACTGAGCTATCCTCCTGAGACAGATAAAGCATTGTAATGTCTTCTATGGTACCTTCACTCCTTAATTCAGGCTCTTTATACCAGTTCTGTCGTCCCATAGATTAAAGGCTGTGTTGACTATATTTCAACCAAGGAATACGATGACACCGAGAACTGTCACCAAATCCTGAATTGGGGCCTGGATTTATCTTGTGTCAGGTTTTCCCCATAACATAGTCCAACATAGAAGCGGTTGCATCGACACATTATCCATCGAGAACTGTATCCCCAGCTACAGATGCATCTGATGATGTTAAATGTTAAAAGCAAAAACAGGAGTTTAGTTTGAATCCTTAACAGCTTGTCGGAATCCTCATTAACCCCCTACAGCAGCACCAAAAGACCCAATGGAAACTTAATTTGCCCTGAATATTTGTAACATATCCACTGTTTGGTGGTTGATGTTGTCTGTAAATTGCAGGATTGGGCCCCTTGGCTTGCACCATCTTTAAGACATACATTTCTAAGTGCTAAATCAAAATCAGAAACGTCAGCGACTTAAACATCAGGGGGTAGAGAGATGTATCCTTAATACTAAGGACAACAAATTATATCTCAGCTGACCTTCAGACCTTCAGCAGGCAAGTGATGCTTTGTACCGCAGATGTGATCAGAATGACACCCTTATCTCTCTATCACAGTGCTTGTATCCATGAATCACTCACACAGGCAAGGCAAGACAATATCAAAAGGGAGCTGAAAGAGATTGTTGCTGACAGATTTTACTCTATCCGGCCAAATGCAAAGAACATGCTTCTAAGGAGAATGGGTGCATGCTATTGTGGGGAGAGAGGCCTTTGTGTAGTGCACATCTCCAATTAAAGCAATTCCGTCTCTCTTAAGGTGGTAGGCTTTAAACGAGTATCTTCTGAGTGTGAGTCTGATGAGATGGACCACGTTTTGACACACTTCAGCCTAAACCTCCTTCATCTGGTCAAAAATGTCAGTCTCCTGGAAGGTAGACCAGTGCACAAGTCCTCATGCATTCATGACAAATTCACTATCGAGACTCATGAGTCGCACAGATTTCCGGCCCCTTAAAAACATGTTCAAATCCACGTCCTAGGTCCTAGGAGTCATTTGTAAGGCACAGTGTTCTTTACTGCTATCACCCTGATTGTTTGTGTTTAAGTCCAATCCCTGATTACTCTCTTTGCTTTGCGACCATTCTTTCATCTCAGTGTCTCCATGCATCTCATGAATATATTTTCAAGTGAGTTTTTGGAGCATGAATTTTCAACCCTACAGCAGCTGACACAGTAGCCCTGGAATTTACAAAATGGCTGATCCTAGCCACACAGATGTCGTTTTGCTTAATTTTCAGGGAGATGCAAGCTTTATTTTGCATTTTACATCCCCTGTTTACATTTCCGAGCTGGTTTAGCATAAGACAGGGGGAGGGAAACGTTTTATGGTCACAGACCCCCTCCTGTTATTAGGCAGAGGTGCCACCTTTTTCTGGAGGAATCCACACTCCACCTTCTACCTTTTTTGCTCCTTGTTTCATAGTAAAAAGAAAAATCTGCAGGGTTGCAACATCACTCTGAAGTCTGATGAGTTGTGGCTGTTTGGGGTTCGGGGAGGTGGGGAATCTAGTAGAGGCGAGCAAGGATTCTGGACCCTGCCCTGACCAATGCCGGATGCATGCATGGTAAATGCCTTGCCCTGCCTCGATGGACACTACCCTTCATGGGCAAAAGTCTCAGCAGGCCACTGAGCATAGCACCTGAGCATGCTAGCGCGTCGGGGGTCGCCAAGTAGAACTCACCCAAAAATTACAAAAGTAGTCAAAAAGGAGTGTACACCGGTGCAAGAAGTAACAGTCTTATTCAGGGCCCGAGACGCGACTGGGACAACAAATTCAAACAGATAGTGGAAGAGAACTGCTTGAGAAGGCATGGTCAAAAACCCACCCCAAAATAAAGACTTTTATAAAAAAGCAAAATAATTAGCATTTGCGATCTTGTGACATGAAACAATCTCCCCACACAAATGATTGGACTCCACATTCTGGACCAGTATAGAAACATATACATTGCGATCAATCTTTGGGTCCATGAACCTTCCCACACCACCCTCAATTACAGAGTTGTGATGTCACAATACACCCCCAATTCCCACAGCACAAAATTATGTGATTGAAACATTTAAGACGACCAGAGGAACTTTATTATTCTGCCCTGGTCACCTCATCCTGGATCTCATCAGAAAAGCTACCCACCATGACACCATCAGAGCCTTGAACCACAGACATACTGCAGCATAAATGTTGCATATTGGGAACACTTTAACCCTCTCCACAAGGCAAATGGTCTGCAGGCAATTTAAAACTGCTGTAAAATCACATTTCATAATTGATTTTGAATTATTAAATGGTCATGTATTCATTATTCACTGGCAGAACCTGTGAGCTCTAATCAGTTGAACTAAAGAATTAACAACCGCTGTGTGCTTCTCTTAATGCAGGCCTGGGATCGCATGCTTTGTACTAATGAACCAGCCACAGTGGTCTTTGCCACAAACAAAATGTTTTCTCCTGTCAGTCAGCATGTTCACATTGCAAAGACCCACATCGTGAGCATGCTGACTGACAGGGGAGGGCTTCTATTCTGTCAGTCGGTGTGTCTACAGTGGAGGTCCATCTGGTTCTCCAAGATGGCACAGGGCGTGAGGAGTTTAGGTATGTGTGTATTTTAATGTAATGTGTATGTGTATGTGTCTATGTATGTGCGTATATGTGCGTGTATATTGGCATGTTTGATTTTATGAATGCATGCATGCCAGGAGTTGTTTGAGTGATGTGTGAATGCGCGGGTGAATGTGTTTTAAAGTGTGCTTGTGGGTGTGTCAGCGACCACCCCTAGCAGCTCAGTAAATTTAGGGGTGGGGCCTGCTGTAGGCATGACATTCTTTTTTTGCTTTACTCTTGATGCACAGTACCGTGCATCAACGTCAAAGCAACCATAAGTATTATTTGAAGTGCTGCTATGTGGCTACACTGGCCTACATTGATTATAGAGAAATGAAAATAAATGAAAAGGTGGACACCACTATATGGTATTTGTGTATAGTTTGTACAAAATATTTGGTTCATTCCAGAGACCTCTTGCACTAGGAGAGCATGGCCATATCATTACATGATTGAGGCAGAAATATTTTCAGAAACTGGGTGAGCCCATGCAAAAAATCTGCTTAAATGGTACTACAATTAGATACTGGTAAGGACAACTCCGCAATCAATGTAATACACCATTTATGTGTGTAAATATTCATAAATTACAGACACCCTTTAATGCATTACGGATAGATTGTCCATCTTCAGGGATATCTCTCAACTATGTCTTTGTCTAAAAAGCAACTAAAGAAAGAAACTTAAGATTTCCTTATGCCAGTTAATGTCCTTGTGTTGGGCATCTAAATTGCAATCACCAAGATGTGTAATCTGGGATGCAGAAATGTAGTCCAATTTAGGCATGTTATGACACTTATCATGTTTGCTTTACCCTTGATGCACAGTAGGAAAGTAGATACAAGAGTTATTACATGGCTAGACTACATTGAATGTAGGCCAGCTTAACCTTGTAATGACAGTTATCACACCTCTAGCTTTAAAACTGCACTTTATTTTTGTAATGTAAACCTTTTATTTGAAGAACAACTGTTTTTTTTGGTTTACTTTTTAAGAAATAAATACATCGGGAACTATTTCATCGAACCACTTCTCAGTCAGCAAGCTACTAAGACTTTTTGCTGACATATCAAAGTTAATTCCAGTACATTGTTCATAAAAGGAAATATTTCTGCTTTTGATTTTTAAAATTAAGTAGACTTTCATTTAATCTGCTACTTCAAGCTATGCGCTATGTAACTGTTTTGTACAAAAACATTTTATTTTTGCATTTAATTAATCTTCCTTTTTTTCCCTTCACCATTTATTTTGACAGAAATGCAAGCACCATTTCAAACCATTGTTTTGGGATTGGATCGAGATTTCAATTTTATTTCTTTATTACATTTTCTTTCTTTCCAGAAAACAGGATTTTTTTTTGTAGTTTCGGTACAAACATAACATTCTTTCAGTTACAATCTTTTATTAATTTGCTTAACAGGTAGCAGATTTTCTTGTTCCAGCAATATTCTTGTATTCCAAACAAACTAATTAAATATATGCTTCAAAGTTTGGTGCTGGACTGGCTTGCAAAGTGTAAAAGAAAGGAGAGAAAGAGCCATTACAATCTTTGTAAGAGGAACATTTATGTGAGGGGATGCCATGAAAAGTTTTTAGAGGGAATCTTTTCAGTGAACGAGAGCAATAATACTTTGTCAAAGAACAGCTTTTCTATGAAAGACTTTTTTTTCATTTTTTGAGGGAGTGGGTTTTCATTGAGAGAGACCCATTACCATTTTTGTGAGTGTGGATTTTCTGTAAGGGGCGGTCCTTAGAGGTTTGAATCAATATCTACCAAAAGTGCAAAAAAGTCTATGCTAAAACGAATCAATATGTCTATTTTTTTTAAAAGCTTTAACTTCATTCGAACCCTAGTAATCTTATGATTTAAAGAGAGGAATTATTGGGTATCCAGTCTTTTAGTGAAACAAATTCAGATTGGTATGTTTTACCTAAGTAATAAATGCTGAATATGTTAAATAAATATATATATGGTAGTGGGTTAAGAGGTTAAAATGGGTGGGGATGCGGTTAAAAGGGTAGGAAAACGGGAGGGTTTGAGAGATCCCCCAAATTTAAATAAATATCAAAGTTTGGTATTTTTTCTGTATTTTTTACCTTGGTAAAATCACAAATATCCGCTTATTGTTGCTGACTGCCAAGACCTGGGAACTCCTTCTACCCTGCATACAAATAAAAAATACAAATACATATACGGAACATAAAAACAGAGATGTGATAGCATTACATGTCCACAGGGATCATATCAGGGCCTGGAGTTTTGTTGGTTTTCTGCAACAAAATAGCCGGTTCAACTTCATTGAGTTGAATAGCAGGATACTCCTTATATCCCCTCATGTATCCTCCCAACAAAGTGGCGTGCCGAGCGGGGGATTTGGTGGGGGGAAGCGGGCCAGCTTGCACCCTCCACTGAATCATTTAGAGCACAATGGGACATTTGGAAGTGGGACACCTCTCTCGTTCGGCACCTGAATAGGGTGTGAAACGGGGAAGGTGTCCCGCTTGCAGGGCAATGAGGGTACAGAGCATGTTGTTCCTGCTCAGCACCCTCATTGTGCTGGCACGGAGCATTACAATGGGTGCCTTTAGACATTGATGGGAGGGAGGGGGGACTATTAGAAGGGACTTTTGTCCCTTATGAAATGTGAATGGGGTGATCAAAAGTGAGAAGGGTGAATAATGCTGCATGCTTTATGAAATAATGAGCATGGCTTTAAAACCCAGGGGGGATTTGTTAGGCTCACATTAATCTGCATGATGCTATTGTGACTTTGCATGCAGGATGGGGAGAATACAACTAAAGAAAGCCATACTCTTATTGCTCCACATATTTCTATGAGGATGTATAGTACTGTATAGTTAATTATGAAGGGCTCGTTTTTTATGTAATGTGATTTGCTTCCTAGGCATTGCTATAAATAAAGCATTATTTAAGCAGATGAAATGCAAAGCAAACCTTAACAAAGATCTATATCAACTAAACCTGAGAATATTTGTTCAGTTTCTTAAATTGTCGACAACCCGGTTCCACCATTTAACCAAAGTGGGTGATCCTGGGCAAATCATTTAATCACACCATGTCTTATCTGCAGTTCTGTAAGTGATTCACCTCATAGCTTATAGTTATAAAGCCTAATGACTATAGAGTTGCTCCATGTATAATAATAGTGCAATTTAGGCATTTTGCCCACTGGCTTGCTAATGGAAACTTATTCTAAAGTCACTTCCATGGTGCCTCTAAGTATCAAAGACTGATGATGTTCCTTGCAATGTCCTCTTGTATGAAGTCCCTTCTGTTGGTGCAGTCCATAGGAAATAGGTTTGTATCTATTTTGCCCTACAGAGCCTGGACAGACCTCTAATAGATGAGTTCCCTGCATCTGTATTTTACAGTTTTCTTTTTTTTATGTGTTAAAATGCCATCTGCCACTAATCTTACCAACAAAGTCAATTGTGGTTGGAGCAAATGAGAGTGTATGGGATCATGCACATTGCATTTGTGGGGGGGGGTAGCATAGGGTGACTAGACGTCCCCGTTTTCCCGGGACAGTCTGGGGAACCCCGTCCGGGGTTTGCATGGTTGAGCAACTAAAAATCGCAATTATTTTTCACAACATGTTCAGAATGTTGGAGCTGGAGGATTGGCTCAAACCCCCAACCTTTCAGGTACAAGCCACAACACTTACGGACTGTGCTACAGAGACTGGCTTGGACATGATTGTTCAGCAAGCCATGTAATATCAATTATAGCAGTCGCTTGTTTTGAATTAATATGCCAAGATTCACAGACAAAACTGCACAAATGAAATCATATACAGTTTATAAAAAGAAGGAATGCTGGAAATATGATTGGGTGGTGGTTGTGGGGGCGGGGCGTGTTGGGAGAGGGGTGGTAATTGTTGGGCTGCAATGGGGTAGTCCCTCTTTTATGTTGTTGTCATCCCGGTTTTTCGTTTTGGAAATCTGGTCACCCTAGGGTAGCAGGATATTTTTGTGTACCCCCCTCCACCCCCATTCTTGCAATTCTGGATACTCCCCTGTCCCTGTATTGTATACCCACTACTCTCCCAAATATGCCCCTGAGAAATGGGGCACCTGCATCCCCTGGTATACACTTGTTTCTAAACTTATATTATAAATGGTTACTTGTTACTTGTAACGTGCTTCATATACAGAATTTTCTAAGCGCGGACCTGTAGCTCGAACCTGTGCTGCAACGCGCCATGTTGTTTCCAAGGCGAGCGCGTTGCCCCTGAGCTATTACCCACGTACTCTCCTCTCTTAGTAATTCACCAAGTCCTTTTAGTATCTTCAGATGTTGCGGCCGCTTCCCAATATTCCCAAGTCCTAACTCTAACTTCATTCCTTCTTTCCTCTGCTTATCTGCGACATGCACACATGCAAGGTGTACACCAGTGGGAAGTGCTGTCATCATACACCCAAAGGCCATTTACTATTCTTTCACTACACCCAGTTTACACGAGGTGGGTGCAGAATGCACGCCTCAGCGTCTGCATTCATTAGTATTGTGTCCTACTGGCTGTTGTCTTGGACTTTATCCCGCTGCTTATAATGTTCAGTAACTTATGATGTAAACTGTGGAATGTGAGGGGTTTAGATTCCTCCTGACTGTGCTCTAAGTCACTTGGACTGAGACAGTGAAGGGAGAGGCTGGGTGCTGGCTTTAAACTCACTTACCTTTCATCTCCTACCTGTTGCTAGGTCCTCATTTTATTGGCGATGAGCTCCCCCTGTCCTCCAGCAAAATACATTTTCAATTAACTCTGTTGCCCAAAACGTCATCTCTGCCTCCCAAGAAACAGTGAGCATCTTTCAACTGAGCCTGTCTCTTCTTGTATCTTTTTTCACAGACTTATTATGGTTACCATGGTAAAATATGGTTACGATATCACTGTAATGTGATGTACATTTCATACAAGACTGGATCACTATATTTATCGTTAATATCAGTGTGTATAGGCC
This sequence comes from Ambystoma mexicanum, assembly GCF_040938575.1. Classification (NCBI taxonomy): domain Eukaryota; kingdom Metazoa; phylum Chordata; class Amphibia; order Caudata; family Ambystomatidae; genus Ambystoma; species Ambystoma mexicanum. The sequence continues at coordinate 1,144,491,603 of NC_090936.1, read as the reverse complement.
CATATCACCAAATTACTGTGCATGCAAGCAGACGTCCAAGGCCGAATGATAATGATGTGTTATTATATAGCACTTACGCTTAAGCACTTTATATAGAATACATTTACACCCAATATCACCCGACCTGTGTAGGTACTCATTTATTGACCTCAGAAGGATGAAAGGCTGAGTTGAGGTGTTTAAGAACAGACTAATTCAGTGACTCACCCCATGAAGTGTGCCTGAAATAAATCTTTAAGTTACGACCCCTGGTGACCCCTAAATGACGGCCCTGAACTCAAATCATGTACCCTTTATAGTTAACCTTTTTCTTTGTGTTGAAAAATGTCAGACCATGCCACTCTGTACCATCCCATCTAAACGGTTCCAAATTAAGTATGATACAGGATCACAGATGTCTTATATTTCTTTAGAATTGCAGGCAAAAAAAGTCAAAATCAAATGTAAAGAGTAAGCATTAAAATGCGCACCAAATACAATGATTATATAGTAATCGCTGCCCCATTAATTTTGATGACCGCTGGAAGGACCTTTGTAATGTGGTTGTCCTGCATGCAATGTCTTGTGCAAGTACGCAAGACCAAAACTATTAGAAGCCATTATTTAGCTCTGCCTTGTTAATGGGTTTGCAGATCTGCTTGGATATCCCTTGAGATGTGCCCGCCCCATTTAATTGGATTTAAGTTCAGCGACTCAGGTGGAGTCCCAACCCAAATAAGACCCTGGCTCTCAATTAATATAGCAGTCAATATATGGTTAGAGTCATTGACCTTTATTATCCTCAGTTCTCGGGTGTCCTGGGGATAATACCTATACAAATGGGGGGCCAGCACCCCACAGACCGTGTTCTCCTTGAAGACGGTGGTGTCCATTATGCCCTCAAAGATGACTATGGAACCTGGGCCATTCTTGAGAATGCTCCACCAGACACAGGCCTTCGCTGGGTGTTGTGGCTGTGGCCTACTAGGTAGATGCTTACTCTTCTGAAATGCCCTTCTATGAACTGATCAAGTGTCTCAAAGTCTCACCTGGGAGCATCATGTCTTCAAAGCCTTCACCTGTCTTGATCCACTATTTTGCATGGAGTTTCCACTTCTCCTTGTTTCCTTCATGGTTTACAGTAAACAGCCCAGAACGTAATCTAAGGAGACCATTGCTGTAATGTCTACACCAACCAATGCATAGAAACACTGCAAAAAATGTAAGGGTGCCTTTTTTACCCCCTCTTTTAACATCCCCAACACCCAGGCTACAACTATTTCTAGTCTGAATGTTATCATTGTAACTGGATTCCATGCCCCAGAATGCAAGTCAAACACCAGGATTCAATGAGCGCCTCTAGGTTGGAATGAGAAAGATCCATGTGGCAAGGACAGTATGGTATGTGTACTGTAAAAGCACTTGACATCAACACCACACATCCCCACTATCCTCTACGCAGGACTACTGAAAAAGTATCCTGCATGCGGTCTGTCATTTCCAAGGGAGAGCTTGTCGAGCCTGGTAGGTCACTCCTTTGATCCTGTGATAAGAGGAAAGCCGGGATTTGAGCCGGGTCATGTCTCACTCGTGATCTTTCTTAATCAAGGACTCAGTGATCTCACACAGACGCCATACAGTATGATATGATAGGTTATTTATAACGCACTTAATGCCCAGAGGTTTCAAAGCGCAGACCGTGGAATCAAACCTGTGTTGCTCTGTGTTGTCTTGCTTCCAAGGCGAGCACGTTGCCCCTGAGCTATCCTCCCGAGACAACATAATTAATCCCCACATCATGGACAGGATTCTACCTCAGCTGTTACTCTGTACAGCTGAAAACCAGTTTAGAAGAATGGTATTGTTCAGAAGCATGCAAAATACATTTCAGATTTTTAGAGGGGTACTTGAACAATGGTTGGGCCCATTCACTTGTATTGGGATGAGTGATATTTAAGAGGTAGAAAGATGGGAACAAGCACACATCAGTTGTTTACCCTCCGAAATAAGAGTTGTCGACCTGCCCAGTATAGTCAACCGTGTGCAGTATACAGTATTCAGTATTCAGTGCAGTAAAACACGTTCTCATTCTGATACTTTACTATCCTCCTCCGAGGGTACACAAGGGTGCCGAAATTCGAAGAAATAAGCAAGGGCCAATGAGTGAAATATCGTCAAAAAACAAGAACGACCAAACAATCTTACAAGAACTGGCTAAAAAGACACACATTTCTGCTATATCAACAAGATGCAGAGGCCATGCTGAAGACCCTAGCAAATAAGAACAGTGGGGAGTTTTGGCGAATCATCAATCGCATGGAAACGCCGCATGAAGCCTTACAAGAGTGTTTGATATCAGAGCTCGAATGGGTGAATGGGTGAAACACTTTACGACTTTATATGAGAAAAACCCTGCTTCGAAGCCTACACTATTACATGAAATAACATCGTGGGATCTACAATTCTCGAGAGAAGATATTCGAGAGGTTCTCTTGAAAGCTAAAAACTCCAGGGCTCCCGGTCCAGATGGGCTGTCGAATTTTATGATCAAACAGCTCCCGGAACTCTGGGCTGATTTGTGCTTCGACTTATTTGTGAGAATTAATCTGCACTGACTGTCCCCAACCTCATGAAAAACGGTGATAATTGTGCCAATTTTCAAAAAAGGCAACAGAATGTCACCTAAAAACTATCTTACTGTGGCACTGCTGGATGTCTTAGGCAAGATTTATGTTTCTTTGCTTCAAAAAAAACTGATTGATTGGGCCCAATCAGCCAACAGAGTTGACGAAAGACAGGCAGGTTTTGTAAAATATGTTGGATGTTCTCTGAACCTGCTTGTCTTGAATTTACAGAAAATGGAGGCCCTGCGGGCAAATACTAAAGTCTATCTTGCCTTTGTAGATTTTTCTTGTGCTTTCGATATGACCGATCGAGAATTACTCTGGCAAAAGCTGGGGTTGTGGGGTTGCCCAGCTGGTTTATTAGAGGCTATCAAAGAACTCCATACAGACACGTTCATCGCAATCCGATTAGATCGATCAGGTTCCCTGTCTGCACAGATCAAGACGCATAAGGGGTTCAAACAGGGCTGTCGGTTGGCAGCTGCAATTTTTAGTCTTTTTATTTCAGACATTGGCGATGCAATAAATTCAGTCCGGGCCTTTCCACCAAAGCTCCTAAGATAAGTTGGATGCTGTATGCAGACGACTTGGTTATCTTGGATTTAACCCTGTTCGGTTTACAACGTAAACTGGAGGCAGACCAAAAGTATGTGAACACGAATAATCTAAAAATCAACGCAGTAAAGAGCGAAATATTGGTGTTCGATAACTTAAGAGCTAAACAGATGGCAAAGAAGTCAAAGTTTGTGTGGAGGTTAGGCCAAGACCAATTACGTATTTCAAAAAGTGTAAAGCATTTAGGCATTTGCTGAATTCCAGCATTTGTGATGTCCCATGGACACTGGAATCAAAGAGGAAATGTGGTCAGTTAGCATGTCAGGGCCTACTATTACACAGAAAGTTCGGAAGATTCTCTATGCGTCCCCTGAGAAACATTTATGAACAGAAAGTGGCGCCAACATATGGAGCAGAGAATGCTTTCGGCTGCTCGTTCAACCATTGGTCATCGTTAGGGCACACGTTCTGGTCTAAAGCCTTAAGTCTACCAATTGGAATTTCGACAGCCTGCATAAGGTATGAGCTTGCGTTAATCTCTTTGCAGGCTTGGATTAGCTGGAATCAACTGGCATTATTTTGGAAATCCAGAGCTGAGGAAAGAATCTTGCAATTCCGAATACTTCACAATGCGTCTTCCGGTGGAATAGACATTGTTTCTTTATGGGTAAAACGTTTTGAAGACCTACTATTTGCATATAACATCAGCATGGAAACCCTTCATTCAAATACCACGGCAGCAAAAGTGAAGATTTGGCGTGCCGATTGGGAGGCCACGTGTAGTGAGCGGCTTGCAGCTAGAGCTATGACAAACTCCCCTGCAGAAGCAAGAGGCTTTAACGTGCTACAAAAATATCTGCACCTATTTCCAAATCCAAAAGCCCGACGACTCTTTATGCTGTTCCGCTTAAATGCTTTGGATACCAAAGAGAAGTCCAGCCATTGGACTTATAACATAGGTTTGAATCTTTCTTGCCATTTCTGTGATTAAGAGGTTGAATCACTAAAACACCATGGGCCTCATTACGAGAAGCCCGGTAAAAGCGGGTTAATTACCGGCATGCCGGAATCAGCGGGTCCGTGCTCGTATGAACCGCTAATAGCGGGTGATTACGAGTGCGCGAGTACGCGCGTTCCCCCATGCCAGTAATGGCAATACCGCCATGCCGCTAAAGGCCCTCCAACCCCCCTATACCGGCATCGCGGGACCCGCCCATAGCGGTACCACCTCATACAAACCCCTAAATACTGGCACGGTAATACCACCATGGTAATACCGTGTTCGCAAAAAACGGACCCGGAAATTACGTCATCGCGCAGGAACGGGAAATGGGCCGGCGGCCATCTTTAAAAACACAATGCATTGCCATCCTCCCCAACCACCAGTCCATTTGTGTTGTGCTGTGGCAGAAAATACTCAGGATGTCCAAGGCAACCAGGAAGATGACCCCCCGGAAGCGCAAACAGCGTTGTTCTGACGCTGAGCTTAATATGCTCGCAGACACCCTGGGCCAGCATGCAGAAATCATCAGGTCTACCGACATGAAGCATGCGGCCCAGATGAAAAAGAAGGAAGTCCGGCAGGAGGTCGCCCAGAGGGTGTCGGCAGTGGGAACCACCCCAAGGACTGTGCGCGACTGTCGCAAGCGGTGGGACGACCTCCGCCTCAGGGTGAGGAACATCCTGGCAGACAACAGGAGGGCCGCCATGGCGACAGGCGGGGGGCCACACTCACCAGCAAAGCTGATGCCATGGGAGGAGACAGCCAGTACATTCATAGATCCCGAGTCCATAGAGGGAATCGGAGAGCTGGAGATGGGCGCCGCATCATCCCCAGAAGAAGGTGAGTGACCCATCACATCCCTGTAGGGTGAACCATGATGTGGCACAAGTGACGTGGAAGTGAGACTAGGCAAGGCAATGCATGTCCCAGGCCCACATCAACATATCCAGTCAAGAATGTGTGCCACACCCTGCCACACACAAATGCATGCTGAGTGCCAATCCCAATCCCAACACACGTGCAACATGACTCGACCGTGCCCATGTAACTCACCACACAGACACCATACCAATGCTATGCCACCAGCCATGCATTGATTGCCCACATGCCCCCTCAGAACACCAAATGCCAACCCCTGTAATAATTGGATGCATGAATGTATGAACATATCACAGCGCTATAGATCATCGCTGCCATGTGACACCATCACTGAAGACCTGCATCCCCCAGGCACCGATGAGGAAGATGGCAGGCAGGACAGGGGTGAAGTGCATCTACATCATGGCAAGGGATCAGGGCCACCGCCACCCCCCAGCCCAAGAAACTGTCCAGACCAACAGGCAGTGTGCCACGCCGGGCAGAAACCCAGCAGGAAACACCTGCAGCCAGAGTCCAGCAGCAGCCACCCACAACAGTGGGAGGCGTTTCCGTTCCCGCTCCGCCAACCACTGTGGACGTTGCAGATGCTGATGTGGAGAACGAGGGTGACACAGTCGTGTCCACCACACCCACCCCAAGCCCCATTACCATCCTTCCCCCTCTACAGAGGCCAAGAGCAGCGACGATCCCTGCCTCCACGAATCAGACCTCGGAGAGTCTGACATATGCCTCTTCGAGGAGGACAGTGCCCTGGACGTGGGCCCCTCGCAAGTGCCATCCACCACCCTGGCTGCCACCACCCTGGCTACCACCACCCTGGCTGCCACCACCCTGGCTACCACCACCCCGGCCACCAGCACTCCCGCTGCCAACGACTCCTTTGAGGCTCGCCTGTCGAGGGTTGAGGCACGACAGGAATCGATGCTAGACCTACTGCGGCAACAAATTGCCGATGGTCATGACTCCATGAGGGCCATCGCTACAGCCATCGCTGCAAACACTGCAGCCGCTGAGGTGTCCACAACTGCCATGAGGGAGTGTCTGGGGGCACTTAGGCAAGCCCTGATGTCCAACCTGCCTCAAATTCAGCGCCCACACCTTGGAGCAGGCATGGGACCACCCACTGACACGTCCACTGCCACAACCCCTTCGACCTCAGCCCACTCAAGCCCCGTGCAGATGACCCAGAGGAGTGCACGGCGCTTGGACATGGCACCCCCAGATCCCAAAAAAACGAAGAAGTAGAGTGGGCAGACAATGCCGTTGGACAAATGGACATTGGTCAAGGGAACAGTGTTTGGGGGACATTTGGGGTTTGTAGGGTGGGTGAGGGAGTTCACTGGGGTATTTTTGGGGTTTGTAGGGTGGGTGAGGGAGTTCACTGGGGGTTGTGAGGGGAATGTTTACATTATTACGTGTCTGAAAAATACACCCGTTGTTTGCAAGAAAATCCATGGCTGGACATACTTCATTTTGTGCATGTACATTTAATGTGTGATGGTGTACAGTGGAGAACTTCAAACAAAACACGTGTGCATGTCCATATGCAGCCAGTGTGTCACTGGCACATGACTTTCATGGTCCCTGCATTTCAGAAGTATTTGTGGATTTTGCTTGGCATACAGCATGGCCATCCCGTGCATCACGTACTGGCAGGGGGGCTCCTTCGCCTCCGTCTCCATCCCCTTCATCCTCACCCGGCCCATGCATGTCAATGTCAGGTGGCAGTGGTACATTCCTCCGGACGCACATGTTGTGCAGCATGACACAGGCCATGGTGATCTTTGCCACCTTCTCAGGCCTATATGGGAGTGCCCCACCACACCTGCTTAGGCAGCGGAACCGCGCCTTCAACAGGCCAAAGGGCTGCTCAATCACAACACGGGTACGGGTGTGCACATGATTGTACTCCTCTTCATGGCTGTTCTGTGTGTTCCGCCCAGGGGTAAGTAGCCACGGCCTCAAGGGATATCCTCCATCACCTGCAAGCAGATACAGATAGGTGTGTGTCACTCTGAACTGCCACCTTCAGGGAGCACAGTCATGGCGGCAGCTATTTAGTGTGGGCATGCACATGTCCCTGTACGTATACAAAATAGTCACCTAGAGGCAATGTATACTTTAATGAGGTGTGGTACACTGGATGGGGTTAAATAGATGATGCAGGGTGTAATCATGCATGCAGAGGCAGATGTGCTGTGGTAGTGCGACAATGTTTAGCCTTCAATTCATGGTGTATATTCTTCACTATGCATGGTCACACTAGCCACATTGCCACAGTTGCCATCCTGTTCAGTCATGCATTGCTTGCCATCACCATGGTGGCCTTGTTGTGCCTCTTACTTGTTGTCATCCATATGCATTATTTGTGATATGTGGCCCTGTGATGTGTCATGTTCCGTTTGGCTGGTTCAGGTGAGGAGTGTTTAGCTCTGCATGCATTCTCCAATCACTGGCTATTGCCACCCAGGTGCAGTATGCCCCCCCTTTCCCACCCAGGTGCACTATTCCCCCCCCTTTCCCACCAAGGCGCAGTATGCCCCCCCTTCTGCATCCCCACACATCAGTAGCCCACAGCACAGCCATGGGACAGTTGTGCAACTCACCAAGCAGCCAGGCACGTTGTCCAGCATGTCGCTCCATGTGATGGGGTAGCGTGGAGTTACGCAGTACCATGGCATCATGTGTTGATCCAGAAAATCGGGCGCAGCAATGGGTGATGATCTTGCTGGAGTCACATACAATTTGCACATTGATGGAGTGGTATAGCTTGCGATTGCGGTACACCGCCTCTATGGCATGGGGACTACCAATTCCACATGGGTGCAGTCGAGGGCACCAACACAATTGGGCATGCCTGCCAGTGCATGGAAGCCTACTTTGGTTTCAGCTATCTCCCGGGCAGTCCGTGGTAGGGATATTGTTGTGTACGGTGTACACTGTTGTACGCATGCGCGAGCCTCAGCGAGGTTCGCGCATGCGCGTTTAAAATAAAAGCGGTGCCCACGGCAGTTCGCGCCGGGGGACCGGAGCATCAACACGTCTCCGGCGTGTGTTCCTGCATGAATGCCAGAGCATGTATGATAGTGCGTGCGAGGGGCCCCAGGCCGCTTTTCCCACCCACACCAGCACACAACACTGGCGACGAAGTGGGATCGGAGTCGTTCTCTGCTCCGACAGCGTCGGAGAGATGGAACGTTGCTCCGTGATTACGGACTCGCTTGAAAGGCCGGCGGCCATCTTGGTTTTTTTTTTTCTCATTCTCATACGCAGTTTGCAGTGGTTGCGGCCCGTGAGGGTGCTCGTGCGCCATCTGCCAGCTGCAATTTTTCCTGCAAATTTTTGGACTCTCCACAGCCCAGCTGGTGCAAGGCTGTGGCACTAATTGAAGAAAGAAGAGGAATTGTGAACTCTCTGGCCATATTACACGTCGAAGCCACACCACCTCATCACTTGGTGGCAGCAATTGTGAGTACCGGTTGCCGTAATGGGTGAGGAGACAGATGAAGAGGGTGCTGTTGCCCCGATACCACGCAGAACGCACAGCACTCTAGCCCCCATGCCTGAATTTGATACCACAGGGCCCCCATCCAAACTGGTCCCCAAGTGGCTTTTGTGGGTCAAGAAACTGGAAATGTTTTTCAGAGCCTCGGGGGAAAGTGATGATGAGGCGAAGATTGCCATTATGATATACTTGGCAGGGACGGAGGTCCACAAGATATATGACTCTCTCAACATCCCTGTAGTAACGTATGATGCAGTCAAGCAAGCACTCCGGGACCATTTTCTTCCCATGGCAAATGTCGATTTTGACAGATTTGTCATGGGTGCCGAAAAACAACTGGATGATGAGTCGTTGGACAAGATTTGTGCCCGCCTGAGACACCTAGCGAGCTCCTGCAGATGGGCGAACGAGAAGGAAATGGTTCGCAACCAGCTACTGCAAGGGTGCAGCTCAGGCAAACTGAGAAGACAGGTTCTGAGAGAGCCTGGACTGACTCTCCAGCAGATTTTGGACATGGGGAGAGCGTATGAACTGGCGGAGGCCGGAGGGGCAAGGATGGATGCTGCCACACATTCCAGGAAAGGAGATGAGGCATTCGTGGTAGGACGATCCGCCCCTGGGAGAGCGAGATGGACTCCAAAGAGAGCAGATGGCCCTTCAACGTCAGGTACCACTTCATCGTGCTCTTACTGTGGGTATGACCTCCCGCACGGTGGCGAATGCCCGGTGAAGTCGAGGGTTTGAGGCCGGTGTGGCACGCCAGGGCACTATGCGAGAGTATGCAGAGCCTCCGCACCTGTAGCAGCGTCGAGAGGGCCGGAGAGAGTTGGAAGAGGTGGTACTCGCAGAGTAAGAGCATATCGTCTATTGATCAGGACATGCAAGACCTAAATATCGCTGAAGAGGAAGAGGAGGAGGAAGACATTTTCTTCGTTTCCAGCATTGTGAAGGGTCCTGGCACAAGGCGACAACCCACATGTACCGTCAACATTGGTGAAATTCCCACTCCTGTCCTCATAGACACTGGTGCGTCGGTCTGTGTCTTGGCAACCAAGCACTACAATGCACTCCCAGGCCCACCAGACCTGTCAGCGTCCAAAGCACAAATATATGCATTTGGGGGAGATGCACCCCTGCCCATCCAAGGTGTGTTTGTGGCCCCGGTGACCCATGGACAAAATACCATTAAAGCGAGCTTCTTTGTCACCAGCGTAAGCCCGCACTCCCTTCTAAGCTGTGCGGCGTCAGAGGCAGTGTTTTTTTTGCAGTGTACCACACTGATCTTGACTGTCTGTTACAACGATTTGAGACACTCTTCAAGGGCATTGGAAAACTGAAAGCCGAACCCATACGGCCACACATTGATGGGTCTGTGAGACCGACTGCGCTCAAACATCGCCGCATTCCTTTTCACTTGAGGGCACAAGTGGAGGAAGAGCTACAGCTACTGGTGGATCGTGACATTATCGAAAGGGTAGAAGGGCCCACTCCCTGGGTCTCTCCAATTGTGGTGGCCCCAAAGCCCAAACAGCCCGGGGCAGTACGTATCTGTGTAGATATGAGGTTACCTAATGTCGCGATCAAAAGAGAACGTCATCTCACACCCACCCTAGATGACATTGTTGGGGAACTCCAGGGAGCAAAAGTTTTTTCTAAACTGGATTTAAGATCAGGTTACCAGCAGTTCGAGCTCCACCCGAGTCGAGATACATTACGACATTTACGACTCATGAGGGGTTATACCAGTAAAAAAGATTAAGCTTTGGGATCTCATCTGCGGCAGAGGTTTTCCAAAATGCCATAAGAGGAGCCCTGTCCAGACTAAAAGGGGTCATCAATATGTCGGATGACATCTTAGTCTTTGCCAGGTCTGAAGCTGAACACCTCAAGCGATTGGAGAGCACTTTTGAAAGGTTACGCAGCGTTGGGCTGACTTTGCACAAAGAAAAGTGCGAGTTCTTGAAGGACAAATTGGAATTCTTTGGGTTCATATTCCATGCCGGTGGCATCTCCCCGGATCCTGAGAAGGTGAAAGATATCAAGGAAGCCTCCCCGCCAACATCACCGGCAGAAATACGAAGTTTCCTGGGGATGGTTAATTATTGTGGACGTTTTATTAGAGACTTGGCTTCTTTGTCAGACCCCTAAGAGCGCTCACAAGAAATGAGGTAGCGTGGTCATGGACGGAAAAGGAGCAAAGGACCTTCACGGCCATCAAGGAGGCCTTGTTTGAACAAGAAACCATGGCCTATTTCAACCCTGGCCGTGAATCCGAAATTGTGGTTGATGCCAGCCCGGTGGGGCTGGGGGCAGTCCTCATGCAAGCAGACGGACAAGGGGCCATGCGACCCATTGCATATGCCAGCAAGGCTCTCACCGACACAGAAAGGAGATACTCCCAGATTGAACGAGAGGCCCTTGCCATTCTGTGGGGGTGCAAACATTTCAGAATATACATCCTGGGTAAACCCGTTGTAGTAGTAACCGACCACAAGCCTCTAATACCCATTTTGTCAGGCACCTCATCCAAGCCACCACCTCGAATAGAAAGGTGGATGCTGTCGTTAATGGAGTACGGCGTCAGGTTACTGTATCGCCCAGGAACACATAACCCAGCAGACTATCTCTCCCGCCACCCAGGCTCAGGACGCTCCAGGGACTTGGCGGAAGTAGCGGACTGTGTGGATGTCATTCACATGGTCATCGAATCCGCACTGCCCCTCGCTCTGTCAAGACAGGAAATTGCCGACGAATCCAACTCTGACGAAGCATTTCTGAGAGTGAAGAGTGCAGTGGCCATGGGAGAGTGGCGGGAGATCCTTTTGAACAATGCTCGAAGGAACGTGGAGGTACAAAGAGATCCACAAATACTCTGGAAGACTCGAAACGAGTTATCTGTAACAACAGACGGGCTGTTGCTGAGAGGACACCAGATCGTGATCCCCAGGTCATTGGTGATGAAAGTCCTTCAACTGGCCCACAAAGGACATCAGGGGATGGCCAAGATGAAAGCGCGCCTCAGGCTTAAAGTCTGGTTTCCCGATCTGGAACATAGAGTGGCGGAGTTTGTGAGGACCTGCATCCCCTGCCAAGCCACAAGTCCGGCGGAGAGAGGGCCGCCCATTCAGACCATGGAAAGGAGCAATATACCATGGGTGACGGTACACACGGATTTCGGTTCCACAGGCAGAGGACTATACATCCTAGTGGTTACCGACCAGTGGTCACGATATCCAGAGGTAGAGCTGGTCGAATCCACATCTAGTGACCACACCACCCTGGCGATGGACAACATATTCGCCACACACGGTTTCCCCTTTGAGATATGCTCGGACAATGGTGCACCCTTCCGAGGACAGCAATTTGCTCGATATTGTGAAGAAAGGGGAATAAAGCATCGAAAAGTCACGCCGCTCTGGCCGAGAGCAAATGGTGAAGTAGAGCGCTTCATGCGGACGCTGAATAAAGTGTTTTGCATATCGGTAAACGGGGGGGAAGACCTACGGCATAACCTATTTGAGTTTCTCCGTGAGTACCGCACCACTCCGCATCGATCCCCTGGAATTGCCCTCGCCAAGGCGCTTTTCAAGCGAATACCAAGAGGACTGATTCCTGAAGCCGAAGGGAGACGCCCGGGAGTGATCGACAATACCCAGGTGGAAGCAGAGAGAGCGGATCAGAATGAGCATGAGACAGCACGGCGGAGACTACCTGAGAGAGAGATCGCAGTGGGAGACACTGTGCTGGTCCGCAGTAGGAGACCCGAAGGAAAGCTGTCGATGACATACGAGACACAACCACTGGGGGTGACGCACGTAAAAGGGTCAATGATCACCGCTGCCAACGCCCGGGGCACCGTAACGAGAAATGTCTCATTCTTCAAGCGCATAGGGCCAACGACATGTGAGGAAGCACCCCGTCAAGGCCCTGATCAAAATACCGAAGCATCGCTGGAAAATGACGGACCGCCAGAGAGGTCCGAGACACACGAGATCCCCGATGGCGAGGCACGCAGGTACCTGAGCCGAGTAGGGCGAAGGCCCCCGTAGAGGTTCCAAGACTTTATCATGGACCCGGCACCATGAACAGTGACACCCTAACAGTGAAAGTTTTGAATAGAACCACGTTGGTTCGAGAGTTGTCCATTATTTGTTTTTCGGGGGAAAAGGAGGGATGTTGTGTACGGCGTACACTGTTGTACGCATGCGCGAGCCTCAGCGAGGTTCGCGCATGCGCGTTTAAAATAAAGGGTGTGTGTGTGTGTGTGTGTGTGTGTGTGTGTGTGTGTGTGTGTGTGTGTGTGTGTATACACACACTCATTTTATACTGGCCCAGCCTCCATTGACTACACCTGTGGGGATTGTGTGCACCGGTGGCAGTTGCCTTGTATCCTATTGCTGTTTGCGGGTGGTCCGCGATGCCTGTATGGCCGGCATTGTGCAGCCCGTGATTACCGGCTTCGCGATGCCGGTATTTGCATGTCTGCGTGGGTTGGCATTTCCCCATATTACCGGCATGCCGGTATTTGCTCCCTAATGGGCCGCGTGTACGCGCCTATGCTGGTATTAGCGGCACCGCTATTTAGGGTGCCGCTAATACCGGGTTTGCGGGTCAGAATTCAACGGAGCGGTATAACGATGCCGGTATTACCATACCGGCATCGTTTTTGCCTTACCGCCAACCTCGTAATGAGGCCCCTTGTGTTGTTCTGCCCGGAACTGAAAGATCAATTCATCTGGGCCGCTGGAATGACGATCATCCTACTGTGTGTGCGGAAGAATGGTGGATGAGAATGTGGAACGGCACTGACATGAAATTAGCTATGCATTTAACATCTTTCTTGGCTTTAATTGAAGAAAGGCTAAACAGGTGTGTTCAGTTGCAGAACGATTGACCTAAATAAGACTAAGATGACTGATTGAAGAGGAACAGGTTGGACTATTGTGACAAGGGAGGATGGGAGGGTTGTGTTTGAATTTGGGTTGATTGTGTTTTTTCTTTGTGTGTAATATTTTAAAGGTTTGAATTTAAACCAATAAAATAAAAAAATTAAAAATAAAAATATAAGCATTAACACATCCCTACAGGTCATGAGGCACTCAGCTCAAACAAAACCATGCACATTGGCTGTGCCGTTTCCATCTAGCTCCACCCTGTGGAGAGTGTGGCGATGTTCCATTAGTTTCTCTTTAGGCCTATCAGCGATCAGAAGGGAGGGAGGGTGGGGGGAGGGGTGAAACAAATCACTTGCCAAGACAAAGGGTCTCATATCCGGGCACAAATCCCTTGTGTGTAGGACAATATTACAGATGTCGATGGCAAGTACTGTATATACGGAAGGATACAGACACTGGGGCATCTGATCCACATAGATAGGGGTTATGTAGATGCAGATAGGCACAACGATACACACCCAAAGACACAGATAGATACACATAGAGATTGATTGGTTTGGGTATGATTGACCACACCCAAAGATACAGATAGATACAAATAGAGATTGATTGGTTTGGGTATGATTGACCACACCCAAAGATACAGATAGATACAAATAGAGATTGATTGGTTTGGGTATGATTGACCAAACTTTTGTTCACCGCCTCCTATTTTAAATAAGTGGGAGACACCCCTGCACCACCAAAATTCCCAAATATCAAACATGGGGAGCGGGGGACACCTCTGCAACCCCCGCTCTCCAGGTTTGGTGTTTTGCAATATATGCAACCAAATTGCCCCGAAGGCCAAATCACCCATGCAAAATTCTTCCAAATTGGTAATTAGGTCAATTGTTTTAGGTCAAATAGGTTAATACCGACTGATTGACCCATGTATAACGAAGAGCAGAGATGGAGATAAATAGCAGTAAATAATGACCGATGCAGATAGCTATACGTTGTGTGAAGTACTGTTCTCTCCAAACATATAAGCACATTAATGATTCACGCACCACCCAAACCATAAAAAGAGTCCCGGATAGAATTAACATAATTGACCTAAAAACATTTGACCTAAAACATTTAATCAAATTTTTATTAATTTTTTCAGTCAAATTTAATTAAATATATATATGGGTTGGGTAAGGGTATAGATTAGGTTGAGGGGACGTGGTGGAGGGTTTGCGTGGGGTCTCCCCCCTGCATTTTAATACCGAAGAAAGGTCAAATAAATTTGATCAAATGTTTTAGGTCAAATAGGCCCAAACCGTCTCGGGTCACATACAGTGCAGCAGGGACGGGCATTTTACCCCGGTTGATGGGCAATTTTGCCCAGGTGGCTGGCAATTATGCAGTGCCATTGTCAACGAGTTAGCAGTGCAAATACGGCATGGAATTGTGTGTTCAGTGCAGAAACAACACCTGCTCTGATAAGTGATGAGTGCATGAACCACGTTTCTCAGTTTTATGCCTGAGCAGATATTGGCACTAAATTGCCCGTGCATCGTGCAAAATCGTGCAACTGACACTCAGATCCAAGAACCCTCCCTTCATGAAAGTTTCCCACGACAAGACTTGACATGTAAAATCGGTAACAGAAGTGGGTTAATTTGGGGGCAACAATCTAACGAGCTGTGGTGCTTCACTTGACTCGCATGCAATCTGTGGTTAGTGTTAGGTCATATGACCATCTGATGAAAGTATGTCAAGCTGGTCAGAGCCTTGAGGTGCAGCTGTGAAGCGTTAATTCTGTGGGAGGACTGAGATTATGGTCATTGGGTCGTCTTATTCACAATGCCCCAAAACCACTGTGCTTGGAAATGAAATGTCAGCAAAATGTGAAAATGTCAACTGCAAGTGTTTGTGTGCTGGCTTGAGAATCTAGAAAGGGGGAGAGATGGAGAGAGTGAGAATCAGAGGGTAAAAGACAGAGAGAAAGAGAGAGAGAGAGAGAAAGAGAGAGAGGGAGATAGACAGAAAGAGAGAGAGAGAGAGAGAGAGAGAGAGAGAGAGAGAGAGAGAGAGAGAGAAAGAGAGCCTATACTTAGAGATGTCATTCGTTTTCCACAATTGCACTAAAGTTCTACATCTTATGTCTTGTCTCTGTACAAGTTGCAGAATACCAAGAAGTGCAACAAGGATGTGCTTTCCATCCAAAATGGCATGACGTCACGTCTTCCCCTAGCATTGCTTGCACCCCAAGTACCTTGCTGTGTTTTAATAGGAATTTTACTTTCTTGCCTAAATTTCCTCAAGGGAACCCCTTGGCAGGTCTTTGCTACTCTGGCAGAATATCAGCAGGATGGTCTCATAGTGCCCAGAGGAGGTGCGCTTTTATGGTGGGCTTATTGTGCCCCCCTGCAATAGATCACATCTATCCAGATAGAACCTTTTAATATGTTCTTTGGTACCCCCCTCATTAGATCGGGCTCCTGATACCAGTCCTCTAGGCCCATAGATTTAAGGTTGTGTTGAATGTAATTCAACCAAGAAATTGTTATATGTGATCCCCTCGACGGAAAATTCAGAGTGGTACATTTCATTGCGACTAAAACACGAATATACCAATTTTTTTTATTTTTTTTTTATTTGAGGGGGTCCAAGCCCCCTGTTTTACTATCCTTATAACGCCACCTCAACCCCATGCCGACCCATTTTAACCCCTCAAACCTCTACCCTATATGTATATATATATTTATTTTATATTTTCTGTTTTTTTTCTGTATTATTGTTTTCGGTGAAATGTACCACTCAATTATTTTCGGTGAATTGACTGGGTACCCAAGAAATACCACAACACTGGCAACTGTCACCAAATCCTGAATCAGGGCCTGTATTGATTTTATTTCAGGGTTTTCCCACAACATACTGCAAAAGCAGTTGCATCAATACCTTATCCAGCAAGACGCTCCAGAGGTGCGTCTTATTCTTTGAGGTTACACAGGGAAATCCCAGAAAAGAACCCAGGAATCGATTGTGAATCTTTTGCAGCTTGTCAGTATAGGCCAATTCTTCTGCTATCAGGTGCCTCAAATGTATGTGGAATAATAATAGACTGAGTTTGGAATACACTCAGTGATATTGATATTGATATTTTATTTGTATCGCGCTCGTACACAAGTGTTTCAAAGCGCAACGAGGCAAGGGAGCGGAACAAGGGAGAACAAAACAACGATCTTAAGAGGCCTAGTGACATTAAGAACATGCAAATGCATGGGAGAGGGAAAGGGGAAAGTGCATGGGGGGGGAGGAAGCGAAAAGTGCTGAGCAAAGGAATAATAAATAAATAAATAAATAAATAATAAAAGCAACAAACAGTGGTAGTGCAGCCAGCAAGTGGCAAGTGTCTGATAAGTGGAGAAAAAAGGTATGGGGAGACTGTAGGGTTACAGATACAGACCCCAGTGAAAGGGATTGCCAGGTGGCAGTGCGGGTGGGTGGCAGGGTGAGCAGGTACCTGGGCCGGAAAATCAGAGGGTAACCAGGTGCACGTTGCCAAGAAAGAACAGATCAGCAGGGGAGAGGAGGAGCGAAGGCAGAAGCAAAGAGGAAGGTCTTGAGGTGCTTACAGAACCGGAAATGCTTCTCCTCAAGTTTCAGTGTGGCAGGGAGGCTGTTCCAGAGAGTGGCCCCAGCCAAAGACAGAGATCTAAACCCACTCGTTTCTTCGAAAAACGACTGACCCTGAGAGAGTTAGAGGTGGAGGAGCGAAGAGCTCGGGAGGGAAGGTATTTATGGAGGGACAGCTGAAGGCATTTTGGACCCCGGCCCCAGAAAGCCTTATGGACAATGCAAGGGGTCTTGAATTTAATCCTTGCAGCCACTAGGAGGCAGTGGAGAGATTTCAGTCCTGGAGAGATACGATCTGTGGGCTTGAGGCCAAGGACAAGTCTCGCAGTCCTGTTCTGGATAAGTTGTAAAGAGCAGAGAGTAGAAGCAGGTAGATTTAGAAAGAGGCTGTTGCAATAGTCAAGCCTAGAGAGAACCAGGGCTCGAGAGACAGTGAGCTTCTGGGGGAAGGAGAGGAAAGGCAAAATACCTCTGAGGAGGTGCAGTAGGAAGTTTGACTTTTTAGAGACATCAGAGATGTGGGCAGAGAAGGAAAGTGTGGAGTCAAAGATGACCCTGAGGTTCTTAGCCCGCAAGTGGCGGTAGGAGGAAGGCCAAGGGAGGCCGACCAGAGAGTGACAGGAAAGGAGGGTGTAGGTATGCCCATGAGGAGGATCTCTGTCTTGCTGGTGTTCAGGCAGAGATCGTTGGTGGTACACCAATTCTGAATGGCAGATAGGCAATCAGAGATGAGAGAAGGAGAAGACGTGGCAGAGGGAAGCCTGAAAATCAGTTGAGTGTCATCAGCATAGCACTGAAAATTGGAGCAGAAAATGGCAATTCGGTGGGCGAGAGTTGCCAGGTATTGGTTGAAAACCCAGGCTAAGAGGTTAGACCCTTGTGGAACACTGCAGGTAGAAAGGGAGATAGTTGAAAGGAATGACACAAGTTGAACCTGGGAGGGTCGATCAGAAAGGAAACAAGACAGCCAGGCCAGAGCCTGACCGGTGATACCCAGATTGTCACGGAGACGGTTGAGCAGGTTGGTATGGTTGACCGTGTCGAAGGCAGAAGAGAGATTGAGTAGGATGAGGACAGAGGGAATGTTAGTGTCAAGGTTGGAGAGCCGATCTTCATGGATGTTCAGCAGAGCAGTTTCCGTGCTTCTGGCAGATCTAAAGCTAGACTGATGGTCGTGGAGGCAACCAACAGAATCAGAGTGAAGGTTAAGCTGTGAGATGGCCAGATTTTCGAAGAGTTTGCCCAGAAAAGGAGTGATATTTAGCCTGGCAAGTAGAGTCAGCTGTGGGTTTCTTGAGAAGAGGGTGCATAAGAGAGTGCTTTGGAGGGGAGGGGAAGGCTCCTGAGGCGAAGGAGAGGTTACAGAAATCAGCCAGTGAAGGAGCGAGGGTGTCAATGTGGTCCTTGATGATCTTGGAAGAACAGGGAGGAACCTGTTTTGACGAGACTTTCATAGATCAGACTTGTCTAGAGACCTTGTCAGGGTAGAAAAGAGGAAAGGACGAGACAGAGGGTGGGGGCGTGGCTGTATGAGGGCCAGAGTTCACAGAAGGGGAGGGGAGAAGAGGGGGAGGGACGAGAGGATGGACAGGATATCCTGGGTTTTTTAGAGGAAGTGAGAGGCAAGGGCAGTTCAAAGGGCCTTGGAGGCGACAGGAGAGGCAGAGGCTGCAGCTGGGTTGGACAGCTCCTTTCAGATTTTGAAGAGTTCGGCCGAGTTGTTAGATGCCACAGAGATACGGGCTTGGATGTGGGCTCTCTTCTTAGCGTGGACAGGAAGTCAGTATTGCCTTTGGAGCAGGCGACAGGCCAGTTTGTCATAGGATGAACAAGAAGCCCTCCATTTCCTCTCAGCCACCCTACACTTACGTTTATGTGTAGCTAGGTCAGAGTCATACGAAGAATTGCACTTGGCTTTGGGCTTCAACCAGATCCTCATGACGGGGGCAAGAGCATCAAGAGTATCGGAAATAGAAGTAGAGCATAGACAGGGCTGTGTCAGGATGTGAGTTAGCCAGAAGTGGAGGAGGGGGAGAGAAGGTGGCAACGAAAGCCTCAACTGACACACGCTTCATGGGCTGGATGTCCGAGAAGGAAGGTGCCAGTGTTGGGGAAGGCTTGGCCTGGGGGGAAGAGAGGGAGAGATGAGAGGAGAGGAGGGAGTGATCGCTCCAGGAGAGAGGAGTGGTCAGAGAGATGGAGAGGGGGAGGTCAGAGGAGATCAAGACATCAAGTGTGTGCCCTGCAGAGTCAGTCAGTCAGAGGGGAGGATAGAAGGAGAAAGGTGTTGGGGTAGGCTTGGCCTGGGGAAAAATTGTGAGTGTGGATTCTCAGCAATATGCACCTTGGCATTAGGATGGGACATGGCACAATGATGCAGCAGCAGCAGATCCTTTAATTAATCTTATCTAATAGTATCAATTCGTAATCTGCGATCTACGCAGCCTTCATTAGGCCGTAGGACCATGAGACACAATTGAAACTGATTTTGCCTTGAATATTTTTATCCTCATATCTACTGATTAGCGGTGGATGATGTTTGCAAATGGCAGGATCATCCCGCTGGCTTCCACCATCTTTAAGACCTTCATATCTAAATGACGTACCCATGTAAGAACGAATTTAAGCTAATGCCTAGGTAGGAGAACTTTGTACATGCCTCTAGATTTTGTTCGTTGACATATATAGGTTTGAGTTTGACCTTAATTATGAAACCACCATAAAGTTACATTTTTGAAAATTTACAATGAAGTTTTTCCCATTCATAAATGAGATGTAGGCGTCAACAGTTTAATTTAGAGCTGCTGGAGTCCTGGCTGGTAATATGGCGTGTTCCGCATTATTGAGAATTGGGATTAGCATTCTGCCGATGTGTGGTGTATCCAGCGTTATGGTTTCCAAAAAGACCGGCAAAGAATTAGTACATAGTTTGAAAAGGATAGGCTCCGGACACACCACTAGTGCGCTCCCTTTTCAATGCTAAGCTTATTTCTCAGTTCACCATCCCTCCCATACTACAACCCTAGCTGTAATTCTAGAATAGAGGGCAATGATTATATTTAGCAATCCCTGAGGAACCACCAGCTCCATCAATGAGGCTAAGAGTTGTTTCCTATCTACACCATGAAATACCGCCGACACGTCGATGAAGGGAGCATAGATTGCTGCCTCCGAACCGATAACATACTCAGACTCGATTAAACAAGAATTGGACAATGCCAAGAGTTTGGGCTTTTGTGCAGGCATGGGAAAGGCATTTGCCTAGCAAATGCCTCATTCTTTTACACAAGCCAAAACTGTTGGCTTTGCTAGTGCTTGGTTTTAACAGGACTTCAGTGAAGGACATGCATAGTGCTAATAAATCGAGTGGCTGAAGGCAGACCTTGTTAAGACATTTTTATTACACAAGAAGCACCATTACAGCTCCAATTAAGTGATTAACTTTCAGAAGACTGCTTTTAGAAAACAATGGCGGGCACTTTCATCTCAATGTTCGATTGTAAAACTTGATAAACCTAGCTCAAAGAGATCCTAGGAGTGTCCGTTTTGTCCAGGGAGGGGCAGGAAGTGGGAGCGAATGATCATAAGGATTAACGTAGCCATTGGCAGGCAATGGGTAGGTAAGTAATCAAACATCACCTACTAGCTTTGTAGTCCTCCTCATTTGCCATTTCTCCCAGAGGTATTCTAATGCAATAGTTTCATTTTATTGGTGACGCTAAAGCGCATCTATCAGCCACAACTAAAAAAAGTTATTAAAGTCCTGTTGAGCCGTGCCAGGCTCCAATCTAAAGCCAAGTTGCGTATCACTCAGACCCCTATTTGTAATAAATAATTCACTGAGTATAGAGCTGCATTATTCCTTCAAATTGTGTTGAGGTCCCCAATAGAAGAGTAATTGACCTATAAGCATCCCATGCTGCTCGGTTTCCTTTCTTAAATAGGAGAGGGATCACCACTCATCTGGGGCTTTCCTCTGTTGATATAAGAATGAAATAACAGGGTTAATAAAGAGAGCCATGCATCGGGTTCCAGGTAATGTTTACAACAGTTGTTTCATCTTCTATTAATGAAGACTTCCTTTATATAATACACAAACTTAACTAAAGGACACATATAATACTTGTTTTATTGGCATGACCTGCAATAATTCAAATAAACCAAGACATTAAAAAAATACACAGGAGGGTTCTGCTCAGGCTGCATTTAGTAGCAGTGCCCAACTGACCAGACACTTTCTGGTGATATGAGGTATCGAGAAGGGCTGCGGCTTGGCACCGTGCTGGTGGCCACCACCTCGAATACCCCATACTGGCCTCAGGCCCACCCCAAAATTAGAACATATGCACATGGCTATGACCGGGGAGTCTATGGGCCTCATTACACGGACGGCGGTGGACCAAGGTGCTATCAGCACCTTGGTCCATGCCGGTAAAATACCGGCACCACCTTGGTGGAAAGGGGAATTACCGCCCTATTCCAAGGTTGGTGGGGCGGTAATTCCCCCTTCCCCCATTGCCCTTCCCCATTCCCATTCTTGCCCCATAGGGCATAATGGGAATGGGCAAGGTGCTAATTATGGCACTGCAAATTGCGGTACCGTAATTAGCTCCCTGGTCCCTTTGCAGGTTGGTTTTTAATGCCTGCAAAAAGCAGGCGTTAAATTCTCCAACCCGCAAAGGGACCTCGTAGTAAGGCGGTAAGGGTTTACCGGTACCGGTAAAATACCGGTACCGGTAAACCCTTACCGCCTACCGTGTAATGAGGCCCTATGTATCCTTATATAGGGTTTACGTTTGCATGATCAAGCTCGGGTTCAAACTAATGAAGAAGTGGAAGCCCCACTACCTCGCCCAGTGTAACTTTACGCCATGTGCAGAGCATACTTTTCTTGTGCTCATGATGCCTTCTAATTGCTCAGACAAAGTGCATTAAGAAAGAAGCCAAGCCTTCCAACATGTGCTAGGTCCAGAGTTAAAACAATACATTTCCTCAGTTCTACAAGATGTGTGGAGGCTTGATAGTGTATACAAGCCAAAGAAAAGCTCCTGTCAGTGTGTCGAGCAAAGTCTTTGGGTATGTATTGTCAATACATTTCCCCCCTCCCCTGCACTTGCGCGATCTCAATGTCACCTGGCCTAGTAGGATCGCTGTCTCTGTCCTCCCTCTGTTTCCCCTCCCTTGCCTCGTCGCGCCTTGAAACACTTGTGTATATACGCGCTATAAATGCCATATCATATCATATCAATATGTATTATACTGGGGGGTGCTGTTGAGCAGCCTGAAAAAATGGCTGCTTAGCTAAACAGCTCTGCACACATCCAACAGCAATCTGTCATCAGCAGCGGTTCTGAGAATTTCTACAATCCGGAAAAACACCCATCTGCATCCAAGAGTGTGGTGCGCCATCTGTTCAACTTGAGAGTGGCTCGTGTAGCCGGAAGGGACACCTTGGTGATTGCCGGCCTGTGAGAGGGGACGTGCTTGGGCCTATGTGCTGTAGAAGGTGGCGTGCTGCGAAATCTGCTGCCTCGGCAACCCAGTCTGCAAGGGCCGCCACGAACAACGGTCCGCTCCCCTGGCCATACCCAGACAACTGAACTGGAGGCTACCCGCCGCCCTTCCCCTTCTAGACTGCTGAGCCTCCAGCTGGCTACCCTGGGCCACGGGAGGATAGACTTTGAGCGGGTGGCGCCTTGACACTCGCATGGGCATCGCATCCTGTGAGACCTCTACTGGTGCCGGATAAATCTGCTCTGCTGTCTGGTGTGGGCCCTGTCCTCTGTCCCGTGGAACTGCCTTGTAGCCCCCCCACCCTGGAGCGAGGGGGTAGCCCGGATCACCTGCCCCATCATCTACGGGCTGTGGTGGGCCCTGCTCCGGCGGCCGTGCGCCTTGGTCACGGCTGGGGCCCTTGGCCTGCTGGTGGCCTGATTGTGGTCCGTGACTGGGCTGGGTGGTGCCTTGTGCCTGCCTGCTAGGCCCCCGCCTGTGAGTCCTCGACTGAGGAGCGGGTGGGCTCCTCCTGATGTGCGTGATCCTCTGGGACCAGAGAGAGTGAGTTTGCTGGGCGGCCTCGCTTTGTGACACTCGAGGACCCGAGTTGAACAGCTCTGCTGCTGCTGATGCAGGCGACATTGGCGGGTGCATGATGCAGGTGACGGTGCATGTATGTGTAGTCGCCTTGCAGTGTGAACTCATGTACTGGGGACCGGTGCATTAGCTTCCCTGCACGCAGCTCAATGTTCTGCATCCTCCACCACTGGCGAGGCTACGAGACCTGCCTGGTGGCGGCCCGAGCAGCAAACACACCAAGTAAGTGCGCAGCCGGTGCAGCACTTTAGGACCTGGCCCGTCACACTCTGCTGGGTCATCATCCACTCCTCTCCAATGCCACGCTGGACCTGGGCTGAGGTCGGAAGCGACAGGCATCTACCAACAACCAGCGCAGAGCTGTGTCAGGGACTTGACCACCTAGCCATCACGTCGAGGGAGGGATGCTGGCATCTTAACCCACGGTGTCATCATACCTGGAAGCCTGAATAAGGGGGGTACATCATTGATACGTGAAGAGGAAATGGACACATCTCCGCTCTAGTGGCCTGCTGCTCCCGACCATCCTCCGGCCCGGCCTCCTGAATATATCCTAATATCCAATCGGGGTAGTGCAAAGGATCTTACCGGCTCCACCATACATCATATGAGACTAGGGGCCCTGATACCCCTGTGAGCCCGTTGATGTTAATTTCCTTGCACCATCCTTCTTAAACGCCCTAGCCCACCACCTCTCTCTGCCCTATAGTGACACATGATCTCCACACCCGTGGAACCTGGCCCATCTTCACCATTACCCATAAGCAGCTACCAGGAAGCCCTCGTGGGCACGCCCTCACAGCCATTGTGGGCCCGTCTGTTAGCCCTGCAGCCCTGGTCTGCGGGGGCTTTACATACATACTTGTGTCTCTACTATACCGGAGCTTTCACTGTTAAATGCAGCCCATAGCTGTATGAGCCTACGAAGACCATAAACTGCACAACCAGCAAAAGGAAGGAAGGCCTACCTGGGAGAATGTCCAACAGATCCTGGGGTGCAAACAAAGTTGGAGCCATGGACAAATTCACCAAAGTGAAGCTCTGGCCTGAACAGGGACAATCCTCACCAAGTCAAGACTACACATCACAGCCTCTGGCTGCGACTGCTCCAGACATAACAAGTATGATGGAGTTCACGGCGAAAAATGTAGCGTCTTTCCACTAGAAACTGGACGACATAAATACAAATGGTGCATCACTCAGAACTCAGCTCGACCACGCTGGCACAAGGATCACAGAGGCTGAAACCAGGATCAGGGCAAATGAGGATGGAATACAGGCAATCCAGGCCACTGTGGCCTTGCTTACCTGAGACATGAAACTCATCAAGACTCGTCAAGATGAAATGCGACGACTTGGAATCCCAATTATGCAGGAATAACATTTGCATAATTGGGGTACCTGAGGATACACTGAAGGGGAAGATGGAACTGGCGACAGAGAATCTGCTCAAAGACCTTCTGGGCAACCCAGACATTTCCCCCTTCTTCACCATGGAGCAAGCTCATTGAGCACTGGCCCCGCACCCTAAACCTGGTGTCTTCCCTAGGCCTATAATTGCAAAAATCTTAAGCTATCGGGACAGAGACCATATCCTTCACCTCACACGTGAGAAGAGGGAATTGAGGCTGGGATCACAGATAATCAACATCTTCCCAGATTTCTCCACCGGCGTGCAGCAGGAGAGACGCCAGTTCCTTGGAGTGAAGAAAATGCTCAGGGAAAGAAATGTCCAATATGCTATATTATTTCCGGCATGCCTCAAGTTCACCTTCAGGGATAAACTTTATTTTTTATGGTCCCGGACGAGGCGGTGAAGTTTGAAGCAGCACAATTTCCACTGCCTAACCCTGCCGGAGATTTGATGGAAAATGACTAAGTAGGGAGGACGACTCGCTCAAGAGATCATACCCTTGTGTCCTTTATCCTACTGGCTATGAGTTGATGGCGCCATAAGCAAATATTAACCGCCCTTCATAAGTCTGCATTATGTGATGGTTTGAGCTCCGCTGTACTGTTCTGCTTTTGAGTTCTACTATCCTACTTGCCATGAGTTGATAAAGCAATGAGGTACATTAACCTGCCATCACATGTAACAGTATGTGGTGTTTCACCACGGCTCCCAGGGTGTTGGTAGTGTGGCAGCAGCACACCACACTGTGGTTGCAATGGTTGTCTTGGTGGTTTTGTTGTGCACAAGCCCCTGTTGGGAACGTGACACAGGTGTGCCAAGTTGGGGGCGGCTCACGGGTGAAGGGGGAATCTACACTGCTTGTTGGGATGGGGCAGTGAGGGAGGGGGGATATGTTGGGGAATGTTATGTCAAAAATGGCAGGTGTACTACGGCATCGCACGCATCAGGTGAGCAATATGGAGACACGGCGGACACAAGACCTTCTGTAAGGAGGAGTGACACCTGGGATGTCCCCTTTTTCCAAAACCAAAACATGGGGGGACAGGTGCTTTTCCTTCTTGGGCCCCTGTTCCTGGAATTCCCTTCCAATGGATTAACGACAGATTGAATCCCTGTCTATCTTTAGAAAAAAACTAAAGCCTCATCTTTATCTGTAATTTCAATATTTATTATACAGGTATTTGCCCATATTCAGTTCAGCCTACAACCAATACTTGTTATTTTTCACCTGTGCCCAAATGTTGACTCTCCCCGGACCCCCATGGGGTATGCGCATTATAAATGCTAAAATCAAATCAATCAAATTGAGCTCTAGTGAAACCCAACTATCCCTCTTCACGATTAGAATCTACACTCAACCTGTCATGTATTTTAATTGAGCTAGAAGAACATATAATTATGAGATATGAGCAATTTCACAAACCCTGTAGTCCTGTCACATATTTGGAACAAACATGGAACTTAAATAGGTAGGCATATGTTAGGCATATATATTGAAGACAGCACTGTATTGTGCACAAATGAAGGATTAAGCTATCCTTTGCTATCTTCTGTGCAGTCTGGGCTTCGAGTCAGGTTATAATTTATTTTTGATACACGAGAGAACAATGTACATAAATGTCCGGGCTGGGATACAGTGGCAGTTTTGTTTATGCAAATAGTTGCCAATGTTCTTGTAAATAATAAACAATGTTCTGGGGTGATTTCCAAGCTACTGTATGATATGATATGATATTTTATTTATTGTGTGCCTATACAAAAGTGTTTCAAGGCACAACGAGGCAAGGGAGGAGGAACAAGACAACAATCTTACTAGGTTCAGTGGCACTGAGATCGCGCAAGTGCAGGGGAGAGGTAAGGGGAGAAGTGCCAGGGGAAGGAGAGGAGGAGCAAGTGCAAGACATAGGATCAAACAATTAAAGCATTAGTGCGTCAGCAGGGGGCAGTGCAGGGTTAAGTGCAGAAAACAAGTGATGGATAAGTGCAAGTAGGGGGGTTGTAGGGTTGCAGATACAGTCCCCAAGTGCAGGGTTGTCCAGGGGAAGTGCAGGTGTGCAACTGGGAGGGCAGGAACCTGGGCCCATGGTTCACAGGGTGGCCAGGTAACCAGTGCAGTATCAGAGAGGAGATCAGCAGGGTAGTGGAAGAGAGAAGGCAGAAGCAAAGAGGAAAGTCTTGAGCTGCTTCCAGAACCGGAGATGGTTCTGCTCAAGTTTCAGAGAGTCAGGGAGTTCCAGAGGGAGGCACCAGAGAGAGGTCTGCCCCCAACTCGTTGCTTGGAAAAGCGACTGGCCCTCAAGGAGTTGGAGGTGAAGGAGCGAAGTGCTCAAGTAGGAAGATACTTCAAAAGAGAAAGCTGGAGATATTTTAGTCCCAGGCCTCAGAAGGCCTTGTGGACAATGCAAAGGGTCTCGAACTTGATCCTTGCAGCCACAGGGAGCCAATGGAGAGATTTCAGTGCTGGACAGATGTACTCTTGATATGGTATCCGGCTACAGTCAGGAACTGTAGGCGATCTAGGAGGACTGTCTTGTGGAGTGAAGATGGTGGAATATGTTCCATATTCCTTCCGAATGTGTGAACATATTCTAGAGGAACATGTTGATGAACTCTGGGCCTATGTTTTCAAAGACAGTGTAGTATAAAACATAAACAATCCAGACGTTATATGAAGAGATTTTCTGGGAGTAGTTAAGGAAGTGCTGTCTGGGATCATCACAGAATGCTGTCAGGGGCAGAGCTGAGCTGAGGACCCAAACTGGATAGCTGAATACCTTTCTTCATTTTGGTTTATGGAGAAGTGAGGGGCTCTTTTCTTGCTCCTTTTTCTGACCTTGATTTAAGAGACAGTTCAGTTAAGGGGTCATTAATATGCATGATGCATTTTGATGAGAGCCAGTTAGGATTAAAATTGCCTTAAGAAACTTTTCACTATCAGAGGCATTCCTATTAAAGCTTTACATCGATGACTGATTCATTAAAAGTAGGTATATAGTCTAGAACATGATAGAATTGTTTTCATTAATAACCTTAATTATAGTAAGTGTGTTATGTGTAATAACAATGATAATTGTAATGATTTTATGTTACTTTTCTGTTCTAAACAAAGAAATGAACTTTGCAGGAGAGTGTGGGAGCATTCATTGAGTGTTTTTATTGAGTTTATTTTCATATAGACACATGTGCTTAAGTGTATCTAGGGTGCATCTATGCATATTGCAGTATATTGTCTTACAGTAGATTGTGCATATTTCAATATAATGTAATATGATAAGTCATTTATAACGCGCCTGTACACAAGTGTTTCTAGGCTCGACAAGACAAGGTAGGGAAGACAGAGGGAGGACAAAACAAATGATCTTACTAGGCCTTCTGTCATTCAGATTGTGCAAGTGCGGCCAGAGTGAAAGAGGAAAAGCGGGAGCAGGGGTCCCAATGAGAAGGATCTCAGTCCTGATGGCATTAATAAGAGATCGTTGGAGGCGCACCATTACTGAATCGCAGGTAGACAGTCAGGGATGGGCGAGAGAGGAGAGGAGGCTGAAGAGAGCCAGAAGGAGAGCTGAGTGTCATCCGCATAGCACTGAAAGTTATAAGGAGAAGGTAGAGATGAGGTCGGCCAAAGGGGCCAAGTAGATATTGAAAAGACAGGTTGAGAGGTTAGAGCCCTGGGGAACACCACATGTGCAGAGAGAAGTCGTGTAGAGAAAGGACCCAAGTTGGACAAGGGAGGGTCGGTCCAGGAGGAAGGAGGTCCACCAAGCCAGGGCCAGATCTGTGATGCCCAGGCTCTCACGGAGACGATTGATCAGGATGGCATTACTGACTCTGTCGAAAGTAGAGAAAGATGAAGGAGGATGAGGACAAAGGAAGGTTCAAGTTGAGATTAGATTGGGTGTTCAGGAGAGCAATGTCTGTGCCTCTAGCTACTCTGAAGCCAGACTGATGCTCATGGAGACAACCAACAGATTCAGCGTGGAGAGGAAGCTGGAAGATGGCCAGCTTTTACAGAACCTTGCCCAGGAAAGGAGTGATAGAGATTGGGCGGTAGTTTGCCAGACAGGAAGGATCCCTAGAGGTCTTCTTAATGAGGGGATGCACAAGGGAGTGCTTTAGGGGGGATGGGAACGTTCCAGTGGCAAAAGAGTGATTGCAGAAATTGGCCAAGGCTATGGATTGGTAGGTGGTTTAACAGTAGTCCCTCTATACATTTAATGAAATTAGTATCCATGTCTGTGTGGATGAGTGAGGGTTGCTAGCCCAATGCAGGGGTTTATTGTCCACTCTTTCTTTGATACTCAGTGACAGGTATTTGTTTTTCTCTACCTCTATACCTACCACAACCCCTTTTGTGGTGTCTAGCATGCTCCCTTTTGGATGGAGGAAAGGCTCTAGTTGTAGAGGTGATACAAAAACATGTGTCAATACTGTTGAGTTAAGCACCAACATGCATGCAACAAAGTATCCTCCACTGAGGGAAAAGACATGACAGTGCAAGCATGGGCAAAGAAATGGGACAGGATGTCTTGCATAACATGTCCGTGCCGCTTTCATGCGCAGATTAGACCTCTTACCACACACTATTCGACCCCAGTTGTTCAATAGAGTTGACAAAGCACAGACGAAGCACCCTTCCACTCTCTTAATCAACGGCCCACAGCAAGCTAGAAAAAGGCAGTAAACTGAAAAAAATGAAACATTTTGCAAAATACAAGTAATGCTCCCCCACCAGCATGGTCCAGCCAGAGTAAGATCACTCTCCCCTTAGTTAATAATTGAGAAAAACATACTCCCACAATGGTTTGGTATGGTATTGTTTATTTATATAGTGACTACACACAGACAAGTGTTTCAAAGTGCTCAAGGAGGGTTGGGACATGGGGAAAAACAAACAGTCGCTCAGAGCCCTTGAAATTCAGAGACCAAGGCAGAATAAGAGCGTAAAAACAAATATGTGTAGAAATATACGTGTAACAGGCATATCAAAGTATACAGTAAACTTCTGTCTGGTAGCAGCAAAGGTGAGAAAGTGGCTGGAGATGCCCACATACCTATAGCATGTTGATGATGTGTGTGACTACCTGGGGCCATGTTGGTCAAGTTGGTGTCGTGCTCTTTTCATTTCTCACACAGTAACTCATTAATACATTCTTTGCTGCTGGCAATTTGAGTAGATAAGGTAAAGCAAAAGTTCAAATCTCTGTTGTGTCGTCCTAAAGACAATGATTGTAGGAGGCAATTACATTGGAATCTGCTTACTTTTACCAGGTGGTAATTTCAGGTGATTTCCATAGGAATCCTTTGCATTGTCACAAGTATGAAAATACATGCTGGCGGAAATGTCGACATGTAAAGTCTGCCCTGCTCCACAATTCCGCCTGACAAATTAAAGAGGAACCTACGAACCAGTAGAAGGGGTGGTCAACTCATCTGGCCATCTTTACCTATGTTGGGAAGGAACAAGGGTCCTCCTACACCCCAAAGCACTTTAGAGTTAGGCAAGACCTATTCTGAGTGCTTTAATGGACATGGGGGGAAAAGGGGTACTGAGAAGGCTCTCTCATGTTAATATAATCATATACACAGACAT
This sequence comes from Ambystoma mexicanum, assembly GCF_040938575.1. Taxonomy (NCBI): domain Eukaryota; kingdom Metazoa; phylum Chordata; class Amphibia; order Caudata; family Ambystomatidae; genus Ambystoma; species Ambystoma mexicanum. The sequence continues at coordinate 1,144,461,457 of NC_090936.1, read as the reverse complement.
GGGCAGGCACTGATAACGGCAGTTATTGTTTAAATATAAATCACAATTACCTGGATAGATTTGTAATGTCAGATTCTATGCATTGTAAAATCTTAGGGCAGTAGATGCAAACTCCCCCTCGTTCCCTGGAAAGAATGCAGCCTGTGCTAAAAATGGACTACAGGCTCTGCGGTGTTCGCCACTAAAGCGAGCACTGGCAGAGCACACAAAGTGATTCATTAGCTGTCTGCTGTCCGTCAAGGGTCCATGCAGGCTAAACGTGGGATTTGTATGTTCCTTGCAACAAAAAGCTGAATGGGACAGATTATGAAAATAAGGTGTGAATGAGAATACATGGCACAGATAACATTAACAGGAGGAGGGAAATATGGACAGAATGAATGAAAATTAGTTACAAAAATGTTGAGTTTTTCCCTTGGGCTAGGCCTCAAGGTTTGTAAAAGTCTGCAGGGCTGCAGTGCGTTTCTAAATAAGGCAGCAAAATGTAGAGCAGCATGTCCTGACAGAAACCGCTGACACTTAAGAAAGGAAGCTCTGGAGCATCCCTTTTATGGATAGAGGACGGATTGGGGTAAAGCCATGGCCCTTATCCAGTGATGCCACTACAGCAAGATAGGGTTATATAAACTCCTGCCAGGCACCACTTTGGCAGGGAAAGGAACGTTAGAGGGACAGGAGGAGACCGTTCAGGCAGCAGAGTCCTTTGCTACCATCCTCTTTTTTGTAAGATCAAACTTGTTATTGTTACGCTCACCTGGTCTCTGCGGGGATGTTGGGGCACGGTTGGAGCCCTCCCAAGAGTTGACTCCCTTGAATCGCTTCTCTCCCCCAACTGCAGCGGTATCGAGGGCCCGGGGTGCCGTATTGATGTAAGGATGGGCTCTCTGTCCTGCTTTCCTTCAGCATGGGCACTGTGGATGGACCTAGTTGCGTCACTCGTCCTGAGTGTGGAGGTACAGACTGGCTGTGACCATTCCATCTTGAAAGTATGTTTATTGCTATGATTATTGTCCATATCCTTTGTGTTCATTTTCCCCAATGATTATTGTCCGTAACCATATATTGTCCTTTCTCTCCCTAGGTATGAAGGTGGCCCACGAGCATGTGAGGATGAAAATGTCTGTCACGGAGAACCTACTGGTGATAGGTAAACTGTTCCAGAAACTGCGCCAAGTTTCCTAAATTGCGCTGCTTAACGTATTATAGTCTATGCGATTGCTCACCTAGTGTTTTCTTGTTCCCTTTGCAGGTGCAGCTGGTCGGTGTTACCTGATGAGCGGTTTCCGAACTCCTGCAGGCTGCCGGAGATGAAGATCTGCGTGGATGCTGCGCCGGAAGATGACCCCGTGTTGATGGGAGTTTGGGACAGGTAAGGATGCTAGGCGGCAACCACGGAGGACTCAAGAAAACTGCTAAATTGGGTGCGGCTGCTGCAGAGTCAGAAGCGGTAGCAGTGCTTCTTCAAGCGATGACGAGGCTGACTCAGGTAAGAAGCATGCAGCGGCTGTGGAGGGAAGCAGATGGAAGTGCTTCTAGCGATGGCGTGGCTTCAAGGTAAGATGCGCGTGGCGGCTGCAGATGGGAAGCAGATTGCAGTGCTACTAGCGATGGTGTGGCTGATTCCAGGTAAGATGCTGGAGGGTTCCGGAGACTGAAGATGCACGTGCTGAACCAGGTAAGAGTCTTCTGGATGGCCGTAAGCGTTACGCTGCTCTAGCAGACAAATGCGAAGCGCCAGCATGCGGGTGGGGCCAGCGGCCAGGCTATCCACTCCCCTTAGGCCCCGCCTTGTGGCCCCACCTTGCCACTCCTCCTACCTTCTGCACGTGCCTTCCCTGTATTGGTAGGGCCCCGCCCGGCCTAGATGCATGTGCTCTCTGTATTCTGTGTGCAGAGCACACTTTGTAATGAGCTTGGTGCCATAGGTGCCAAGACTGGGTCCATTGAGACCCTGCAGGTGGTGAAGTAATTGGCCCTTGACCAGTGGCCATGACAGCTATCCTTACAAGATAGACTCTTGGCCTTATTTCCCTCGGGGGGTGTATTTTTTCTGGTGTGAGCGTAATTAGGGAGACCATTACAATTAGGTACACCCTTACATCTATCATTGGGAATTGGAACAGGATATCTGTAGACGTATTGCAAGGAGAGCTGATGTTCATTGTCATAGCCAAAACTCAGGACAGTTGACAATGAAGCATTTTTAATTTTAAAACACAGAAGCGGTGGCAGAAGGACAATTTCCTGCAAAACCTACTATCTGCATCCAGATTTTCTTTCAGAATTTCACCCATCCCTATGGATAACCCTGCGACACAGACATCCTTCAATCACAGGAACATAGAAACTAGTTTAACAGTGGTGTAGATCAATGGTGTACAGGGTTCTTTGTGAACTTGAAAGATTAAAAGAAATATTGGGCCTCATTACGAGTCCGGCGTTAACCGAGGCGGTAAAACCGCCTGGTTAACGCCGGACTCGTATTACCATTCCGCCTCCGTGATTCCCGGAATTACCGGGGCATCACAACCCCGGTTTTCCGGGAATCACGGAGGCGGAATGGTGTAAATCCCCATTCCCATTGAGTCCTATGGGACTCAATGGGAATCGGGATCATGGAAACACCGGCAGCATCTTGTAATGCTGCCGGTGTTTCCTCGTCCGCCTGCAGGCGGGCGGTGTTAAACCCGCCAGGTCAGACCTGGCGGGAACATCACCTCCCGCCTGCAGGGGTCGGGATCAGGCGGTCCGGAAACAACGGTGGCGGCGGGTTTACCGCCACCGTTTTTTCCGGACCGCCAAGGTCGTCATGAGGCCCATTGTGGCTTAATACCACTTAATAGAAATATGCCAGTCATGAGTACAATGGTACAAATACACTTTTATTTCACAGAACAGCTGTTTGATCTCTCAACACCTCGCAATGTGTGGTAGCGGACACTGTGTGATGCGAGAGTGCTGGACATTTCAAAACATGGGTATTTATACATTTTCTTACAATCCCAGACACATAGTCCAGCCCAACTTCGAGTTACATATTCACTTAGGGTTCATAGCCAGTTCACATAACTAATACAGATTCAAACAACTATACATTGTTCAATGTTTTCCTTCCCCACTAGGCATGTTTTTCTGCACCTAAGACACAATGGTAACATTCTTTACTTTACTTGAAGTGGGAAAATGGGAAAACACCCTTCCCCCATTCTCATCCAGACCCTGGCCTAGAGGATCGCGACCCAAACACCCCCGAGAGAAGAGTTTGATCCGCTCACCTCACCAGGAGACAAGGTACCATGTGTTCGTGGTCCACATGCGCGAGGAGCCTGCCCATTACCATGCCCCGGCCAAGCCGAAGCCCGCGATATGGACCAGATCGACTAAAACAACCGCCGCGAAGCAGCAACATCGTTAGAGATGCCATGACGACATAGCCAACAGACAAGAACACACGTGACACCATGCACACTGGTCACTCACACACCAACATACACGAAGAACATACTCAGTGCTATGACGTAGCGGAATGACCCACTCACGGACGTGCATCGTTTTTATTTTTCACATTGGCCTCCTACAGCACAGCAGAAACGCAAGACGCCTGAAGAGCTTGTGTATACGCTTGCAGACGCTTCATGCTACCCTACCTCTATAGAGATACCATCATATGTATATATACTTGTGACACACTGTCGCCTTGCAGCATCCATGTTGTGGACTATACATCACCTCCAAAACGAAACGAGGCTCGAGTAGGCCGCAAGCAAGAGTCCTCAGGCCAGAGCCTTTAAGACGAAAACCTTTCTGAGACGAAAAAGCAATGCACTGACCATGCAGAACGAGTCTCAGTGAGAGCCCACCGGCAAGACCGAAATGTTGCAACCCACATGCCGAGCTCCCAGCGCCAAGCTTACACCTGCTGCCGCCAAGCACCACTATGGGCCGAAAACCAAATCAAATGCTCATAATTCTGCCCCTGCTACGGTCTCTCCACACGTGACCAAGCCGAACTGACAAGATGCCAAGCTCGCGAGACAGGCAGTTGCCGGGGTCCCACGTCTGGGACATAGGTTGCAACAATGAGGCGGCAAGTTGGACACCTACACCGATGGGAAAGGCGCGATCACCAGCCACTAGCAAAGACCTGTCCATTGTCCACCACTATCACATAGTTGCACAATGTTGCAAACGCCAGGTGCCTCACGGGCTGGGAACAGCGATGGTCCCAGGCTTGGGGGCTCACGAGGGAACCAATCAGAGTACGAGGGGCTTCTCACTGACGTCATTTCGGGTTTCCAATCACCAAGTGTCCCCATGTAACCAATTCATTGTAACAAGTGCTAGGGACATCCCAAGTGTGCCACCTGACCTATCCTTATCTACTAACATTTCTTCATATAAGCATATATACTAACCTTACCACTCGGGGAGCCAACCCGAAGTGGCGATAGGTTTAGTGACGATTTTCCCAGGTGACGTGAGTAGCGCATCACACTGCAGTAAAAAGGGCCTGCGAGCCCCACTAACAGCGAGAGCGTCTCCCCGGATGCATACGGGCGGAGAACTATCCTCGTCGTTACTATACTAAACAGCAGTAATTACTTTGCTCTTGTGTGTGTCTCATACTCCTTTTGTGACGTGGGAGGAGTTGGGGCCTCCCTAGCCCCGGAGGTCCGCGGATGGCTGTGCCGGCCCCCGGGAGATCACCCTACAAATTGGAGGCACTGCTGAGATCTGCTTGAGATCTACTTACTTATCCTAAAATTATCACTACCAGGCCTCCTGCAGCGAGGCAACCCGGCAGCGCGGCCCCCTCTGCCATTGCCCCATTTCGAGGACCACAGGACCATCGTGGAACTGCGAGAAGACCGGACAGCGCAATCCAGACATTGGCCCTCGGGAGCCGACTTGAAAAGTATCCCGCCCGTGGTTGGCGAGGGTCCAGATGTGGTCCAGACGAGGGGCGGTGGCGAGCCGCTTTGGAGGGGTGCCTGCGGTCGAGCGGCCCCGACTCACGAGTATGACACACACAACCAGCAACATAATGTTGTGCAGGAGGGGGGAGGAGTTTTAAAGAGGAAGGAGGGCAGTTGACACATTGTGTGGAAATTGATTTGGACTGTTCCGTGGCAATAAAAGGTGGAAGGCGTAACGGGACAGGCACGAGGACCGTCCCCTACAGCACCATGAAGTGGATCAGGTGGGGCCTCGGGCACCCATGTGTGGTTGTTAGAGGGCTCGGATTGGTCGGAGATCGTAGACACCTGTGTACGAGGGGGGGTGTCTTTCCTATGAGTTGACATTATAGATCAATGAGTAGATGAGATTCCCTACTAAGTGAGTGTTGAAGCTCGTTAAGTAGATGATGTTTTCCCGCAGGGAGTAGCTAGATTGTTTACCAAATGCAGAAGATAATTGGCTGGCTAAGCTCCTCTGGAGAGGGGGTGTATCACTCGCGAGTTGACGCAGTGTGCGCAGACCGATTATATTAAGTGAATAGATTGTGGATTACCTTGCTCTAGACGAGGCGAGAAGACAGCTGTGGGGTTAATGGGGGATAAGGGCATGAGAAGAAGCGCGCATTTGTAAAGTTTTAAAAATTGTACGTATTTAAAGTGTATTGCAGAGGTTGGTGACATCACCCATAGGGTTTGTATGGGACACTGTGATGCAACTCGCATCTCATCTCGCGTCCATCCGGGGGCAGTTGGGGACAAGGGGGGTGCGAGGAGGTAGGAACGAAGAGGGGAAGGTGGCCGTGCATGGAGAACGCCGGCCACGCTCGGACGGGGAAGGGGCATGAGGGAAGAGGCAGCCATGCACGGAGAACGCAGGCAGCGCTCGACGGGGATTTGTGGAAGTAGAGGGTGTGCCTTGACGGGAGGAGGAGGAGCTACGTTGAAGGTGTAACAAGTACAGAAGTAAGAGGAAGGTGGGGCAGCCCAGCAGCATGCTGCACAGGACACATCGCCGCAGGGGGCTTTGTGTACCACGGTCGAAGGGGGCAGTAGTTACAAGTTATAACTGTGACACATAAAAGATTGTTTTACTTTTCAGCGGACAGTCGAAGTCCCCAGTTTACTGGGCCAGGTAAAAGGTTGACATTTGAAAAGGTGAAATTGTAACATGGCCCTGTATTATGGATCAGGGATAGGAGCGGGATGGAGGAACATGGGAAGTGCGTGAACAACTCCACTTCAGCACATTTGCACGACATTGACGCCGCACAGGGAGAAAATAATTAAATACAGTATAGAGTGGACACAAGGAATGGACAATAAATTAAGGGAACCATGGCCGCCCAACGGCAGCTTCGATGCGTAAACACAACACAGTTTGTTAACATACCTTCACAGCACCAACACAGGGAAGAAATTAGCAAATCACTTAGATGTTTTTGACCTCCGGAAGATGTTCCAGGGAACTAGACCTGGGGGAACAGGTATGTACACAGTACAGGGGGTGAAAGAGGAGAAGGGGACGAGAGAAGAAAACAAGGTAAAGGGAGAGAAAAAGAAGGAGGGGTGGAAATAAGACCAACAAAAACACACCCAACACTGAAGGAAGTGACGAAGAGACAGAAGGATCATTTGCGGTAGCAGAGGCAAAGGTAAAGCAAGAAAAGGTAGAAGTGGTGCCAGTGGTTAAGGTAGTGAAGAAGGGGGAAGGGGGGTTGTGCCCACTAACAGAGCTTAGAGAAGTGGCCAGACAACAACTAATGGCTGCTGAGGGATACTCCAACCCAGCATAGAGCCCTCCACCATACGCCCCCACGGATGATTGTAAAAGGAAGATGGGGGTGGTAAGTACAGTAGATTCAACAACTACACAGGCAGGGAAGGGGGATGACAGGAGGCCCTTAGGGAGGTTTGCGGACGTAGGACCAGAGGAGTGGATAGCAGCGCAGGTGCTACTGAAACTTCGGGGAACACTAACGAGGGAAGAGGAGGATACGGTGAAAAAGGTAAATAAGGAAGAGCAGGAAAAAGCGTCGGGGGTAAGTACAGAAAGAGAAGGGCGGCTATCGCAAGAGGAGGAAGAGATATTGGAGGAAAGGTTGGCGGAATTGAAGAAGGCGCGAAGCGCCTTGCTCAGGCAGTTCGAGGAAGAAACACGGAAGAGGCCGAATGAGAAGAAAGCACATAAAGAAGAGCTGGCGAGGATCAAGGTGAAGGAGGAAGAACGGAAAAAGGAAGGAGAGCGCATTCGGGCGATAGCGGAAAGAATGGTGCGCGCAGAACAAAGGGAAATGAGGAAGAAGGAGGAGGAGAGAGAAGAGAAAGATAGGGAAATGGGAATGTGGAAAAGGAGGATTATAGCTGAAAGTGCACGGAAGTATGAAGAAGGAAAGGTGATAGAAAGCATACTGAGAAGGGAAGGGGGAATAAAGGGGAGAAAAGAGGATGACGAAAGGATACTAGCGAAGATAAGTGAAGAAATAATGGAAGAGATAAAGAGGAAAAGAGAGGAAATAGGCGGTGAAGTAGTGGAAAGGAAGGACAGGGAAGGAAGAAATAGGAGAATGGAAAATGAAACAAGGAAAGACACACGCCAGAATAAGGAAATGGCATCAACATCAGCACAGATAGCTGAGGGTAGGGAAGGTGAGTATATAGATGAAGATTTAATAGATCTAAAGACAGTGACAGTAGGGGGAAAACACACAGAGTGGGGGATCGACATTAGCTGATGGGTTTTGTAGCGAAGAGGAGGAGGGTTTGAGCATCAATGAAAGGAAGGGGAGCAAGGAGTGTTTAAACCAACTATACATAATGCTCACAAATTGCGACTCACCATGGGCATGTGAGAGAAGGGGATGACCAAGCGCAGGAGAACGGAAGGACAGGGACATGTCAGGAAAAATACCACGGCCACTAACACCCACACCCGCACAAACACCACGCCCACTGACACCAACCCCCGTGCACACCACATATGTTGATAGACTTAGGGATCTCCCCGGACGTAGACAGGAAGAGAGAGCGAGGACGCCCGTGATAGGACCACAGGGACACAAAAAGGGGAGGAGGGATATAGGGAGAGAAAGGGGACACAGCTGCAACATCTGCAACACTGAAGAACTACCAGACATAGAGGAAAATGATTAATATAATGACATAACCACCCACGGGAGAACGAAGGAAGAGGAGAGGGAATAAGAGGGGAGGAACGAGGCCACAATACATCCCCTGGAAGCATGCAGACAAGGAAAATATAAAATGCAGACTCCCATCATTGAGTGTGGGAGCTGGGAAATTGATATATGAAATGGAAAAAACACACTGCAGGGCAAACACTAGCGGTGGGAGACATAAAGGGCCTCCTAATTTCTATACTGGGGGATGCAGCTGATTACATATGGAAGAGGGTGGGATTCCCCGGGGTGACAATACATGACACAGGACATGATGGAGCACCTTTTGCCAATTGCAGGCATGCGCTGTGGCAAGCATTGAGAGTACAATTTCCAGACACCTCAAACATAGGAGCAATTACCTCACGAAAGATGTGTGAGAATGAAGATCCTGTTGAATACATCCAGGAGATTCAGGAGAAGTTGCGCTTGGAAACACGGGAACAGTGGGACAAAACACCAGCAATCTTTTACCATATACTAGTACAAGGGCTCCTGGAAAAAGTACAGAGGCAGTTAAAGAAGCTAGTGGGGATGGAAGCAAAAAGGTGGCCAGAAATACAGCTGACAATAGTACACTATTGCAGAATGTGGCAGGAAAAGATGAAACAAAAGGAGGAAGATAGGAAAGCCGATGAAGCATAATTGGTACAGAAGAAGTTATCGAAATATGCCATGGAGGGAGCACTGATAACAGCCCCCGCACAACCACAGGCAATGATGACACAAGAAACAACAGAACCACAAGCAGCACCACCACAGCAAGCACAAATAGTGACACAGCAAGTGCTTCCTCCCCCGGCACACATACAACAAATGGGGGGAGGTTATATGCAAATGGGAAACGGGTACTTGAACAACCAAAGAGGGAGGGGTGGGCAGATGAGAGGGAGATGATATGGCCCAACCATCCACCAGCCAGGGGGAGGGTTCCGGGGTTACAATCAACAAGGACAGCAGGGTTATCGGGATTCACTTCAATGGCAAGCACGGGAACCACCGACATGTTGGATATGTGGAATAGTAGGACACATGTTGTGCACATGCAGGATGAGACAAGCACAGGTGGCCTGAAGGGAACAGGGACAGCAAGGGCCGATGGGGGAACAACAGGTTTACCAACAGCAGGGGACCCAGCAGCAACTACCACAACAACTAACACAAATGCCACAACAACAACAGCAGACACCACAAATACAGCAACAGCCAACCACACAGCAGCAACAACAGGCCTCAATGGGCCAGCAACTAACACAAATACAGAGACAATGCCATAACATCTACTGACACACCTGTAGCACAGACCCAGCTTGGGAAGGTGACAATATTAGGTCACAACCCATACACAGGAAATGGACAGTCGCTATATCCACAATAGGACAGCATAGACACAATAGGAGGAACCAGCATACAGGTGACGATAGGTGACAAACATGTTTCCTTCTTAGTTGACACAGGGGCCACTAGGTCATGCATAAGAGAGGGGAAGTTTCAACTGTCAGGCGAAAATATGAACACACAAGGATTCTCTGGGGCTCGAGGGTTGGTTCCTTTTACAAACAACATCTCTTTGTCTGTAGGTGATCATGATATGTCACTACCGCTGCTGTACTCAAAAACGTCACCAGTGAACATATTAGGTAGAGACATAATGAGCAGGCTGAACTATTTCCTTTACTGACAAAGAAATAATTTGCTCCACACCAGGCATAAGCATGCTCACAGCACGACAAATATTACATGCCTATTGCAGCACAACAGTAGCAAGGGCCGAGCCAATAAATGGAGAACTATTTCAATATGGGACAGACATGGCAATAGCATGGTTGGCAGGGATTGAAGGAAAGGTTTGGAGGAGGCCAGCAGCTTACCTTTTCAGACCCGAAACAACAACCAGTGAGAGGGAAGAGACAAGGATATCATTGAGCATTGAGAGCATTGTGGCAACACAAGATTACATTGTGGTACATGCCCAAGACAGGGAAGGGAGAGCATGGAGGGCAGTTATAGCACTAGCAGAAGGGTGCCGACTGACACAAGTATCTGATGAGGAGCTCTTCTCAGACGATAATGGTAAGGGGGAGATGGTGTTTCAAATGAGCGTCCATATTTGGGTGACAGTTACATACAGAGATGTAGCACAGAGGATAGCACTGGCGCTTGAAGCACCAGCAGCTACAGTTGGGCCGTTTTATGAGGAGGATATGGCGAAGGTACCCGCATCTTTATGGACCACCAGTCCATATGACGTGGGCTGTATCAAAAGCATTGGAGGTGTAAAAGAAAAGTTTAAAAAAGGGGCCATACTGCGGAGAGTGAAGCAATACCCACTATCAAAAGAGGTAGATGAAGGAATATATGAAACAATAACAGCACTAATAGAGGGAGGTATACTAGTACCATCAGAGTCTCCATGTAACACTGCTGTGTACCCTGTGCGCAAAGCTAAGGGAGGGTCTTGGCGTTTTATTCAAGATCTTAGACCCCTCAACCATATTGTAGAGGCAGAATATCCTATATCGGCTAACCCAGCCACTATACTATGTGGCATACCAACAGAGGCATCACGATCCACTGTGATTGAACTCAAAAATGCATTCTTCTCAATACCACTACATCCTGACTCACAAGATTTGACAAGTTTCACATACCGCAACACAAAATAGAAACACACGAGGTTGCCCCAAGGGTATTGTGAATCCCCATCCATATTTAACAGAGTGATACAAATGGACTTGGTAAACATTGAACTGGAAAGCACAGTGCTACAATATGTGGATGACATAATTATCTGCAGCACAACAGAAGAAAAGTGCAGGAGAGACTCTATCAAGATGCTCACGGTGTTAGCAGAAAAAGGGTACAAGGTAGACAAGGAAAAGCTACACTACTGCCAAGAGCAAGTGCTCTAGATAGGACAGCTCATTTCACAAAATGGAAGGTACATTGCACCTCAACGATCACAGGCCATAACAAACACAACACAACCACAGACGATGAGAGAATTAGAGCAGTTCTTGGGCCTATGCAATTACTGCAGGGCTTGGGTTTTTGATTACAGCTCATACACGGGACCACTACTTGAGGCACTAAAAGAAGCACAGAGAGGAGAAAAGAAGTTAACATGGACAACAGAAATGACAGAAGCATTTCAGGAACTAAAACATGCCATATCCACCGCACCAGTACTAGCCACACCAAATTATGATGCACATTTTTTTTTTATTTTTGCATTGCAGCTCAGCAGTGATGAGAGCAGTACAAACACAAAAAACTAGCATGGGGCACAAACCAGTAGCATTTTACAGCGGACACGTGGACCCTGTCATGTTAGGTCACTTCCCGTGCGAGCAGAGCCTGGCTGCCGCAGCTTTTGCGGTAGACAAATCATCGTCTATAACAATGGGTTGCCAAACAACACTATAAGTGGAGCATGCCCTCTTTGCCATTTTGAACAAACCAAAATCTTCACTGACCACTCAAAGGGCATCAGGAAACGAAGTAATATTATCCAGGCCTGAGTTAACAATTGTGAGGTGAAACAATGTGAACCCAGCAAAGTTCATATCAGAGGTAGTGGAAGATGGCAACTATGCACATGATTGCACACAGGCTATCGACACATATTGCAGCACAAGAAAGGTTGAGGAAAACGCCCTAGAAGGGGGAGATATAATGTACACTGATGGGTCCTCAACAATTGACCAAGGTGATGGGGTCTGCAGAACAGGTGCAGCAGTGGTGAGATTAACAGAGGATTGGACATATGTCCCAGTGAAATGTGTACAGCTACCACAATACTACTCGGCTCGGGCAGCAGAGCTAGTTGCCCTAATTTTGGTACTGAAAGAAAGCAATGGTAAAAGAGCAACTATATATTCTGACAGTGCATATGTTACATCAACTGTACATTCAGGATTAATTAAGTGGCAGCGTAGAGGGTTCAGAAGGGCAGACGGCACCCCAGTGCAACATGCCCTACTACTTGCTGAAGTAATTGAAGATCCCGAAGAAGTTGCATTGGTGAAGTGTCAGGCCCACACTAACAGGGATGATGCCATTTCCAAAGGCAATGATGCAGCAGACGCACATGCTAAACATGCTGCGTACTAAGGGGAGATTTGGATTCCCCCAGAAAAAGAAAAAGATAAGGGGAGAGTGGAGGCGAGACAGATGCTGATTAAGGATGGGTATAACCATACCCTGAGAATGAAATAATGGAGTTACAGGCAGCAGCAGCCATGACAGCGAAAGAGCTCTGGGTCAAAAGGGGATGCACAATGTCCCCCACAGACGCGTTATGGTGGCAAAATAATACAGGTAAAATAGTTATGCCCCTGGCCTTATTAAAAACAGCCCTGACCCAACTTCATTATCCCGTGCACACAGGAAAAGAGGTGATTGCAGCACGAATTAAGGAAGGTTCGTTCTGTCCTGAGCTAAATTCACACATTGCAAATTTCATTAGCAATTGTCTCACGTGCCAACAGTTTACGGCTGGTCACACACTGCAAGTGATAAAAGGTGTTATACCCCGGCCGGAAGGACCCTTCCTACATCTTCACATTGACTATGTTGACATGATAAACGTATGTCAAGGGTACAAATACATGATTGTAGTAGTATGCCCATTTTCAAGGTGGATCGAAGCTGGGCCATGTTCCCATGCAGATGCCCTTAGAGCAGCCAAGTTCCTGGTGAGGGAGGTATTCCCGAGGTGGGGGGTGCGTGAAGTGCTGCGGTCAGATAATGGCCCACACTTCGCCAATGAGCTGTTCCAACACATAACTGCCCTTCTTGGCATCAAGCACAAGTTTGCATGTGCGTACCACCCGCAGGCGAATGGCGTGTGTAAACGCCTCAACAGCCTCCTAAAAGAAGAGATAGCAAAGATTCAGCAGTCTACCAAGAAGAGCTGGCTCTATTGTCTCCCCTTAGCACTATTTGAGTTAAGAAACAGGCCAGGGTCGGATCACCACCTCACACCCCACGAGGTGGTGACCGGACGTCAAATGCACCTTCCGCTGACACCACCATCAAGGGCCATAACAGACTGCCACTCTGTCCAAACTGTTTTTGGTGTGGAAATGTACGAATAGGTAAATTCCTTGATTACTAGTGTCGCCTTTATCTCTCAACAGCTCGGGAAAACGCGGGGCGGGTCGAAGAGCACCCAACAAGAAGGCAAATAAACTGAAGGACATGAATTAACTACACAGTGGACAGTATGAGAGGGAGATCACATGCTCCTTCGGAACTTCAATAGGAAATGGAATGGCCCCAGATTTGTTGGGCCACAAAATGTTGAGAAGGTAACCACCAGAGCGGTGAAGTTGCGGGATAAACAGGTCTGGACCCACCTACATGACATCAAGCCCTACAAAGATAAGACCCGCCCTTGCGTCGACGACAGGGCCAACGCAGCAGCAACAGCAATGGAAAAGAACACAGTAGCAACAGCTACAAAAGATAACGGCGACACAGCCCTAACAGCCGCTGCCCCTTTCCAAACCCCAGATACCCCTAAAGACTCAAATGGACAATCACCGATAGCCCACCCCATAGTCACGAGTTCCCAGAGCAAACAAATTGTTGCCCCGACCAGCCCAGCCCCTGCCACTACCCCAGTGAAGAACATTGTCTAACAAACTGTGACATTGCACCACACTTGTAGACACGTGCATGTTCTCTTTCTCTTTTTTGTCTCGCACATGCAGGTATTGCGTTCTACTGTTTACGTATAAAAGAAAAGTACTGTTACGTTTTGCCCAAGAGTAAATGCTGCCCACGGACAACGACACACCTGAAGAACTGTCACACCAATTTGTATACATCATAAAAAGACCAAAATATTTAAAGAAGAGAAAAATACGTGTGTATTATAACACGTTCATTTTGGCCATAGAACAATCACTCCCCGATCTCCATGAGCACTTACCTGCCCTAAGATATAGATCACTAAGGTACGCATGGGAACAGCTTTTCGCTTGGGCATTAAACAACTATCTGATAGGGAGGGCTTGAATAAACAAAACTAACAAGTTAATGCTTATTTTTAGTCATTTTCAGGCGGGCATCTTTATCATCAGACATAATAAACTGCAGGACCACAGCAAAGGTAAGAGGAAAATGCTGGTGATATTAGCCATTGTATTAAAAATTATAGGTGTGTTGTTTATCACTGGTCTACTTGCTGCCACTGTCTGGCAGGCACACTATGCTTCTTCTCTCATGGCTGGGCCCTCTACTAATGAAACCCCAACCACGGCTGCAACAAGTACGGTATCAGGTGGCACGACAAAAGCTAGGCTAAAAGGGGGGAGAATTAAATGTAGCACATATATTGATAATAATGGGGTCGACACATATTTTACAGATTCTACACATATCTCAAACAACATGTGGTACCAGCACATGTCCAAAATTAGTAAGAGGACAACAAAAGGCAACTGCTATGTGTGCTCATTGATCCCATATGCCATGAGCGCCTCCAGAACCTTTGTGGCCACTGAAGTACCAGCAACATCGGTAGAATTCCTGATATACCTTGCCCTGTTCTAAACAAAAGGACGCTTCCAAGGGAGAATGGCACTAATGAAGTGGAAGACGAGAGACACATACCCGTATGAAAATAATTTCATCAAGACATTTCACATGTACAATCACTACTGGCAATTCGCAGAAGGGCTCCAGTACGTGACGGATGGGCCAGACAAAGGAGAAACGAAGGAGGTGACGTTGAATTACCTACCATGCGAATGGCGCGCAAGTGAAGTTGCCGGAGTAATGGGGTGCTGGGAAAGACCCCTACTGCTAATATATAGGAAAGTATACACAAAGGAAGGATGGACAGATGGGGTTGTGGGGAGCGAAATGGTAACACTGACAAAACCGAATATAGCGAAAATAGACGAAGAAAACAACAAATGTTCAATGGATGGACAAAGACAGCTGGCCTTGTGACCTGGTTAGAAAAGGACGAGGACCCGGTATACATACTCCCACTAACTGCACCAACACTATGCTATCAACACTACGGAGACGTACATGTCAGAAGGAACAGCAACTGCAAAAGGATAGTGACCATAACTAAGGAGGGTGCCGATACAGCAGTTTTAATAGACCACTATTGGGCCTGCGGTGATAAGGCATGCCACAGCTTGCCACCATCTTGGAATAGACTATGCACGATGGTGCACATAAATGTACCATCCCTAGTGGTACCCCAAAAAGACGTGAACTTGCGAAACTTTCTAAAGATGGACGAAGGGAATAAAGGGAGGAAAAGATTTGTGATGATTGAAGAATGGAAAGAAAATAACGGATCAAATATATTGTCAAGAGCGAAAAGGTGAGCCCCTGACAGGAAACTACCTGTGGGGGAGGTCAAAACAGCTCTCAGTGATATTCCACCAGGACACAGGCTGTTCAGCAGAGCGGCAATGTTCTTTTCATCAATAATGCACCCAGGACTGCAGGCATATGCAAATGCAAAATGGCTCCAAATAACACGATGGGAGCTAATGATGACGATAAGCTCCACCGTGAATGGATTCAATGCAATAAAAGAATAATTGAGAGCAGTAAGAATGGTGGCACTACAGAATAGATATGTTCTGGATCTTCTCACCGCAATGGAAGGAGGAGTTTGCACTAAGATTGGAAAATCATACTGCACATTCAGCCATGCTAACGATGCAAACAACGGCACACTTACAGAGGCGGTATCACAACTAGCATAGATGCACGCCAAGATGGAAGAAGAAGCTAAGGGAGTAAAGAAAGATGGCAGCTGGTTCTCTTACTTATGGTCATGGATGCCATCATGGTTGTCAGACGGCCTTAAAATAATAGATGGTTGCATAATACTGGGAATGGCGGCTCTTTTGGGATTAAGGTTATTGAGAGCTCGGACAGCCCAGACGACTGATGAAATGATGGAAATTATCAGCATGCACACCCTGATACCAGCTGAAGACGACAAAAACATAGATATGATAATAAAGGAACGAGAGAGATTATGTAAGCAAATATTAGAAACAGACTCGCACCCTCCGTCTGTGAAAGTAGAGAACCCAAGGAACCCGAAGAACTATGTTGGAAAGTGGGTCTACTGCAAACCCAGTGGTGGATGCGTGTATATGTACTGGTCATTTGAAGATCATGTGAACCAGTATGGACATTTAGGAGGGATAACCAAAGTATGAAGACCACGAGGAGACAGAAGAGCAGATAATGTTGTGGTCGACAAGTCGACCAGACAAGTCGACCAGAGGGGGGACTGAAGTGGGAAAATACGAAAAGACCCTTCCCCCATTCTCATCCAGACCCTGGCCTAGAGGATCGCGACCTAAACACCCCTCGAGAGAAGAGTTTGACCCGCTCACCTCCTTACCAGGCGACAAGGTACCATGTGTTCGTGGTCCACATGCGCGAGGAGCCTGCCCATTACCATGCCCCGGCCAAGCCGTCGCCTGTGATACGGACCAGATCAACTAAAACAACCGCCGCGAAGCATCAACATCGTTAGAGATGCCATGATGACATAGTCAACAGACATGAACACACGTGCCACCATGCACACTGGTCACTCTCAAACAAACATACACGAAGAACATACTAAGTGATATGACGTAGCGGACTGACCCACTCACGGGCGTGCATCATTTTTATTTTTCACATAGGCCTCCTACAGCACTGCAGAAACGCAAGACGCCTGAAGAGCTTGTGTATACGCTTGCAGACGCTTCATGCTACCCTACCTCCATATAGATATCATCATATGTATATATACTTGTGACACACTGTCGCCCTGCAGCATCCATGTTGTGGACTATACATCACCTCCAAACGAAACGAGGATCGAGTAGGCCACAAGCAAGAGTCCTCAGGCCGGAGCCTTTAAGACGAAAACCTTTCCGAGACGAAAAAGCAATGCGCTGACCATGCAGAACGAGTCTCAGTGAGAACCCCCCTGCCAAGGCCAAAATGTTGCAACCCACATGCCGAGCTACCAGCGCCAAGGTTACACCTGCTGCCGCCAAGCACCACTATGGGGCGAAAACCAAATCAAATGTTCATAATTCTGCCCCTGCTACGGTCTCTCCACATGTGACCAAGCCGAACTGACAAGATGCCAAGCTCGCGAGACAGGCAGTCGCCGGGATCCCCCCTCTGGGACACAGGTTGTAACAACGAGGCGGCAAGTTGGACACCTACACCAATGGGAAAGGCGCGATCACCAGCCACTAGCAAAGACCTGTCCATTGTCCACCACTATCACATAGTTGCACAGAGTACGAGGGGCTTCTCACTGACGTAATTTCAGGTAGCCAATCACCAAGTGTCCCCATGTAACCAATTCATTGTAACAAGTGCTAGGGACATCCCAAGTGTGCCACCTGACCTATCCTTATCCACTAACATTTCTTCATATAAGCATATATACTAACCCTACCACTCGGGGAGCCAACCCGAAGTGGCGATAGGTTTTGTGACGATTTTCCCAGGTGACGCGAGTAGCGCATCACACTGCTGTAAAAAGGGCCTGCGAGCCCCACTAACAGCGAGAGCATCTCCCCGGATGCATACGGACAGAGAACTGTCACTGCCGTTACTATAATAAACAGCAGTAATTACTTTGCTCTTGTGTGTGTCTCATACGCCTTTTGGGACGCGGGAGCAGTTGGGGCCTCCCTAGCCCCGGAGGTCCGCGGACGGCTCTGCCGGAGGAGGCTGACTCAGGTAAGAAGCACGTGGCGGCTCCGGAGGGAAGCAGATGGAAGTGCTTCTAGCGATGGTTTGGCTTCAAGGTAAGATGCGAGTGATGGCTGCAGATGGGAAGCAGATTGCAGTGCTACTAGCGATGGCGTGGCTGATTCCAGGTAAGATGCTGGAGGGTTCCGGAGACTGAAGATGCACGTGCTGAACCAGGTAAGAGTCTTCTGGACGGTGGTAAGCGTTACACTGCTCTAGCAGACAAACGCAAAGCGCCAGCATGCGGGTGGGGCCGGCTTATAAAGCCTGGCCCCAGCCACTCCTCTTGGGCCCCACCTTGTGGCCCCACCTTGCCAATCCTCCTGCCTTCTGCATGTGCCTTCCCTGTATTGGAAGGGCCCCGCCCAGCCTAGATGCATGTGCTCTCTGTATTCTGTGTGCAGAGCAGACTTTGTAATGAGCTTGGTGCCATAGGCGCCAAGACTGGGTCCATTGGGACCCTGCAGGTGGTGAAGTAATTGGCCCTTGACCAGTGGCCATGACAGCTATCCTTACAAGATAGACTCTTGGCCCTATTTCCCTAGGGGGTGTATTTTTTCTGGTGTGAGCGTAATTACAGAGAGCATTACAATTAGGTACATCCCTACATCTATCATTGGGAATTGGAACATGATATCCGTAGAGGTTTTGCAAGGAGAGCTGATGTTTATTATCATAGCCAAAACTCAGGACAGTTGACAATGAAGCATTTTTAATGTTAAAACACAGAAGCGGTGGCAGAAGGACAATTTCCTGCAAAACCTACTATCTGCATCCAGATTTTCTTTCAGAATTTCACCCATCCCTATGGATAACCCTGCGACACAGACATCCTGCAATCACAGGAACATAGAAACTAGTTTAACAGTGGTGTAGATCAATGGTGTACAGGGTTATTTGTAAACTTGAAAGATTAAAAGAAATATTGAGGCTTAATACCACTTAATAGAAATACACCAGTCATGGGTACAATGGTACAAGTACACTTTTATTTCACAGAACAGCTGTTTGGTCTCTCAACACCTCGCAATGTGTGGTAGCGGGCTCCGTGAGATGAGAGAGTGCTGGACATTTCAAAACATGGGTATTTATACATTTTCTTACAATCCTAGACACATAGTCCAGCCCATCTTCGAGTTACATATTCACTTAGGGTTCATAGCCAGTTCACATAACTAATACAGATTCAAACAACTATACATTGTTCAATGTTTTCCTTCATCACTAGGCATGTTTTTCTGCACATAAGACACAATGGTATTTTTTTTTACTTTACTCATTTGTGTTTGTCTATCATTTGTTCTTGAGTTTGAAGTAAGCTTAGTTTCAATGAGCGAAAACAAAGATTTCTGAAAAAGCACATGTTCAGCTGTTCAGCATTCTTTTTTTGCTATTTGAACTGGAAAGACTTTGTTGGTACAGACGGCATATCAAATATGGCTCTTGTTTAGCACCAAGGTTTCTTAGTGCAGGACAAACAATCCACCTTAGTAGCTTCAGCGTGTTTATCTACATTGACATAGTACAAAGTTCATTTAGCTCTGTCTTACATGGGATCGAAAGCAGGAGTTAATCAAAATGGCGGATAACTTAAGATGGTGGCGTAGTCAGCCTGTTTTCAGGTTCATTCAAATGCGATTTACAGTAAGATCCGAATGTGCTTAGGCCAACGTTTAATATCAGGCAGTGTTATGCTAATTATACTTTTACAAGCCCCCCTTTTGGCCTAAACCAAGAAGATTTACTCAAACATTTGCATCATTCGAATACCATATATCATCGTCAGAACATACTGAATCGTTATCCTCAAAAACATTGATCGCCATCAACTCCTTTATGGCGATATCCTGCATTACCAAGGCTTTAGTAGCTTTTTCAGGAATATGTATCTTAGGTTCTAATTTACCTATTGCTTGTGCACAACTTCCTCCTATTATAGAACAAATGACAGGCATACCTTGTATACAAGAACAGCAAAATAGTACAATACCAAGGGTCATCATTAGAACTGCAAAGATGTTCCAGCCCCAAGATCGCAAAAAGTCCCAGATCTATGTACCAATATCCCAGTTTCCCTCTGGAACATGTACTTCAGTATTTGAGACCTATAATTTCTTAATTGCCTTGAATATGGTGGGGGAGGAATCAGGTACAGAGACACAACATGCAGATCCCACCATTTTGCATACCCCACCACGCTCAGCTAGAATGATGTCTAGCACCATCCTATTCTGGAGAGCCACTAGTCTAATAGCCTTTTGCTCTAGTGTCATATTATACAGGATATCAGTGGTCTAATTGGTGGTTTTCTCTAAAACCCTTGCCAATTTTCTAATATCTTGGGAATTTATTATCTGTCCCCAGAGTGGCATGAAGGATTTGGCAATGTCACCCAGAATTTGGAAGGGGTGTCACCATCCTCATCTCGCCTGGGATGAGTTTTAGAAACTTCAGCAATGGTGGTGACATATACTCCTGGTAACAATATACCCAAATAACAAGTACCCTCCCAGTCTCTGGGTAACCACGGATATGCCTCATTACCACAGACAAAGTAAACAGGATCTCCTACATACAAAGGTCTATCCTCACTGGTTAATATAGCAGTATTCGTACAACCCTCAGGTGTACCCATTTGTTGGAACGTAGTTTGGACTATGGTTGATGGTATAGGAAGGAGGCATGGCATCCCTATTACCTACAGGAGCCATTTTGAAGGTAATCGTTGATTGGAAAGGTCTAGAAAGTCTGTTGGAAGGCCTAATAGAAGCAACATTCAATTTGCTCCTATTCGCAAACAAAGAACATCCTAAGGGTTTTAAGACTTGTTTCTCAAATTCGTTTAGATTAGTTCCATCAACATTCCCAGTGACACTATTGTTCCATCGGCCAAGGAATAATGCCATAAGCAAAGCATAACATGCAGTATTTAGAGGGAGTGGATGTATATATCAGCCCAATCCCTTTTCTCCATGTTGCAGCAGATGTGAACATATCCAACAATTGGTCTTATTGAGAATGGCACGGATTGCATTCATAATCGTTAAGAGAGTGTTGTTATGACAACCCCCTCTATGTTGCAGGTCTCGAGGACGGAGAGTGTGCAAATGCACATAAGGTGGAGACACAGTAAACATACTTGCAGTTGGCAATAATACATCAAGCGGATGTGCATTTTCCAGATACCAAAACCCAAATGTCAATGTGATTATAATACAAGCTGTTATTGTGATCAGTATCCATCTGGTCCTAAGGGACCATGACTCTCGATGAGCGGATTCATTATCAATAAAATGTTCAAGATCCTTTTTAGTACTAGTGGCCTAAAAAATAGGCATAGTTTCTCAGCGTCCGTTAAGCGTTAGTTAATCCGTGGGTGGCACTTAACCACGTGGCCTATGTTGATTGAAGGTAACTTTGCCAGTCCCTGCCTCTTGCTGTGTGCAGCAGAGGAATGACAAGGGACTGGCTCAATGGTGGTTTCTTGTGGGCAAAGCCTAGCTGTACATTCCTATCCTATTTACATGAATGTAATGTTTGCAAAATCTAAATCTAAATTCAGTTCCGTGGTCTCAGATTGTCCCTTACAACTCCAGGTAGGGTATGATCGGTGAGCAAAGTGTTGTTGTTCCTAAAGAAGATGAAGAAGCAGAAACAAGATCGATCGACGGTGAAGAAGAAGTTGAAGAAGAAGCAGCAATCTCCCAAGGCCCCACAAACTCAGGAAGGACTTTTGTGACACCCTCTGTGTCAATGAAAGCAGGCTCGTTGTGAGCGTCGGGATCACCAATTCCCTTCTCCACCCCTTTGTCATACTGGCAGAGGAAAAAGGAATCCTCTTCATGTGTGTCACGTGGATCCAGTGCTTCTTTCCAGCCACTTGTATGGCAGTTTGCGTAGCCAAAAGGATATGATGCAGTCCTTTCCACCGAGGTGCAAGGCAGGAGCCCCTCTCAAAGTTCTTCAACAGGACCCATTGACCAGGTCGGAGTCGATGACCTGGACTCTCATATTTTACAGGGAGGGCTGCTCACACCTGTTGATGAATCAAATACAAGTTTTGAGTCAACTGGTCACAATAATCAGATAAAAGCAGGTACTCAATCGGCCTCATTCCGACCCGGGCGGTAACCATGGCACTATTTGCGCCATGGTTGCCACCGTTAAACTACCGATTCCGCCATGGTGAATGGCGGAATTACCACCCCATTCCAAGGTTTGCAGGGGCGGTAATTCCCCACGGCCCTTCCCCATTCCCATTTGAGCCCCCATAGGGCTCAATGGGAATGGGGAAGGCGGTAATTATGGTACCGCAAATTGTGGTACCGTAATTACCTCCAAAGTCCATTTGCGGGTCCCGTCCTTAACGGCTGGCAAAACCAGCCGTTAAGGGAGGACCCGCAAAGGGACCTCGGAATTGGGCGGTAAGGGATTACCGGTACCGGTGCCCTTACCGGTACCGGTAATCCCGTACCGCCCGGGTTGTAATGAGGCCCAATGTCTTTCAACTGCTTGTGTTTTGGAACATTCCATATATTTGCTGGTCTTCCCATTATAATTTCATAGGGGGAGAGCCCTGTTTTAGACTGTGCGGTCGTCCGCATTGATAATAAGTCTATTGGCAAAGCATCAGGCCGTTTGAAACTTCTATGTGCACACACCTTTGCGATTTTGTTCTTTAGAATTCCGTTATGGCGTTCCACCAGACCGGCACTCTGAGCATGCCTGGCCGAATGGAACCGTTTATCAATCTGTAATCCCGCGCAGGATGACAGCAGCGATAAAATGTGGGCCATTATCGGACCAAATGACTCTCGGCAAACCAAACCTAGGAACATATTCCTTAAGCATGATCTTTGCCGTTGACATTGCTGTAGCATCTTTTGGAGGAAAAGCCTCAACCCATTTACTAAAGGCACAGATTACATCTAAAACATATTTATAGTTCTGGCAACGTTCCACCTCAATAAAATCAAAATGAATCACCTCAAAAGGCATGGAGGGGGGACCAAAACTGCCCTTCGGTGTCGGTGTGCCCTTCCCAATGTTATGTTGCAAGGATATCATGCAACTTTTGACAAAACGTTCAGCAGTTTTCTGAATATTAGTATTATACAAGACAGGATCTAACTGTTGACAAATCTTTTTGGCACATATGTGTGTTGGGCCATGAGCCATAGTGACCATAGCAGTGACATAGGTATTGGGTAGCATGCATCTTTGCTTTTCACTATCCACCCAACAACCCTCGTCATCTAGACTCGCTGGACCCTCAGCCCACTGTTTGATTTCTTCTGGAGTAGCTTCAGCCTGACTTTATTTTATACAGCTAATCCCTTCGTCCAAAATACAAGTGTCAGTGTGCCCTTTTGTTGGATCTGACACGTACATTTTTGAATGCAGATCAGTAGCAGTGTGTTTGGGTATTCTGTCAGCAAAAGTGTTTCCTTTTCCCACATTGTCCGTCACTTTCTGGTGTGCGGCACACTTCATTATTGCTAACTGTGTAGGAAACACAAGTGCCAAAAGCAACCGGACTATTAAAGTATCATGCTGAATTTTGTTCCATGTGAGGTCAAGAATCCTCTCTCAGCCCATAGTCGACCAAAGTTGTGAACCACCCCAAATGCGTATTGACTATCTGTGTATATATTTACACTAAGCCCTTCAGAAATTTCACAAGCTCTGGTTAGCGCAACAATCTCTGCCGCCTGCACAGACTTATGCAGAATTAGTTTAGTTTCCACAATAGTGCTCAATGTGGTGACTGCAGCAGTGGATGTTCCATCTGGAAGTTTGAAGCAGGAACCATCACAGAACAGCTCCCCTTGCAGATTCTTTAAAGGTCTATCAATTAAATCAATTCAGCCTTTTGTTTCTTGCTCTGTAGTATAGAGGCAGTCATGTGACATCTTGTCGATACAGTCTGTTTCTTTTGGGAGAGGCAATAGTTCAGCTGGATTTAATGAGCAACATCTCTTAATTTGGATATGCCGAGCAAATAGAATCAGCTCGTACCTTGTTAGTCGAGCTGATGTGAGATGTTGAGTCTGTGTTCTATTTAATAGAACATCTACGGAATGGGGTACCATCACGGTTAAAGAATGACCTAGAACCATACACTCACTTTGTTTTACGGATGCAGCAGCAGCAGCTACAGCTCTAAAACATCTTGGCAAAGCGCATGCAACAGGGTCTAACGTGGAGAAAAAATAGCCCCACTCTCTATTCTTGCCCCCATGTTCCTGTGTTAAAACAGCCAAAGCACATCCATCACATTCATGCACATACAACACAAAGATCTTTTTGTAATTTGCTGTGCCCAAAACTGGTGCTGAACACAACGCAGCCTTAAGCAGATCAAAAGCATTCTGGCAATCCATGTTCCACGGTAAAGGCAAAGAAATACCCTTCTTTGTCAATGCCAACATAGGTTTTATTATCAAGGAAAAATGTGGGATCGCCTGTCTACACTATGAGGCCATGCCTATTAGAGCCCTGACCTCTTTCTGTGTATTTGAGACAGACATACCAGAGATACTTTGTATCCGTTCAGGTGTCAGTCTTCTTCCCTTCTTCGACAGGAAATAGGCAACCTCCTGTTGACAATACTGAAACTTCTTCAACAAAGACTTCTGCCCATGTTCTGCTAAATGAATAAGCAGCAACACGGTGCCCTCTTTGCAAGCAATTTCAGAATCAGCAGCTAGAAGTAGATCATCGACATACTGCATCAACATGCAAGTGCAAGGCAACTCGAGCATATCAAGCTGTTCTTTCAAAGTTCTACTATAAATGCTTGGACTCTCAGTGTACACTTGTGGCACACGAGTGAATGTAAACAAGCTTCCCCCTAGCGTGAATGCGAACAAATATCTGCTTTCAACATGTACAGGAACACTGAAAAAAACTTTTTCAAATCCACAACACTAAAATGTGTAGCCGTAGCTGGAATCATAGTCAATATTGTAGTAACATCAGATACAATTGGAAATTGTGGAGCAACAACCTTATTAATTGTGTGTGAGTCAATAATAAAACAAAAAGGAATCGCATTATCCCCTTTCTTATAAACTGACCAAACGGACCATTACACACGCTCCCCGCAATTTCCTCAATTACTCCTCAATGTACAAAATCAGAAACAATACTTTTCAAAGCCCGTTCACCGTCCACCAAAATCTTATACTGTGGAATCTGCAGCAATTTAACACCTTGTTTCGACACAATTTTAACTGGTTCAATTTGTAAAATTCCAACATGATTATCATTAATCGTCCATAAACACGTCGGAACCTTATTCAATTCAGTTGGTAAAGGTCTAGACAAATATTGTGTAATGGAAGTTTGATGAGGCGAAATCGTTAAATACACTCCAGCCGGAGAACAGTAAATCACAACATTCAATTCCTTTAATAAATTCAATCCCAACAAATTTTCGCCACTATTTGTTGTCAATAAAAATGGACAAGAATCAGTGAATGGTCCCAGTGAAATTGGTACCGTCCGAGAGACTGGACTAACCACTGGTGGACCAGGGAACCATACAGAAATGTTGCTCTGCCCTGACAGTGGAATATCTGGAACCTGTGAATGATCAATAGAACACTTCTGTGCTTTTGTATCTATCAAGAAGACATGCTTCCTATTCCATACCTTCATTTCAACGTAGGGCCCTTTCTGGTCGACGGGAATAGGTACCAGTTCCAGACTCTGCTTCGGGCTGTCCTAGTGGAACAATATATCATCAAAGGAGAGATCTTCAGAAAAATATACAGTCAAAGGATTATCAAAAATGTTCCCACTAGTAACACTCTGTTGCTGAATATCTTGTGATAGAGTCTGTTGATTCTGTGCAAACTGATTCCTACCAGGACCCCCTATCCCAGGACAGCCTCTAGATCGTCTACCCATGGCACCATATGTGCTATTCGATCTCTGCTGAAGGATCAGGCATTGTGCTCGCCAATGACCCTCCGGTCTACAATATGCACATTGGTTTATGTGTACAGGACCCAGTTGTGCACTACCCTGTGGTGTAAATTGGCCTATAAACTGTGAATTCCCACCTCTGGCTTCTCTAGCTATTTGCTGCAGCAATACTCTAGTCTTCAAGTCTCCCTTCTTCTTTTCCACCTTCTCCTTCTCTGTATTCACCATATTTACATAGTACAGAGCCATATGTAATACTTTAGATTGTGACTTCGCTTGCCAAGCACTCTCAGAAGGCATAATCTGTGAATGGATTTCAGGCAACAATCCACGCACAAACTTGTCTACAAACAGCATTTCTCCTGGTTCTGTACTTAAGTCTTGACCACTGAAATCGGAAAATACCTGCTCAAAACCTATTAAAATACTCTGTTGCACCCTCTGACTTCAATTGGATGCAAGCCGTAAGCTTATCCCATATGATTCTTTTTTTGCAGGAACCAGAGTTATCAATTTAGTCACTATTCTGTCTGGCAACATTAGTATCACTTGTGGCGGTTTCTCACCAGCATTCCTTTCCCTATCTATTCGTACTAAAGCATCCCATGTATCACCCATCCCTGCCTGATCATCTACAGTTCTAATCTGCTTCCACAAATCAGCAGGAAGGATCACGGGAAACAACACATCTTTATCACCAGTGTGAAAACTGACAAATACAAGACAGATTCAATTTCTTTATAAAATCTGTTTGGATTCTTCCCAATATCTGGAATTGAATGCCTAATAGTATTCACTTCCTGTCTAGAAAATGGGAAATGAATAAACTGTGAGACATAATGTGCTTCAATAGTAGTAGCAGGTGTTCCTGCTACGGCATTATCTGGAATCTTTACTTTCGGGACAAATGTCAGAAGAACCTCCCTCATCGGCAATTGTAAAGTAGGTAAATTTTAACATTTATTAAGCAACAAAGCTAAATCAAGTGACAAAGTAGTCAAAGCAGTATCCAGCGAAAATGCTCTTTTATAAATGAGCAATAAACCTGTGGGACAACAAACCTTTCTCTACATAAACTCATCTTGGATATACTTTAGCATCACCTGTAGCACTTTCCTTTGCATTGCCGGAGCATACTGACTAAACGTGTCATGCACTTCAATGGGAGGGATTGAAACATCCGAAATCCATCTGAGAGCATCTCTTGTGCAAATGCGCATTTCTTCACTCATTGGTTTCAATGGAGGAGGAAATCACTTCTGCACATATGTGCCGTTCACTTACATCCATCTCATCTTTCTGCAACCGATCTAGCTCCCTTTTACACTCAAACAACTTCTCTACATGCTCATATACATTTTCCACAGTGTTCCTTTTAGCGGGCAAGAACATTCAAATCCCTCAACCCCTGTGGGACATTCATGTCTGTCAAATCACTCAATATATCAACAGAATTCCTTTCCATCCATTCTATCAAAATATTCTGTACAGGACCCCCTTGATCAGAAATCACAACTAGAACAGATGATTCATCGTCCTCTTCGATATACTTTTTAGCACATTTATATAATTCTCTTTTTCTGCCTTTAGATACTGTACCACGAGTCACTATTCTTGGATCAGCTCCCACGCCTTAAACCACTACAGGTGAAGCAGAACCACCTGGCAAAGAGTCAATAGGTAGTGGAGGCAATACCGCTAGTGGTGCAGACAGAATTATGGGGACGGCAACTGTCGGCAAGGGTGGAGGTGCAGGAGGGGGAACAACAACAGGAAGAAGAGGAACAACAACGTGGGGAGGTGGACCAACAACGGGAGGAGGTACATATAGAGGTGGTGCAGTTGAAACAGTTTTACGTTCATTTAACTATTTATTAAGTAACTCATCTGATGTATGAAAATCCTGAGAGGGATATATCTTTTGCACATCTAATTTGAAAGCCCTGTCCATACTTCTAATGGATTCTGACTGTTTCTGCTGATCATGCAATAATGCTTTCTCAGCATTCGTCATATGTCTAAGTGCATGCTTTTCTTTACTTCTGAGTTGCTGCGCAGCTTCCTTTCTCCGATATTTAACTGCATCAAAGGCTGCAGGCCTAGCCTTTATTCTCAACAATGCAGAGTCTAAATGCTCTAGGCGGGCAATTTCAAAACTACCATAGACAGTCCATTGAAGTTCAGAAACATGGCTGGTCTGTCTGTGCCAAATTTCATTAAATACGATAGTTCCTAGGCCATATTTACAGTACATTAAAAAAGCTGGCGACCCATCGGGTGCCGCCGGTTGGCCTTGTTCCAAAGATTGTCTATCTCTGCGGAATAATACCCTGAAACAGGATGACAATTTCCCAGGCATATCAGATCACTGTTGTAACCTGGTGTCGTTTGTATTTCCAAACAAAAATCTGCAACCAATATCAGAATTCTTAGGAATCGGGGTACGACTTACCTGATTTAAAAACAAACAGGTCCGATCAGATTACAAATCGTTGTGGCTGGTGTTTTTGCAAAACAGGCCTCTATACAGGGACCCTCGTGGTGATGTCTCGTTAAACGCTGCTCACAGTCCAGGGATTGGGTCGTGCAGTACTGCGGAGTGATCGCATCTCACTTTGCAGGAGCCCCCTTCACTCTCCGATCCCGGTCCGGCAGCCTTGTCTTTGTCTTAGCGGTGTGACATCAATCCTGAGGGTCCCTATTCAGGCGCCATCTGAAAGATTAAAAGAAATATCGAGGCTTAATACCACTTAATAGAAATATGCCAGTCACAAGTTCAATGGTACAAGTACACTTTTATTTCACAGAACAGCTGTCTGGTCTCTCAACACCTCGCAATGTGTGGTGGCAGACACCATGAGATGAGAGAGTGCTGGACAGTTCAAAACATGGGTATTTAAACATTTTCTTGCAATCCCGGACACATCGTCCAGCCCATCTTCGAGTTACATATTCACTTAGGGTTCATAGCCAGTTCACATAACTAATACAGATTCAAACAACTATACATTGTTCAATGTTTTCCTCAAACACTAGGCATGTTTTTCTAAACATAAGACATAATGGTAACATTCTTTACTCATTTGTGTTTTTTTATTGTTTGTTCTTGAGTGTGAAGTAAGCTTAGTTTCAATGAGTGAAAACAAAGATTTCTGCAAAAGCACATGTTCAGCTATTCAGCATTCTGTTTTGCTGTTTGAACTGGAAAGACTTATTGGTACAGACAGCATATCAAATACGGCTCTTGTTTAGCACCAAGGTTTCTTAGCGCGGGACAAACAATCTTCCTTAGCAGCTTCAGCGTGTTTATCTACTTTGACATAGTACAAAGTTCATTTTGCTCTGCTGGAGCCAAAAACACAAATTCTTACATGAGACGGAAAGCAGGAGTTAATCAAAATGGTGGATAACGTAAAATGGCGGAGTAGTCAGCCTGTTTTCAGGTTCATTCAAATGCGATTTACAGTACGATGCGAATTCGCTCAGGCCAACGTTTAATATCAGGCGGTGTTATGCGAACGATACTTTGACAAACTCTGCAGAGAATACATATGCCCACAATGTCACCAGCAGGACTAACATAAACAAGTCACAGAGAATTACTATCACATTAAAGGCACTAGCACTCACAATCGGCTGTGTAGCGTTTGTGTGTACTTTATTAACTGAATCTTAAGGCAACTGTGGAGCGCCGTCT
Organism: Ambystoma mexicanum; assembly: GCF_040938575.1. Lineage (NCBI taxonomy): Eukaryota > Metazoa > Chordata > Amphibia > Caudata > Ambystomatidae > Ambystoma > Ambystoma mexicanum. The sequence continues at coordinate 1,144,431,938 of NC_090936.1, read as the reverse complement.
GGCAAAAGCCACCCACCACAAGGTCCCTCTTTCTGCTCCCACCTCCCCCTGCTGAATTTCAGGAGATCCCCCTGAGCACCCGCATTCCCACCTCCCCCTGTTGAATTTCAGGAGATCCCCGAGCACCTGCATTCCCACTACGTGGCCCTGGCAACCTCACATTTACCGTCCCTCTCCTGCTACTTTCTCATGCCCCCCCCCTTAAATTTCCAGCACAGCCCCTTTCCTGATTCCAGTCTCTGGCACACTGGGGGGGGGGGCTGAAGCGTAATGAAGCTGTTTTGTACATCAAGCTTCGGTGACCACAATCGAGGTTTTGACCAGGGTGGAGTCGGCCCCCAACATTGTCCCCATCCCCTGTAGCTCTCGCCCAGTTCATAGTACTTTGTAATGTCATCCTCCTTGGGCAATATTGTTAAAATAAAGTATGATCTTTTGATTCCAGATATATTTAATCTTGATTTCCAAATTCATATTAACTAACTCACAAAGAAGTCACCATTAGTTCATTTGACCATTAGTTTATTTGACCTTCTCCTTACTCAAACCTGGCGATGGCTACTCGATTCACAAGAAACTATTATGAGTAACTCAGACTCAATACTGACTTTCTAGCAGTAAATCATGAGTATGGGGCTCATTACGAGTTTGGCGGTAATTCGGTGGTAATTCCACTGAATTATCGCCAAAATCGTTTACCATTATCGCAACTTGGTGCCGTAGGTTTTGCCACGGGATTACAAGTGGTGATAGGGTGGTGTTAGCACCCATTAATGGAGTCCATAGGACTGCATTGGGGATTTTTTGCGGAATTACCACGGGTGGAAGTACGGAGTGGCAAATCTGCAGATTTTTTGAGGAAAAATCGAAGATTCACTGTCAGGTGACTTTTTCTCCAAAAATCTGCAGACTGCCAATTGCCACTAGATAATTCCGCCGGTGCAGACTCCACCAAAACTTGCAATCTGGCAGTACAGGAAAAATTGAGGCACCCCCAAAATCGTAGTGCGCTCTTATGAGTTAGTCACACTAACCTCTCTGTGAATCTTCCCCATAGTAAAAAAAAGCCCGCTGTTTGGCTCTGAAAATGTTTCAAGGAAGCTTACTAAGTGACTCACGCATGCTAATACTCTCAGGCACGACAGCAGTGAGGCAACAGGGGGAATGGCCTTTATATAGCGTTAACCACAATTAGAGAAATGAAGGATGTGTTGCCGAAAATCTGGTTTTAGAAATATGCATGTGAGCCAAACGTGCTGACTCACCGGCTCGCGCAGAGCGCTGCGACTCGAAATCTGAGTCAATAAGACACATTGCGTGTCGTCTTGCGGTCTAGTAAAGCACATACATTTCCAGCAGGTAAGAGCCGATACGTCCACAGTATGCTCATTTCCGCTGCCTGCATTTAACACACATGCCTTATATAGTCTCCAGCTTTACCCATGCTCACTCAGGGCTATTGCTTTTATATGTGTTCCACAAGCCAGGCGCATTTGTTTGGAGGTTGTCCCGTGCATTATCCGTGTGGGCAGGCTCAGCCCGGGGACGAAGGGTAACACCCCAGCTTTTGGGCCTCCAGGGAGCAGAGCAGGCACAGCCTGGTGATGCTGCACGTCACAAAGAAACATAAACGCTATATTGGTGCGACAAGAGACAGACCAGAATACACCCGAATACACGGACAGACCAGAATAAACGGTTCTAGGTGATTTTCTCGAAGTAGATTTCATCGAATTTTCATTTGTTTTAAATTTATTTATTTATTTATTTGTGCATTTATATAGCGCACCTAGCCCAGAGGTATCTAGGCGTGTGATTTTGCCGTAAATATATGCAGGGGGGGCCCTCGCTGCCCTTAACTCCCCTACACTCAATATTAAACTAAATCCACCCCCCACATATATTTGCGACAAAATCAGGTTACAAAAACTCGATGAAATCTACTTCGAGCAAACATGCTGCAGCAAAATCTCCCATTCCCGAATAAATGCACAAGGTCAGATGTGTATAACCCTATGCTAAACATACCCCGGATTCACGAGCATGGTGCTAATCGTAAGTACCATTTACCGGCCTAAGTCTCACCCACCCTCTGGAAAAAAGTTTTTGTGAATCACCCCGAATGCTGTTTATTTTTATTTTTTTACAGCTAATGGAGTAATCGTAAAAAACGTTTGCCAGTCGTTAAAACGTGTGTTTTTCGTGCAGGTGTGGGTAATATGCGATTGCAGGAAGTTGCTGATCATGCAACATGTGTTGAATGGCCTCTCACAATGCTTCCCCAGAGGCATTGCCCCATGATGAGTCTGCCAGCTGGTACTCACACAGACCGCTACTCTGTTCCCCAATACACCAGAGACACACGTGCATATTTGCCATCAGCGGCTGATGTAGGACATATCTGTAGGGTGACCAGATGTCCTGGTTTTCCCGGGACAGTCCCGGCAAATCGCCCTCCGTCCCGGGGTCCCGGGAGTTTTTGATAGATAGATCCCGTCCCGGGATTGTAAAGGTGGGAGGCTACGGTCCCGGTTTTTGCCAGGAGACGATTTCAAAATCCCGAAATCGGGCCTGGCACGACTCTTCCTGCGCGTGAATAGGGGCGTGAATGCTTTCCACGCTGCCATTTCCTCTCCCTTCCCCTCCCCAGCCGCTCTTCACCAATGAGAGGAGTGTGTCTGTGAACACAACCCCACCACTCCTCCACCATCCCTACCCCTGCATCAGTCCAGCGACATAGACGTAGGACTAAAGTTGTATTTGTGTTGACATTAGTCCTACTTCTATGTCTATGTCCTGTCCCGTTTTTTTGTTTTGTTTTTTATCTGTTCACCCGACAGGTCTGGCATACATGATCCATTTCCTGACAGATAGAATCGTGTGTAGTAGTTTGACTTATCGCACATTGGGAGCAGTGTTACAGAAAGTTTGCACTGGTGCAAATGGAGTTAATGATATTTCAAATAGTACCAAAATACAAAACACATACTCCTAATGCTTTTTGCACCATGGGAATGTGTGTTAATGTTAAAGGAATTTCTATACCCGAGGGTAGCATCCTGGTGCTTGACAGAGAAGACCTTCACCTGGGGAACCGAGAGCCTGAAACAAATCTTTTGGGGAATAAGGTTTTAAGCAATTTCTTAACATGAAAAAAATCTTCAGTTACCCTGAGACAGAGTGTGAGAGAGTTCCACAAATAGGGGGCAGTTACGGAAAAGGTCCGGCCACCAATGGTGGCCTCCCTTAATCTGGGAACCAACAAATGTTTGCCACCAATGTTCACCCTTCATCCTAGCGCTAGTGTCAAGTACAAATTTGCTTTGAAAGCTGCTGCTTTTTCACTTTGTCAATTTTTGCCCTAGTCGTAATTGCACTTGCACGGATCCAAATTTCCCCTAATACCACCTAGGGCATCAATATCGGTTTGTGGCAATGGTAAAACAGCCAGTACTTCCAAATACAGCTGGTTTTACCACTCCTCCAGATTATGGGTTTTGCAATTTAACTAGTTATTACTCCCCTTACTGTTGCCTTGAAAGCATCCCATGTTGATGGAAAACCAAAATCAGCAACATAATTACCCTCAAAGCACCACTTTAGAAGTGATACTACCTTGAGATTTTGGGGTCACCTAGAGGTTTCGACCTGTTATGCTTCAGCCGTTACTAATGCTACTGATTCCCACTTTCAAGAAAATGAACACACTGCTGTCAAAAATCCTATGGCCGGGCAACAATGTGAGAACAGCCATGCGATATACATGAATTGTAAATAAATATGGATGCAGGAGATGAGCAGGGGAATGAGTTTGACAATGATTTGTTTGTGATTTGCATTGCGCTATATGCAGTGAGGCGTGCTTTATATCACTCATGGGGCGCAGGTGGAGGGGGTCAGGTACGTGCAAGGCAGCGTTTAAATATTGACTCGATCACAGCATTTGAGATTGGTGCCAAAATATAAAAAAACAGTATTGTTTCATAAGAGGTGAGAGATCACTTAAGTGAGTCAAGGTAAGAGCAAGCTCAGCTCATAGTCAATTCTAGGGAGTGCGTGGTAGGGCTGAGAAATGTAGGGGTGTCTTCATGAGAATTAAGGAAAGACCTGGCTAAAGATGAAGGCTTGAACCAATTTTCTAAATTTGCTAAAGTTATCCTGCTGTCTGGTTGTATGTGGTCACCATTCCAGCGTCTTGAGCCCCTGGCTGAGAGTATTATTTTGCTTAATCTAACTTTCTTGGGGCTTGATTCATGGAATTTTTAGCGTGGTGCAAAGTGACTTTGCACTGCCAAAAAAAACACCGAGATTCACAGTACTCTTTGAACCGTGAATTAGGCCCATTTAGTGCAGTGCAAAGAGTACTTTGCACTTCAAAAATACACTTTGCACCGCTCTGTGAATCAGGGTGTTTGATGGCAGTGCAAAGTCACTTTGCACCAGCGCACAGTCACTTTGCACTGTGCTAAAAATGCCATGAATCGGGCCCTTAGTGTGTGAGAGATGCGATCTAAGGTCAGGAACCTCAGGGACTAATAGCGATTCAAGTGGGTGGGGATATATTCAGGTGCCCTGCTCCAAAATCCATGGTGGGTTATGCAGAGGTTTTTAAAGGTGATGCTAGGTTCTCTTGGAGCCAGTGGAAAGACTGTACAGTCTGTGGCGTTGTGTCCCCTGGTCTGTCATGTGGGCTTGTTTTAGGCGGGTTTCATGGGATTATTAGCTTTGCTTGGGAAGCAAGCGTAGAGTCTTCTGTAATAGTGCATGCATGATAACCCTAGCACTCCAGTAGTGGTAAAACCATTCCCAAAAGTTCAAATTGACCATTTTCAGAGGGCTCATTGACCTGATATCTAACAGATCATTAGATTTCCAGCATACGCCAGTTGAAACCATAACACCTCTGCCATTAGATGCAGCTATGTCCCATGACAAAAATCCTGTCTAGCTGCACACATAATCAGTTTCCTGTATTTGCATACTCTACCGGCAACCTCACAGCGCCCATCCACAAGCCAACTGGTCATGGGTCGCTAGTAGGTACTTGGCCACCCCTACCTACCTTCGTATTGGCTAAAATGCACACATGCATTCTAAACTCCTCTGACGAATCTCCCAAACCACGTAATTTGGTGCCCGAGGCCGTTCACCTACAGCGCTTTGAGGCCACAGCAATGGGAAAAGGCACTATACAAATGCCTAATTAAATTGCATGATGACTGAACTTAAAGAGATTAAACTTGCACACAAATGTCTATAATCTCCTGGACTCCTGCCTTGATATGGCATCTAAGACACTGGTATGTCTAGCAGCATTTTAGAGGACGTCCGCTAACCATCCTGAATTTACCACAGTCAGGCACACCAATGCCATGTTCTACATTATGCCACTGTAAATACTTAACTTTCTAACCTTTTAGATAGCCAAAAAATATTTGTCTTTGTTTTAATACAAACAACATACATCATAACAACTTTTCGAATCATATGTATACAAACACAGTTTTACTTTTTAACACCCCCCACCCCCTGCCTCCCACTGCCTGTCAAACACCACCTTCCTCCACAGCCGCTTTTACGGGCATTTCCTCAATGTCACTATGTGAGGAACCTCCATCCTCTGAGTCACCGACTCTGCTCTCAAACAGAGACGCCACTAGATGTCTCCAACCAATCAATGCATGTGCCTCCTCTTCCCCTCCCCTATTATCGAGTAATCATCACTGATCGATTCTATCAACCTACAATCCTGGCCTCTCTGTTTTATTTATTTATTTATTGGTTGGTTGATTGATTTATAATGTACCAGAACCCGAAGGCATCTGGGCGCACAATCGTTGTATCGTTGTGTTCCTGTTTGGTGTGTTTGTTATGACGTTTTATGGAATTTTTCATGTGATATGAAAATGCCCACAATTTAATAATAATATTGGTATTTGACACAATGCTGTTAGGATAGTAAGGTTTGCAAACCTTTTTAAAAACATTTTCTTTATGCGTTTCGGCTTTATATTAAAGCCTTTCTTTTTTTATATTGTTATATTAGTCAATATTTTTGACTTTTTACACAGATGAACATATTGCAGATAATACCTTTTTAGCAAAGCAGAATAAAACAGAAGTATCTGGAATAATGAATATTTACAAAAAAGAAAAAAAACAATAGATAAAGAATAAGGAATTTAAAAAAAAAAGAAAAAAGATACTGAAACCAAACAAGCAGTTACATTACTTAGAAAAAAGACGAATCTTTGGAGAATTGGGATGGAAAAAGCAACAGAACGGATCAAATCCACCTCATCTCAGAAACTTGAAAATACCTAAATATTCAAGATGTTATGAGAACAGAAAGGAATCTTCTAAGTCACATTTCCAATTACTTTCAAGTCATTTAAAATACATGTTACTTCATGAGTAAGAAAAGTTTCATGAACTTGCGATAGTCTTTCCCAAAACAAATTTGAGTTCAAGATTTTCGGATCATGAACAAATCTTTGAAATCTTTTCAGCCTCAGAGGCCATGTCCCCATACATTCTGACAACAAATGGACCACAGTTTGCTTAACACCCTCTTCACATTTGTCACAGATATTAGAAGGGAAAGCTATTGGATCTCTAAAGTGCTGTAATTCCAAAGAGGGAACCAGATTAAGCCTAAATCTCAGGAAGTCAGATTGGCCCTTGGATTTAATGTTTTTTTTCAGATATGCCGAAAGAGAGCGGATAGGTTTGTGAATTTGCATCCAAGACGCCGATAGTTTGGCAGATCTCATCTTTACGATCGTTCTGATCCAGTCCATACGCTTTACAGATTATTTTACCTTTAATGGATTCTGGATTAGAATATCAATTGAATTGCTGACGCTTCTAATATGGTGTTACAATAGGATCTCAAACTATTGAGGAAGATGTTATCATTCACTTTCATCTGGTGTGCAACGGCAACATATAGAGACGCTTTCTGAGGGCACAAGTGTCCTGATGCCTACCCCCATCAGGACCAAGCCCATCAGCTCCGGGAGCAGGCATCCAGATTCTTATTAAAACCCCAACAGCCCCGGCTGGGGGCTGTTTGGGTTCAGTCCTGGCGCCTTAGGACAGCGTAGGGTAACACAGACTCTTACCTGAGCACCACCAGCTACCACGAGAACATCTTCTCACAAACTCAGCTGCAAGACAAGGAAGGAAGGGGGGAACAAGAGTGAACATCGGACATATTGAACTCTATGAACTTGATACTTACTGGTCCTCGCCAGGAACCTCAAAGTCAATACTCTCCGGAAGTCTCCCATGCCTTCAAACCAGTGAAGTAACTGGCATCAACGCGCCCCTGCAATCCATGCAGGATGGAGAGCTCATCTTTCAAGAGTATAAGGTGAGATTGCTGAGAGGGCACTTTGGAGGTGATTAGTGGGGAGGACTGTGGGGGTGCCATCACTTGAATCCACGGGTGGCTAAGTCCATCTCTCCACTTGCAGGAGAATACTTCTACGGGTCAAGCAGACAAGATTAGGAGGGCCAGTCCAGTCAGTCATCTCTGCACTATGCATCATGTTGGTGGAGACCGCAGCCGTCCGGGTCTGACCGACGCCCCTGTGGGAGCCAGGTGAGCGTAACAACAAGATCAGCCTATAAAGACTCAGCCATTTCCATTCCATTGCCGACAGCAGTGATCCAAGGGCTACCTCGTATCGTACACATGGAATTGGTATAGAGTTTGGAAGGACTAATACATTTTTCCATAACTGGTCCTCTATTTTATCCCAATTAACATCGAAAGCCTGTGGTTAGCATTCTAAAGCATAGATGATAGATGGAAGAACCTTCCCCACATAGTATTTCATCAATGCTACCAAGGAAAATCTACAGTACTTAGAGTACACTCTCTTTATTTGCACATCCAGCTTTCTTTGTTTGGGCTCAATAATTGTTAGAAGGTGAGACAAGGAGGGATAAAACGGAATCTGACACCCCAGATAAGTCACTTCTTTATCTGTAGGAACAATAGTGTTGTTCAGATGCCATACATAGGGCTTAGTTATTTTATGAGGATGTTTAAAAATTAAAATGTTTGACTTATTTGGATTTATAGACAGGTCATTCAAATTAGCATATTCAGCTAAGGCTGTCAGTAATCGCTGTAGTCCAACTTGGGTGTGATCCATCATCACAATATCGTCGGCATAGGCCAGCCATGAGATTTTACCCGTTACAATCCTAGGAGCCACCAGACCCTTTTGCAACAACCATTGAGACAGATCCGACATGAATAGGATAAACAGGAAGGGAGCCAGCAGGCAGCCCTGGCCGACCCCCCTCTCCATCTTAATAGCGGTAGAAAGAAAGCCAGATTTCGTGAGTCTAACTCTGAGTACAGAACCTTGGTGCAGATAGATAAGAATATTCAACAGGCCATCTGGTAAACCCAATTTGTTCAGTTTGTACCATAGTTTATTCCTGTTTATGGTGTCAAAAGCCTGGGAAAGGTCAACCCAGGCAGCAAACAGCGGAGTTCCAGTTTTGGCCAGTGGAGATGAAGTAATACAGCTAAGAATTAGTTTATTCCGGGAAGTTGAGAGACCTCTCTTAAAGCATGTCTGTTCCCTAGGGATTATGCCCTTATACACTGCCCAGCTCTCCAATTCCATCAAAGCCAGCCCGCTGAAAATGTTGCCATCTGCATCAACTAATGATATTGGTCGATAATTGATTGCCAAGATGCGATCAACGTTTTTATAGATTGGGATGATAATACCCTCTTTCCATGAGTCCGGAATTGTTTTAGACAGGAGGATATTGTCGAACAGAATCTTCAGTATAGTAGCCCAAACAGTTGGATTCTTTTTTAGAACCGAATTTGATAAGCCATTCGGCCCTGGCGCCATCGAGCTAGAGGATTTCTTTATCAAGCGCTCAATGTCTTCTACCTCAAACTGTAATGTCCAATTTGCCTCTTGATGGGAATAGTAGAGTTCGGAAGTAGCAGGGGCATATACCTTCGAAAAATGGTCCACCCATGCTTTTATGTCAATCACTGACACTTGAGTGGTATCAATAGAAGATTGTGCTGAATTGACAATTGTCCAAAAATTCTTAGAATTTCGCAGGGATAGAGCCTTCAACATTTCTTCACCATCTCATATTAAAGCCTTTCGCAATTGATGTGTTATGGCATTCTAAATTGTCAGTTCTAAAATCATTTCATTAGATTCATTTTAAAACATTCAATATTCGTTTCACATCATTTTCGTTTCATTCGCATTATCACTTCTTTTTCTAGATTTAAAGTAATTGCAATTTTATTTTCTCTAGGAATCTTATCATTGCCAGATTTAGCGATATGTGACCTACATTAATTATGCGAGACCAAATTTGTTTTTGGTCCAAAATGCAGTAGCTTTCAAAAAATGTGTAGTAGGTTTCTTTTCGCAATAGGGATAACTTTTTGCAATGTACCAATAGATGTTCCAATGTTTCGTTATCAGTTTCAGAGTTGCAGTATCTGCATTTGGTGTTATAAATTCCCTCTTTGTGTCGTATTGCCGCTCTCGTTGGCTATAAATTCAGCCATAATCTCAATATTTTTGCTAAGTATTGTTGATCCGAATATTTTAGCAAATATTGGGGAACTTGATCAATTTCTTTTTAGGGGAACATTGCTAGAATCACAGTTCGTATAGCTGCTACATTTTATCTGCCTATCAATCCAATCAAGGTTCCAGTTTCCTCTTAGATCTATCTCGGTTGGTTATCAGGGTGGTTTTGTCAATGTCGGCTCTTTCCATTATTCGCTTATAAAATTCTCTTATTATCTTAACAGTTTTGTCAAAATTGCTCAAGTTAAAAGGGTCAAAGATTAAAGCGCTACAGGGGGGTCATTACATTTCAACCTGTTGTGTGTGAATACAGGACAGAAAGAATTAGCTTTAAACCTATTGACGGACAGAAATGTAACAATGTGTTTGAATATGCACTACCATATCCTTCAATATCAGTGGGATCTATTTTAAATTACAGTTACTCCTATTGTTATTTCCCATATTATTAAACACAACAATTAAACTGGTTGCACAGGCAGCAACACAACGATTTGTGTCTCCCTGTGGACTGAGGTGGAAACTGCATAACCTATTTTTTTTGTTCTGTTTTTTTTGTTGGTTTTTTTGGAGGTTATATCTGTGAGGCACAGCTCACTGCTCGTGTACTTTGTAGATCCCACCGGACACAGAAACAAATCCCCTTCTCTTGGGGTTCCCCAGGAACAGAACACAGGCCTCTTGACTTGAGGGTACCCAGAATATACTCAGGATAGTTCTAGCACAGATCACCAGTGGATGCGAACAGCAGCCATGAACCCCCATCCACAACCTCAGCCTCCCACACTCATTCTGGGATTACAGGTTCGTGCCACCACGTCCTGCATAACTGCATAACCTATTCTAAATTGTGTATTAATTCTGCGTTGTCCTTTTTCACGGCATGTCAGTATTGTGCCGACTACCTGCTCACGTTTGTAAGGGAGTTTTTAAAAATAACACATTTAAGACTCTGCATTGTAGGAAGATGTAGGAAACTGTACAACTGCTGGCGAAATCTTAGTGGTATCAGTGTTACAATGGCAGAGGAAATGTGTGGTCAAATGTGTTGGCTCTTATTTCTGACACGATCGCTTTCAGTGCTGCCAGTGTCTTTTTCGCTTGTATTTTTCAGGAGTGCACAGCCCCCATTTACTTGCAGAGACTGCTTTTGTGAAAACAATTCCAGTACCACAATAATCATGGACACAACCTGGATTGTCACTTTGGGGGGTAGCTAGGAGTAGCAACTGCTACCCAAATATTTCTGCTTGCAGCCAATATGGACGCCTTTGCAAACCCTCTGATTGACCATCACATTTAATAACTGTGCCTTTAGCTTTCACCACTGTTTTTGTAGCTGGTGCTTGTGTCAGTTACCAATCACTGTTTAGATAAGCCATGTTATTTGTCATTGTTTCGTGATTAGCTAGCGCTCGCTTTCACATCCGTGCAGAGCAGCCTTTCACCCTTCCGAGGTCGATAAATGAGCACCACACACTGTGGGTAATAATAAGCAGCGCTCAGATGCCTGAGGGTTCATAGCGCTTTATAAACGCGAAATTATTATTATTATCATTGTAGCCCTGTAGCATTCTGCTGTGTAATCACTGGCTGCACTAAAGCAGCTGTGGCGAGAGAGCGCCAAAGAAGCAAGCAAGAGACAAGTATGACGTTCTCGGTCCAACTGTTAGTCTCCTGTACGACCGCGGGGGGCGGCCCTTCATAAGTATGAGCGGTGACGTGTACAGGTTAATGCACATGGCGGCGTGATTGGATGTGTTTCACATTGTTAGTCCTATAAGGACCTGTCAGGACCAAAGGTTATGTCCTGTACATAGCACTTAGTATGCAGCACTGCAAGGTCATTAGTTTCTGGTATACTCTCGTGTTATGTTTTAGTCGCTCAAAGCCAGGAGTGTGCGGAAATCATGTGGTTTTCCGGCTGTAATTTGTTATTTGTAACGGGCTTAATACCCAGAGGTTTCTAAGTGCGGATCAGGGGATTGAACCTGTGTTGCTCTGCTTTGTCTTGCTTCCAAGCCGAGCACGTTGTCCCTGAGCTATTCTCCTGAGACAATTACATTATGTAAGAAAGAAGGGGGGAGGGTGAAAGGTCAATAGAAAAAGGAAGTAAGAGCAGAACGAAAGGTCCCAACAGGATAGTCCACAATGGTGTGTTGCTTATAGGGAGTAAAGCTCATCATGTTAATTTTATACTTACCATTACAGTAACCCTACATAAGCTAGGGATGAGCGAGAAATTAACTAGAGCTATACATCCAGCATGCACCCTCTAGCACCAGTGACGGGTCACCCACACTGGTAAAGGCGGTACAGAACCTGGCCCATGATGCCTCACTACAGC